>NC_081421.1:25245344-25545344 GCF_949786415.1 Peromyscus eremicus | reverse complement strand
TGATATCTGGGAATGGCCACTGCACGGGGTTGCAGCTGTGCGGAGAGAGACATTGGCTAAGCCTTGATTTCTGAAATCTCTCACTGTTCTGAACGGCTCCAGTGTGCTTGTAAACACACACATGTTTATCGGCATATGACAGAATCAGAAGCTTCACAAATCCACACTTGCCATTTCTATTTGCCATGCAATTCTCTCCTGTTACTTTTTACTAAAAGAATGCCGGCCAGGGACCCAGCGATTGTTTATATGCCCAGGAGTGGGTTTCCACCTATAGTTCAAGAAACAACTGTAGCACCTAGAACAGGTTTGCCTCTTTACAGAGCAGCCTCCGCAGCTTGGCTGTGGTACTGCTGGCCCCTTCTTTTCTGGGCTCAGATTGCCCTTCCTTGATTTGATATTTTGACTTTATACCATCCTGAGCACTATCCCTGGATTTATGGTACTCCTAAAGTATAGAAGTGGAGACATGCATTTGCAAGCTAGAATTGGACTGGGACGTCTCCTTTTTCTGGTTTTTATGTATTGCTTATTTGTTACATATATTCTTGTCCTGCCCATGTTCACAAGTTCTACTGTGTATGAGGACAGTTCATGGTTCCTGTGGCCACCACAGACACAGGGACTCTGCTCTCAGATGAAGTTTGTAGAGACTTGTGCTAGCCTTCAGGACTGTGACAGTATATCTACCAGGTGCTTCTCAGAGGCCCCTCCCTGTTCAGTGCTCAGTCAGGTGTGGTCCTTTGCAGCTTGGTGTAATGGCAGGCTTGTTTGGCATTTGGAGTTCAGACTGAGTTCCTCCTGCCTTTTCCACTTGAGCACACATTTTTGGCAGAGGTGAAGTGACAGTTTCTAGGGAGAGAGCTGTGTATTATTCCCTTTATGATTTTTAACTTGTTGAACAAGGTAGTTTGAAGTTAGAGCTAGAAGGTTATTTTGAGGTTCAGAATGGTTTAGGAAAGGTATGTTCATACTCATTTCGGGTGCCAGGAACAGAAAGACAGTCTTTAGCTCTTTGGGAACATGACATGCCCTTTGAAGACAAAATTCCAACTCTCCTGCAGTTATACTGTCTGGGCAGATTTGAGTCAATGATCGTCTTAGAGGTTGAAATTACTTTTAAACTTTCTGTGGTTCTGGAAAGAAGTTGTAGTGGACCAAGTAAGTAAATGATGTGCTCCCTCTCTGAAAAGGTTACTTTTGTATTAGAAAACAAAATGTATACACATCTTCCGAGCCAGTGATCAAGTTGTAGACACAGCAAGTGCAGCCTTAGACTCTAGACAGATAGAATTAGACAAGGGAAAATAACTCAAGACCTGACATTGGATTGGCTAAAACAAAATAACAAAATGATCATGGTAGTTGTAAGAAGGTCATTTAAGAAATCTGGTACATCCAAAATATCTGTGTAAGTGAAGTTGCTGTTTATTTATCTTTTGGATATCATCTGAATCTTACATTTTTTGAAAAATTAGCAGATTAGGAATTTATCATAGAAGACAGGAAGATATCTCTGAGCGGAGTAACTGCTCTTTAGATGATGCAGGGACACAGGAACCAAACCTCCTCTGTAGATGATACAGGGGCACGGGAACCAAGCCTCCCCTGTGACCATGGTCCCCGGGGAAGATTGTGTGGTCCAGGAGCGCTGGATCACCCACGAGTGTTGTTTTCACACAAGGCTCTTTCTCTCCGTTATTCTGAACTACGGAGTTATCACTGAGCGCTTCCTAGTTCACGTTAGCAAAAGGCAGTTTTGCTGGGAACACTTCTGCACTTCATTCATGAGTGCACCCTCCCTCCTGGAACAGAGACTTTGGCCTCTTGTGCGGTTGTCTGAGGGAAAATTAGTGAATTATTTTCTGTGATCTCATGGAGAAAGGTCCTCATTATAGAACTATTTGACTCCCCCTGCCAAAGAAGGAAACTTGAATACTTTAAAAAGTGCGTGTGTGTGTGTGTGTGTGTGTGTGTGTGTGTGTGTGTGTGAACATTTGGTGCTCAGGACAGGTGGGGTGAGTCAGGTCTCTTCTACCATGGGAGTCTCTGGAGGAATTGGACTCAGGTCCTCAGGCATGGCGGCAAGTTTCCCCGTCTTTCTGTTTCCAAACACGAATACGTGTTCAAATCCCTTTGCACACACTTGTCTGCTCCCTCTCAAAATCATGGCTGTTTTTCTTTAGTGGTTGCTGGTTTTGCTCAGTCTGTTTAGTGTGACTTGTGTGTGTGTGATTTGGGGTGACCCGTGGTGTTGGATAACAGCTAGGACTCGTCACTGAAGGTGACCCTCATGCTGTCTGTGGTTTTCAGTTGCCTCTAGTTTTTTTTGTCTGTGGTCCTATGAGATTTCCCCTTTCCGGGTAGCCTGTCTGTTGGTGTTGAACTTGTCCAGGGCGTCCTTAGGCCGCCATATTGTTGTGGTGTCATAGCTGAAAATCTACAACATGAGTGCTGTAAGTTGCCTAGCAGATGAAGTTCATGAAGGTAGACTGAAATGGAGCTTTGGCAGGAGGTATTGAATTCTCCACAGTGTCATGGTTTTGGCTTCAAAGCAGAGTGATGCCCTAAAACATATCTAAAATAAAATACACAGAGAAGTATGATAAATACTGAACATAGAGCTCATAATTTTAAAACTTATTAAAATGTTTTTTTTTTCATAATTTACATTTTCTTTTGATTAATTTTTATAGAGAATTTAATCTTTGGACTAGGGAGATGGCTCAGTGGATAAACCATGTACCATGTAAACTTGAGGAACAGTTTCTTCAGCTCCTTAGCACCCTTGAAAATGCCTGGTGGGTGTCACCGGTCACCTGTAATCACAGCACCTGGGCAGTGGAGGTGAGCTCTTAGAGCAAGCTGCTAGATTGGTAGCCACATAGCTAAGGAGAGGCCTTGCATCAGTGAGTAAGGTGCAGAGTGACGAGGAAGACTCTGATGTTAACCTTTGGCCTCTGTGGACATGCGCACATGTACTCCTACACACATCTCACACCCCATGCATGCACCTGTACCACCCCCATGAACACAGGCAACAACAACTTGGTTTTTCAGTTTTTAAAATGCACCTTCCCCTCAGTTTCAAATATGTAGATGTAGCTGTTTTATGATGTCGGTATGCATGGAATATTGGCGTTCAGGAAGCTACTGCAGATGCTCCTGCCAGTGGGATATGTAGATCTCTGTATCTGCTGGAGGTGGGATGAGCCACTTGACCAGCATACCCTGTCATGATCCCCATTGTTATTTGGAAACGTTAGCTTCAGCATGTGAAAACGCCCACCTCTGCCTTCCATCCCAGCATGTTTGAATCGAGCAGGCTGCACATTGAGTAAATGTGTGGAAATATTTGGGTTGCTTTAGATGAAAATATTGGCCGTGGTTGAGGGAAGTCTATGCTAAACATTTAATGATAGATTTATAAGCATTTAATGATAGATTTCCGCTGGCTGCCATCCAGGGAGATTTCCCTATTTTCAACAATTTGGGGGGCATTCCTAAACAGGACTGGGGGGTGAGGTGTCATATGGTCCTACCAAAGTAGCTTTTTGAGGAGTCATGTGATCGAGATGGGCCTGTGCTCATTGACCTGTGCTGAAGAAGTCACATGATCGCGGTGGGCCAGTGTGCATTTGACCTCTGCTGAATAAGAGTCATATGATCAAGGTGGACCTGTGCTCATCTGACATGTGTTGGCACTGATACAGGAGATGAGGAACAGTGGTCTCTAGTTTTTGTTCTGCTGATATGTGATATAGGTGGTAATTCACTCATACTTCATAGGAACGTCAGCATTTTCTAGGTTTTGGGGGAGAAATTAGTCTGCTAAGTCAGCATTATCCCAGAATTGGGACGTTATGGCATTAAAAATAGGAATTTGTGGATTTTTGTAAGGACTGGACAGAAGTCATGCTGTTAACACAGCGTCTGAGCTGAGACTTAAGTGTTGTGTGCATTGATTGAAGAAAAGTAAGAAGAGGACAAGAGTTCTAGGAGCTGTATGGTCCTCTTACCTGTTAGCACCCTGAACAGGCTGTGGCTTTTCCCAAAGCTGCAGAGCTTGTGGGGGGCTGCCTCCTGATGCGTGCGTGTGCGTGCACGCACTCACGCTTGCATACACCTGTGCTTTTGCTAATTTAGGAGGGGGAAAGAGCAGGGAAGCCAGCCAATGGGAAGTGAATTAATGTCTTTAGATAATTGGAAAGAGCCTCATCAGGAGGGCCCTTTATGTCTTGTAACCGTCAAGGCAGAAGGTCTCACTTGACACGCAGGTTTTGCCTGAGTATGTGGAATATGTGATGGTGATCAGTAATTCCTAGACAGCTGCAGCCTGCTGGGAAATTGCCAGTGCCCTTTAAGGAAGGTGCTGCCTGTGGGGAGGGAGCCGGGCTGCGGTCTAAGCGCTCCTTGTTTGGCAAGTCTCTACTTGTCCTGGAGGGTACTGTTCCTGGAAGTGAAGAGCAGGGAAGCAGAAAGGCAGGGCTGCAGTCTGTCCTCTTCAGTGTGTGTGGCTATGAAGGCCCTCAAATGCCCACGGGGAGTTGCTCTCAACAGAACAGCAGTGCACAACTCCAAAGCAGAAACATAAGGCTCACTTTATGAAGTGTTCAACAGTCACACTCACGTCCCCAGTGAACTTACTGAGTGTGCAGCTGTATGTGTGCCACCCGGCTTCCCAGAGTCGCAGTGCTGTCCAGAGCTTTAGGGAAGAACTGGAGATTTGTGGAGTGACTCTTGGAAGTTCGGCAAGGTTCGGTAGTGACTACATCTTGAGAGTCTTCAGGTTGAAAACATCCTTTCAAATCTGGGAATTTGGGACTGTTGGTAGTTTAAGAGGATCAAAGCTGTGTATCTGGAGTTCATTCTGGGGTGGAGATGAGAGAGCCCAGCTCTTACCTGTATTTTGATAGACAGATTGGCATATCATGGGTTCAAAGTTGACATTCATTTAAGGAAAAACCTGCTCATCCCCAAGGAATGCATACATAAGTTGTGAGTCCATTATTTGGATTTAGTTAGGGCATCTCACATGCTACAGACAACTTTGTATCGTTTAGAGTCTTTGAATCTGGATGTTGGATTCTTTGAAGAGCCTAAGTTGCTGTTCTGACCATGTAAGGAACTGGCTGATTAAGCCAGTTAAGAACTCCACTGCTTAGGCTGTTTCCCAGGGTTTGGGAGTAATTAATGTTCCTTTGAAAACTGATGAGCTGATCATCAGGAGGTCATTTGAGCCAAAGATTTGTTTGTTTAAAACTTGATATGCAAAGACTGGAACCCGTGGTTCATTTTCTCTGTTTCTCTAAGCGTTCCTTATCTGTCCTCTTTACTCTTGTGTCCCTTTAGGATTGGCTGAGGCCTTGGTCCTTACTAGGGCTGGCAGCTTATGCAAAGTGAGGATTTAATTACCTTTTGGGTTCTCCTGTTGTAGCAACCCTGGGAAGTTGCCTCTTCTGCTTTTCTGTCTTGAATAGGACCAGCAGTTTCTTCATCAATCAGGAATGGAGCCCTGTGGTCTTTCTTGTGTCTCATTGGTATTTTGAATTTTACTGTTCTGCCCTTTCCTTCTTCTCTCTCTGCTCTTGCCTCCTCGTCTTTGTCAATGGTGAGAGTTGAACCTAGGCCTTACTCATGCCAGGCCAGCACTCTGCCACTGAGCCATACCCTAAGCTCCCCATTCCCTTTTCTTGACATTGTACAAACATCATTGGCGCAGATCTAGAATTCTTAGGTTTGGGGTGGCTGGAAAATTGAGGTTTTCCACATTGGCCTGTATATAAAGAGACTCTTGAGGTTCCCCGCCCACCAGGACTGAGCTGAAGGCCTTGCACATGCCAACTGTGTGCTCTCTGCCGATAGAAACCTGCTCCTCTAGTTGGAGTTTTGCACTTCATAGATTAAAAATCCTAAGGGCTGGGCCTGGAGAGAAGGTGCAGTGGTTAAGAGTGTTTGCTGCTCTTCCAAGGACCCAGAGTCAGTGTTCAGCACCCACGTGGTATTTTACAATCTCCTGTAACTTTAGTTCCAGAGAACTAAAAGAACCCTCCCTCTTCTGGCTTCTGAGGGCATGGGACAATCATGTATACGTACATACACGCAGGCACCTCGTACATTTATAGTAAAACAAATAAATAAATCAATCCTATTCCACACATAGATTTCAAAGTACAGTGTTGACTCGGTACAAGTTTCTTTTACCTTAAAAGAGTACCGAGTACATTTATGGTGCCAAACAGGGAATGAAGAGCAGTGTTGTAAATGAGAAGACCACGTGACTGTGTTGGTGAGGGTGCTAGTTGGTGACACCTTCCCCATTCCTGCCCTTTGGGTCGGTATTCCTCAGGGGAGTTAGGGCAGTGCGTTAAGCTTCTAGACTTCAGAGATGTACTTCAAAGTGGTGGTTAATGCTAACTGTATTGGCCAGGAAGAACTTTGGTTCTGTTTAGTGCATCCGTTTTCTCTTTGCCCCAAACATCATGTTGGTGAAATAACTTTTCACTTGCAACACATGGTTTATGGATGTGACTGTTTTTTGAGTGCATTTGACACTTTGATCCTAGTTTGGTATAGAACAGTTCATAGTCACATTTACTATGTTGCTATAAGTCAGGGGTACCTATAATGTCACAACAGTTCAGTAACAGGAGGCTCATTATTCACTGTGATTGCAAGAAAGAAATACTAGTTTGGTATTTGAGGCCTTTTTATATCAGATAATAATCCTTTTCTGTACCACTTATATAAATTAATATGAAATTTGGTCCACTACATATTTTTTCTTTTGTAAACATTTTCCTGCACAAAAATTAACTTGAATAAACTAAGCCTTATTCTTGCCTGTATTAATCATTTCCTTTCCATGGATAAGTAGTATTCCTTGTTATTTGTGAGGCTGATGTAACAACACAGCTGTTGAATGCTTGGCATTTCTGCTCCTGGTGAAATGCTATTTGTGCAGGTTTATCTGATCCAGATGTGTGACTAGCAAGCTCCATTTCTAATTATAAGAGCAGCCGAATTCCATTATGAGCACATCATGGGATTCTCAGGCTGAGAGGCATCCTGAGAGGACATCTAGTTCATTCTCTAGCCTTTCAGCAGGGCCACTTCATAAACCACTCTAGCATTGAAAAAAGCAGGAGGAATGTTCCCTCATGTGTAGACTGAACTTGGGTTATTGGAAAAAGACATGGTCCCCTCTGCTCTGGCTTCCTTGTGACAAGGGAAAGCAGATTTAGGCCCAGAAAGTTTGACTTCATCTGGCTGTACTTTGAGGTCTCTGCCTCGAATGTTGAGTGCTTTTTTTTCCCCAAGTGTCCTGTGCTGAGGGAGGAAGGGTGGAGGAGTTGGTTGGCAAGTCCAGGTTCACAAGCAGAAATTAGCCCTCTAGCTCCTTGTTCAGAATGAGGTGATGAGTTAGTGACAGCTGGATTCCACTGGAGTGTCATAACTCTGTATGAAACCTAATATGTAGTGAGATACTTCATTATAGGTGTATTTATGGTGATGTGCTTAAATGGCCAAATATATAAGAAATTAGGCATGCTCTTAGAGCTGGGGGGTTGTCAAATGTGCATGGGCTTATAGAATAATGGATGTTTCTGAATCAGTATATAGATGAATAAATATCCTTTAACTTGACCTTGAATCTCGGGATTCATTTTGACTCATGTACAAGCTCTCTTTGGCCTCTGGCTGTCTCACCTGTAGAAGAGGAAGAACACCTGTATGATGGAGAAAGGACTTCATTGCTTGGGTCACCCATCAGCATATGGTCAGTCCTTGCTCTGGGTCCCATGGGTGACAGGGAGCTGTCCAGATGGCTTCCTCTTGCCCAGCAGTGAGTCTGTGCTGCTGCCCAGCAGTGCTGAACCTGGGAACTTCTCTGCTTTTACAGCACACAGTGAGTAGATGAGCCTCCTTCTTGCTCCAGAGGCAACGTTGTTCCTGCAAACGTAATTTGGAGAAGTGACCCTGATGCAAAGAGGCTGAGGAGGACATGTAGGAGCATGAGATGAGAGCCCTATGGAAGAGAGTCTCACAGTATTGATGTTCTTTGGTTTCTGTCCGCTTATATGATATAAGAAAGACGGGGGCCATTGTGAAGGCTCAGCAGGAAAAGGCACTTGCCTCCAAGCCTGATGACTTCAGTTTGATCCTTGGGGTCATGTGGTGGAAGGAGAGAACGGACATGCACATGGTGTCTTCTCAGCTCAACACATGCACAGCACGATGGCACGCACCAGTGCACATGTGAGTGTGTGCTTGTGCACACACACACACACACACACACACACACACACACACTAAACATAATAAAGATTTTAGAGAGAAACTGATGAGCAAGTAAAACAGTACTGGCAACTTCATAGGAAGAAAAGGATCAGGTGGGGGGGGAGGGATTATTGAGAAGCTGATTCATAATAGAGAATGTTAAATGCTGGATAATCTGGAGCCTGAAAATGGAAGGAAAATGCAAAGATGTTAAATTTGATGTCTTTCCTAAATCAGCACCATAACGTCAGGATATGGTCATATCACATTAAAAATTAACATGTACTTACAAACAAACTAACAAACAAAAAAGGGTTACAAACCATGTTTGGGATACTATTAAATCTGTGTAACTTTTTGTGACGTTAAAACAAAGTTAGCCCTTTGGATGCACACATTTGATTAACTGTTTCTCCAGCATTATGATCTTTTTTTAAAGTATAAAAGTTCTTCATATTCTTTATAAAAATTATTTTCAGACAGAGGTAGGAAAGGCAAGCCCTGTCCTTGCCACCAGGCTCTCCAGAGTTTACTGAGGCTTCTCTGTGTGGCTTTGGAGTACACAGTGGAGGGAGTAAGTTTTGAGTCCAGTGGCTGTTTGTTGTCTGGACAGGGTCAGGATCTGCTAAGTCCTAGGACAGTTAAGACAAATGCTGAATGTCTGCTGAGATTTATGAGGCACATCTGACACTAAGACACTCCACTCTCTGCTCATTGAGGTGGTTTTCTTGCGAGTACCAGAGCTCCTCGTGGAGGGAGAACAGGGGGTTTACAAGTGGGTTACTTAGCAGTACAGTTGACTACACAAGTCAGGCGT
The DNA here is from genome assembly GCF_949786415.1 of Peromyscus eremicus. Classification (NCBI taxonomy): domain Eukaryota; kingdom Metazoa; phylum Chordata; class Mammalia; order Rodentia; family Cricetidae; genus Peromyscus; species Peromyscus eremicus. The sequence continues at coordinate 25,536,247 of NC_081421.1, read as the reverse complement.
GCCGCTTTTTCCCGTTTTTTAAAGATTTCTTATTTTTATGTGTTTAAGTGTTTTGCCTGCATGTGTGTCTGTGTATCACATGTGTGCAGTGCCTGCAGAGGCCAGAAGAGGGTGTCAAGATCCCCTGGAACTGGGGTTAACAGATGGTTCTGACCCATCATGTGGGTGCTGGGATTGAACCCAAGTCCTCTGGAAGAACATCCAGTGCTCTGAACTGCTGAGCCATTGCTCCAGCCCCAACTTCTTATCTTTTAAAAACCATTTTTGTTCAAATAAAACGTCATCGTTGTCAGTTATTTATGTATTTATTTATTTATTTATTTATTTATTTATAAATCTGTATAGTGTGCCATGTGTGTAGACATGTTCACGTGTGTGAATGCACCTGTGTCCAGGTGTATGTCCACCTGTGTGTGCTGCATGTGGAGGTCAGAGGTTGCAGTCTAGTGTCTTCAGTCTCTCTGCACTTTATTCTCTGGGGGTCTGTTGCTGACCTAGCTTGCTGACTTAGCCAGTTCATCGAGCCTGTTTGCCCTGGGCATCGCGTGTCCCTCTCTCCAGAGCCCTGGGATTAAGGTGGGACCACCACGCCGCCAGGCTTTTGATGGGGGTGCTGGGCATCTGACCCCAGCCTTCGTGCTTGAGTAGTCCGTGGTGCACTCAGCCATTTTCCTGACTCCACAAAGGAAACTTGTCTAATGTACGAGCCTGAGTGGTTCCCTGCACCCATGTCAGGTGGGTCACAGTCACCTGACCCCAGCTCCAGGCATGGGATGCCTCTTTTGGTCTGTGTTGGTACCTGTACTCATGTGCTCCCCAACTCTCTCATATACACACTCTCTCCAAATAAAATACATGTTAAAAATGTAGGAGGCTAAGTATGGAGAACTCGTGATTCCAGCTGCCATCTTTGTTTTTAATCTTCTGTGTTATTTCTTGCATACCATGTAATTTAGTTACTACTTTAATTATTTCCCCGTACCAGAATCGGAGCTCCATGAAAATGGGGTGTGTGTGTGGCTCTTCTTTCCTCAGAGTCCGCACAAGCGCTGCCCACAGTAAGGGTCCGGCTGTCTGTTCGGCAGTTCAGTATGTTGGCGTATTGCACATTCGTGATGCTGCAAGGAGATGAGTCTCTTAGATCAGGTCCTCAGTCTTGGGCAAGTGGTTGGTTGGTCATCTTTGGATGCCATGGATTGCCTCATCTCATTCTGAGATGGAATTCATGAACTTTGATGACAAGATGGAATTTGGTTTAGATTTTGGCTTCATTTTGTGTTTATGGAAAATTGGAAGTGTCATTTGAGTACTTAAGAGATTCGTAGAAAAGATCTCTAGTTTCCTTTGAAAAACTGCGAGGCCTGGCTCTGGGGCCTGCCTTCACATTGGTGAAGGTGGGAAGCTGGTGTTCAGAAGGAGCAGTTGCTCTGCAGTCTGTCACAGCTCCCATGTCTCTGTTCAGTCTGTAACACTGAAGTAAGTATTTTTGCTATCATGTGATAGTTTACTTAAACAACGAAATGTGGAAAACTAGCTCTCTGTAGAGAGAAGTGTGGGAACATAAGGTAGATTTTGTGCTGATGGGCACTGTGTTTTTGGTCCTTGCAGGCATTTGAACATCATAGCACTTGATGTATATGTGTCTTAGAGAACTGAGCCCGCCCTCCTTTTGGAGTTCGTGGTTTTGATTGCTGACAGTATGCAAAAGGAAGAGAGAGTTACCCCCAAGGAATCAAGCTCAGTGCTCTGTCTGTGGAGTGAGAATGGGAAATACCTCTGTTGTTAACTGGTAATGAGTAGTGTGCTCAGGAGGAAGAGGGCGTTGGCCATATCGGTTGGCAGCCAGATAAAACATTGCAAAGGCCCTGAAGATATAACATATATCTCTTATTGGAGATATAGTCATTGTTTCTATTTGTAATGGTGCTGTAAAGTGCAAAAGATTAAAAACAATTGTTTAGGAAAGTGAAACTTTGTCAGGACAGAATAAATACTTAGGTTTGTTATTGCCTTGAAGTTTTGAATTTTGAGCTCAGGTTCCCTGTCATTACAATGGCAGCAATCCCTGGAGTGTGTTAGAATGGGAATTTCAAACTACGCTTGAGTAGAGAAGTAGCTTATATGTTGATATTAAATGGGTGAACAAGATTATATGATGATTCCTTTAGACACACGAACTGCTCATTTAATTATGGGCTTAGGTAGTAAAGCCGATTTTATTTGACTCTTTACCTGAAAATTGAGCAAAGTTCTTACTTGAAGGGATTATGTAAGTGGCGTGCTAATAACATTTTATATGTTCTTATTATCTCTATAAAATTCAGATTCCATTAGGAAAGTTGAGATTTATGTTGTTATAGATCACCATTACCTAGAACATTGTCCTGTGAGCATGAGTGCCGGGGAACATTTGTATTCAGTGGTGTTTACCCTGAGGTAATTTTTTGTGCAGGTTGCTGCTTTGAGGTCTAGTGTTCAAGAACCTTCTACTGTTTAACTTTCTCAGCTGACTTGCTAATTGCATTCCTTTTCCTGTGGGATGTAATTGCATGTAGTATGTATGGTATTTGTCCCATGGCAAATTTGGAAATTCTCACCCAGATGGGTTCAGGAGAAAGTACACCACATGTACATTCTTGATCTGTGTACTATTTTTTTTTTCTTACTTTTAACCTGGTTTTATGGTGACATTTCTTTAAGGATATTCTCAAGGATATAATTTTGGTGACATGATTCAGTTAGCATAGAATTCAGACACAATGGAGAAAATAATTGTTGAGTCTTTATTTGGGGACCAGAAACTAATATATCTCTGTTGAAAGAATTGTTACCCTCCAGCTTCTAGGTGAGGCACCCAGTGCCATGGCTGGGTTACAGGCTGCCGGCCTAGCTGTGGGCAGCTCTGCCGGTCCTGTGGATCTGCTGTCACTCAGAGTAGTACCGAGTCCTAGCTCTTGTCATGTTAGGACTCTGCCTGCAGAAGCTGCTGTGGTGGACAGAGACAATGGAGTATCATTTGGGGAGTTTGGTGAATAAGACCGAGTCTGTATTGGTGTGGATGTGGTAAAGACATTATAACTTGGCTGTGTGGAAAATATAAACTTTGTGGACTTAGATGGAGAATATTTTTATAAATGCAGTGGTTTGAAAATCAAGAGATCTTTTCTGGTCATTTGGATCCTAAAAAATAAGAAACAACACAGATAGTCTCAAAGGGGCTGTTGATTAAAGAATATTTTTAAAATTTCCATTGCAAATTTTAAATGCTGAAGTTATGTTGTTCAAATTAGTGCTGATAGTAATGTGCTAGAAAGGAAATCGCATCCTGCGGTAGAAGAGAAATACTAATGTGAAAATATGATTTGGAATGTCCGGGGTTTGCCAGGGGCTGTAAAAATTGAAGCTTTCCTCGTTTGTCAGTTTCTTGTATAACTCATGAAAGAAATCAGGAACCCTCCGTCAAAATAATTAGCCGTGGGTAGCAGGGACACTCTAGTATAGCAGTGAGAAACTGAGTGCGGTTCTCTTCCTGCCTTTCCACCCCACCCCCAGCCATCCATTTTCCAATGAGTGATTAAGGAATGACTTAGAACCAGGAAACTGCTTGCTGTATCTTGTTCCAGGAACAACTAGCAGTTTAGAAATGCTTATCTTCCAAGGTGTGACCTGAGCAGTGGTTGTACCGCAATCCTATGTGTTCCCCCGCCCCCAGGTTTGTGGCTAAAGGAGAGACTTTCTAGGGTAAGTTTCTCCTTTAGTGGTGGCTGTAATCTCACATACACAAAGACCCAAAGCATGATTACACACCCTCACACTAGGAGGGAGTCTGTCCATCATCTGGATTACGTACTCCATACTATAAATAAATGAAGGTCTAAGATATTGAGTCACTCAGAGCAGAACTTGGATTCAGCTCAGATCTCAAGCTTGCCACATCTTCCTTATCATGCGGATTGATTCAGGCCACAATGGCATGTGATTGGAATCCTTGAGAAATGTCTTTTCAACTTAATTCTAGTTACTGTTTGGTAGATTACTGAAGCCTGTTTCCTCACAGTTATGTTTAGGAGTGTAGTTGATTGCTAAGAATAACTTTAAAATAACTCTACCAAAGGTAGTGGCTGTGGATGCATGGCCTTCTTTGTGCCAGCAGGGTTCCGGAAGTGTGTGATGCTAGAGGTGCGAAGTTTATACTGACCATAGAAACAGCAACATTTTCGTTGAATCCATCAAGTCTTGAAGATGTGTAGACAATGGCCAGATGGTACTAAGGCGCTTAAGGACATTAGCTTCCTTATGGGATAGATCAGGCATTGACAGAGAGAACTGTATATGGGGATTGAATTGCACAGAACTAGCTTTGAATAAATAGGATTTTCAATTTCTTGAGGGTTTTTTTTTTTTTTTTTTTTTTTTAAGCTCACTGGGATCAACCAATACCCGCAAGATAAGAATTAGATTAGAGGAAATCATTGCTAATCTTTACAGATTTTAGCTTCTGAATTAGATGAAAGAATCAAGAACATACAAAGGCATCCTATGAAATACCTGATAGAATATGACATTAGAGGCAAGAAATTTTACCACAGAATTTTCTTAACCCCCAGAGAAACCAGTAGGAATTCATTAGGGATGAGTAAATTTCCTGAGGAATGTTGGAGACCGGATGCTGTGTGGCACAGCTGTGTGTGGGGCAGGCTGGGCAGGGGAGGGTGTCTGGAGGGTTTCCCTGGATGGCCAGTCTTGAGTCATTGGCTGGTCGAAGCAGCAACACAGTACTGCACACAACTTGAATGTGCATTTTATCAGGCCCTCTACACTATGAAGACTGAGTAATGGCAGTCACAGACAGCACTGTCTTAATCTAGGATTGAGGGTCTTGGGACATTGAACACAAAGATTCCAGTAAGGTCATTCTGTGAAAATTAAGGATGTGGAACTCTAAAGAGCCCCAATTTGAATTATTATTTCAGGGTTTCTTGAAGTCTTAGCTTGAAAGCACAGCTGCTTATAATGAGAACTGGATTTCCAGGGTCTGCACAGTGGATGTTTGAACACCGGAGGGATGGATTTGCACTCATTTCTTACCCTTACACACTTCAGTTACAAGTGTGATTTCAGTGGATATTCTTCAGCTGTATCACTGTTTTGAGTGTGATATCTCTTAGATGTGGTGTCTGTTAGATGAACTATCTATCATCTGTCTGTCTGTCTGTCTGTCTGCTTATCTATCTATCTATCTATCTATCTACCTACCTACCTACCTACCTACTTACCTACCTACCTACCTATCATCTAGTTTTCTGAAGACAGAGTCTCACGTAGCCCAGGCTGGCTTTAAATTCCTTATGTAGCTGAGGATGACCCTAGCTTCTGCTCCTCTTGCCTCCATTTCCATGGTGCTGGGGTGGCAGGCATGTACACCCCACACCCCGTTCTGTGCAGTGCTGTGATTCAAACTCAGGGCCCTGTGCAGGCTAGGCCAGCACACTAGCAACTGAACTACATCCCAGCTGCAATTCCAATATTAATTATGAGATGCTTCTTTTAACAATTTTGAGGCATTTTTGGATTTCCAGACATAAATACTGTCTCTGAAATGTCAAATACTCTGAGTAGAGGCTGGACACTTTGTGAGTATGACTTGTTCAGCATTGTGTGCCTGTGTCAACTCCAGGAAGGGTTGATTACAAGGATGTTGTTTTCACACTAGTGGATAATGTGACATGGATCTCATTGCTCTTTAATCTGGTGACCTTAGACAGTCATCTCTGATGACCACTGAACAGGGGCAGTTAATCTGTCTCCACACTACCTTCCCGGCAAGCGCCAGCTGGGTGGGTCTGGTCATGTCAGGGCAGTCACCAAACAGTGCATGCCAGGAAGTGGATACGAGTTGTGCTGGGGAACCCAGAAGTAGTTCCTGGTGGGATCACAAAGACGAAGGTGTCCTTGTTTCCCAGCCCAGGGCTATGTATCATTTTACTTGTTCTTGTAGGAGAATGAGGTTGTGAAAATGAACTGAAGTGAAAGCCTTTCTTGGGCTCCAGTTTCACAATGACATTGTTCTTTGAGGGATCTGGGTACTGGAGATACACCACTAAGCTAAGTTTTCATCTCAGAAGTCTTCCCTGCCTGTGAGAAGTATGGGAGATCCTTTGCACAAGGCTGAGCTTGGGCACAGGGAGAGGCAGGTGGATGCCATGGCATCCTTCTGTAGTGCTTTGAAAGGATTTGCTTTTAAACAGCCAGTTCAGTCCTGCTCTGTCTTAGCTGTTACAGCACATAGGACTTTATTTGCCTGTTCAAGACTTCAGCTGTGTTTAAGTCTGTTGTTTTGGTTGCTGCTTCCTTTAAATCACATGAATTGCCAAAATCAGTGTGAGAATGGTAAGCTGTGAGGAGAGTCGCTGTGCGCTGGTAGGCGTTTTCCCACATTTGACAGGTGAGTGCCCCAACCAGGAAATCTAAGTTTGTCTTCAATCTGTAACTGTCTGAGTGTTGAGCTCATACTCAAAAATATTATGGTTTTGGAGCATTATGGGTTACGTATTTTTAGATTAGGGATGTTCAACTGGAAAAATTTGTGGAAATATTCCAAACTCTAGGAAAACTCTAAAATGAAGAGGGTCCTGAGCATTTATGATAAGGAATTCTCAATCCGAGTTAGAAATTATAAAAGTCAGATTTGTAGAACCGAATTACAAATGAGTATTACCATACTGTGCAATATACTATGCATACACCTCTGTATATGCGTGTGCATTTGTGTGTACTCATGTATTTGTCTTGTATATATGCATGCGTATGTGTGTGCACTAATGTGTATTTGTCTTGTATATATGCATGTGTATGTGTGTGCACTAATGTGTATTTGTCTTGTATATATGCATGCATATGTGTGTGCACTAATGTGTATTTGTCTTGTATATATGCATGTGTATGTGTGTGCACTAATGTGTATTTGTCTTGTATATATGCATGCATATGTGTGTGCACTAATGTGTATTTGTCTTGTAGCTGTGGTGCTAGAAATGTAAGAAGGCATATGTGTATCTTAAATTTGGCACATAGCCATCAGTTTCTTCAAAAAGTTTGCTTTTATTAGTTGGAAATACATTTAAATATTCTTTTAATGTTAAATTTGTATATGTATACAATTGTGTGTATATCTATCTATCTGTCTGTCTGTCTGTCTCTCTATATATATATTTAGATTGTCTTACTGTGTAGCTCTGGCTGGCTTGAAGCCCACTGTGTTGACCAGACTGGCCATAAACGCACAGATACCTGTCTGCCTCTGCCTCCTGAGTGCTGGGATTATATATCTTAAAAATTTGATGAGAGCAGCCACACAAGTCATTTTCAGTGTTGTGACGTGCCCATTCACCTTTCCAGGAATGGCTCTTACTGACTTGGGCTGTGTGTGGAGGGACAGAGACACTGAATGAGTGATTTTAGAGAGCCTCTTAGACTAGGACTTCCCAACGGAGGTCCCATGATGGGCCATCCTCTGGTCCATCTCATGGTCATCATGGTCCTTCTGATCTCAACAAGTTTGTTTATAAATGCTGTTGCAAAGTCACTTGTTACAGATAGAAACACACACACACACACACACACACACACACACACATGCACACAGACGCGTGTGTGCACACATCTTTATGGTAGAAGTTGGTAGTACTGTGCTGGAAAACAGCTTGTAGATGACTTCAGACAGTATAAAAATGACTACTCTCCTATGCAGATACCTGCTGTAGGTAGACACGTTAGCAAACTAAAAGTATGGCCTTTTTCTTGGTGTATGTTAATGTTCATATGTGTGGGGTGTACTTGTGTGCACATGCATGTGGAGGTCAGAAGTTAACGTCCAGTATCATTCCTCAGGTACTTTTTCCGAACTTGTCAGGTAGGCTGGGCTATCTTTCCATTGAGTCCTGGGGCTCTTGGTTGTCTCTGCCTTCTTAGTGCAGGGACGTGCACAGGCATGGACCACCACTCCTGGCTCTCAACAAGCATGGCTTCTAGGGGGATTGAATTGGATCCTTATGTGTGTAAGGCAGCCGCTTTCTTAGTGATCTGCCTTCCCCAGTGGGGGCCCACACCTTTTCTTTTCTTTTTGAGACAGAACCAGACTGGCAGTGAGCTGTGAGTACACCTGCCACAGCTTCCTGAGTTCTGGTGTTAGGAGCATGCGCCACACTGCCTGCGCAGGAGTTGAAGCTCTGTTAGCAGTGCACAGCAGAACAGCTCCTGGGTATCCGAGGAAGGCAGTGTTGACGTTGGCACTGATGTGCTGAGGAATGTCTGGATTCCGTAATGAAATGCACACAAGCATCCTTTCTGGTCAAAGGAAAGGGGCCCCAGCCTTCTAGAGATTCGGGACTCTGAAATGTAAGTTAGAATTAGAGAGAGAGAGAGAGAGAGAGAGAGAGAGAGAGAGAGAGAGAGAGAGAGGGAGGGAGGGAGGGAGGGAGGGAGGGAGGGAGGGAGGGAGGGAGGGAGAGAGAGAGAGAGAGAGAGAATGAATGAATGAATGAATGAATGTGGGCATGCATGTGTGCTTCTCAGGACACTTGTCTACCTGGCTTTTCATTTAGTTTTGTGTTTGAGTCAGGGTCTCTCCCACTCACCACATAGGGATAGTTGGGTATAGAGCTAGGGGACCCACTTGTCTCTGCCTCCCCAGGATTTAGATTATGACTTTTCCAACACCACACTTGGCTTTTTAAATGTGGGTTTTGGGGATCGAACTCATGTCGTCTTGCTTGCTTGGCTCAGCACTTTACTGACTGAGCCATTAACCCTCTGTGAGTTACAGTCCACATACACTACAGTCCACCTGTTTGACTTACAAACTGCGACATCACAAGCATATGTCTAAAGCTGTGCGCTCGTTGAGGGTACCAAATTCGGGAGCATTTTTGTGCCTTAAAATCAACTCTGTATGTGTTAGAGGTAGCAGTTGCTTCTTACCCCAGCCCCAAGCAACCTAAGATGGTCTTCTTTCTGTCTGTGCATACTCTGAACATTTCATTTAGAGGGGATCATTTAGTGTGTAGCCTTTTGTGGACTTTTTTCCTTGAGTAAATTTTTCCAAGGGTTGTGTAACATGTATCAGTACTTCCCTCTTTTTTATTGTTAAAGTATTTTTGCGGTGTGGATCTTCCAGCTTTATCTGTGAGGAGTCTGCATTTCATACCTGCACCCCGTTTGGTTCTGCTGACAGGAGGCCCAGTATCAGACCTGGAGAGACCACAATCAAAACAGTTGTTTTATGGGACTGTCCCCTCAACAGTTCCATCTCCCTGGATGCTCTTCTGACCTCTGTGTCAAAAATCACTGCTCAGTGGTGTCTGTGGGAGTTTGGTGGAAGGCTAGCCTGGAAATGAGTTACGTGGCCTGCATTTTGGTGGACAAAGTGGACCGAAGGGAAAAGATAGAGAGAGAGCAGACAAGATAAACTGGTCCTACACTTTTTCCGAATGTAAATGTGACTTGATTCCCTTCAGAGCTAGGGTGCTGCCGTGGTTACTAGCGTCATTGGAGAGGAAGGAGTAGGTGACAGGCTTTTTTAAAACAAGACACCGTTCGGCAAGCATGGCGTAAACCATCCAGCCATTCATGGTTTTCATTGACTTAGGCACAGTTCTAATTCCGACCTTAACTACCCTTGTCTTCCTGTTGTTCCATGTAAGTACATCTTACTGACTGACTGAGAGAGGAAATCCTGGGGTAACTAACTGAAGGACATGCCGTAATAAAAGAAAATTCTGGGTTATGATATTTTGAAGCTCTGGAATATGGGGGATGTTTACATATTCTGCAAGTCTGAGTCAGAACTGAAATTTGTGAAGTTCCTTTTTAGACTGGATTTTGTTGCATATTTTGAAATTTAATGTAGTGTCTGGGAGGTTCACAAACCTTATGGTCCTTGCCTGGTGGCTCAGGTGGCCCTTCAATGAAGGGGATGCATTTTTTCTTACATCCACATCTTCCATGGTGAGCTGTTTCATCAACAGCTGCGGGGAGGTGGACTCTGAGGGATGGTGGACTGTGGAAAGATAGGCTTGTGTTGTGAGGTAGGCTGTGTGGGGAGGTGGGCTGTGTGTGTGGGGAGGTGGACTCTGTGGGGAGGTGGGCTGTGTGTGTGGGGAGGAGGGCTGTATGTGTGGGGAGGTGGACTCTGTGGGGAGGTGGGCTGTGTGTGTGGGGAGGTGGACTCTGTGGGGAGGTGGGCTGTGTGTGTGGGGAGGTGGACTCTGTGGGGAGGTGGGCTGTGTGTGTGGGGAGGAGGGCTGTATGTGTGGGGAGGTGGACTCTGTGGGGAGGTGGGCTGTGTGTGTGGGGAGGTGGACTCTGTGGGGAGGTGGGCTGTGTGTGTGGGGAGGTGGACTCTGTGGGGAGGTGGGCTGTGTGTGTGGGGAGGAGGGCTGTATGTGTGGGGAGGTGGACTCTGTGGGGAGGTGGACTCTGGGGAGGTGGACTCTGTGGGGAGGTGGGCTGTGTGTGTGGGGAGGTGGACTCTGGGGAGGTGGGCTGTGTGTGTGGGGAGGTGGACTCTGGGGAGGTGGACTCTGGGGAGGTGGACTCTGTGGGGAGGTGGGCTGTGTGTGTGGGGAGGTGGACTCTGGGGAGGTGGACTCTGGGGAGGTGGACTCTGTGGGGAGGTGGGCTGTGTGTGTGGGGAGGTGGACTCTGGGGAGGTGGGCTGTGTGTGTGGGGAGGTGGACTCTGGGGAGGTGGACTCTGGGGAGGTGGACTCTGTGGGGAGGTGGGCTGTGTGTGTGGGGAGGTGGACTCTGGGGAGGTGGGCTGTGTGTGTGGGGAGGTGGACTCTGTGGGGAGGTGGACTCTGTGGGGAGGTGGACTCTGTGGGGAGGTGGGCTGTGTGTGTGGGGAGGTGGACTCTGGGGAGGTGGGCTGTGTATGTGGGGAGGTGGACTCTGGGGAGGTGGGCTGACAGCCTGTGATTCAGAACTGGAAGTTGGGCTGAGTTTTGTAATAGGTTGTCTTTCCTCGGATGTCCTTTCTTCACTTCTCGTCTTCCCACCAGAACATTTGCCAGGATGATTTTACCTCAAGATGCTCTCTGCAACTGTGGAGGTCCCGTAAGATTCAAGGGATCTGAACAGTTCCTCCTGCCTAGTGACCCCTTAGCCACCGGATGTCATGGCACATTCCGTGGTGATGAGGTGTAAACAGACCCATGTGATCCTTGCGGAGTTGTTCCAGAAGACCATCTTGTCACAGGAGAGGGCAGCCCTGCGTGTGTGAGTGCCTCGAAGGTACCCCCGCCCCAGTGGACAGATAGAAGTAGAGGATGGTGATGTTGCTGATCTAGGCCCCCTGGGCCTAGGCTAACTGATGCACATGCTCATGACTTAGATGGGACAAAGTTAAATTTAGTGAGTTTTAAAACAGGACAAAGCTTACAGAATAAGGATGTGAAGAAAGAAAGTCTTGTTTTGTTGCAGAACTGGGGATTGAACCTAGGGCCTGGCAGTTGCTAGTGGAATGCTCTACTCTTGAGCTGTGTTCCCACCATGGTTTTGATAGAGCTGCGAATATGCTTCTGTTTTAAGGTGTTGCAACAAAAGAGTAGAAAATTAAAGACATTTAAAAAGATTGTAAAATAAAAATTTATACTAAGCTCAGGTTAATTTACTGAGGAAAGGGAAAAAAAAAGTTAAATGAGCTATCAGTGTGGGCCTGCTTCTAAGGGTGCAGCATCCCTGTGTGCTGGGCCTGCTTCTAAGGGCGCAGCATCCCTGTGTGCTGGGCCTGCTTCTAAGGGTGCAGCATCCCTGTGTGCTGGGCCTGCTTCTAAGGGCGCAGCATCCCTGTGTGCTGGGCCTGCTTCTAAGGGCGCAGCATCCCTGTGTGCTGGGCCTGCTTATGAGGGTGCAGCATCCCTGTGTGCTGGGCCTGCTTCTAAGAGTGCAGGCTCCCGAGAAGCTCGTCAGCCAGTTAGACTTGCATATACAAACTGGGAAGAAGAAACCTGTCTCAAGCAAGGTGAGGACAGATGCCTGATCTGCCCATGCACCATGACACATGTGTGCCCTCTCAGATTATAGAAAAAAAAAATAACAGAAAAACAATCATTTACCATCGTGTCTCTGTTGGCCATGGCAAGCAGTCCAGATTTGTTCTGTACTCGGTGAAGTCAGTTGTACCACTTGGGTTTGTCGTGTGTACTGTGTCAAAACCACACAGGTGTGTAAGGACCAGTTTCTCAGATTGTCCCCTTTGTCACACAGGGCACCCTCTCCTCCCTTCCTGACAAACGCCATCCAAAACTTCTCTTGTTTAATTTATATTTAATTTTTTTATTATTTTCTGTGTGTGAGTGTTTTGCTGGCATGTACATCTGTGTGCCTGTGTGTGCCTGGTGCCCAAGGAGGCGGTACGCTTCCATGTGGTTGCTGGGAATTGAACCCTGGGCCTTTGTAACAAGAAGTACTCTTTTTTTTTTTTTTTTTTTTTTTTGGTTTTTCGAGACAGGATTTCTCTGTGTAGCTTTGCGCCTCTCCTGGAACTCACTTGGTAGCCCAGACTGGCCTCGAACTCACAGAGATCCGCCTGGCTCTGCCTCCCGAGTGCTGGGATTAAAGGCGTGCGCCACCACCGCCCGGCCATAACAAGAAGTACTCTTAATTACTGATCAGTGAACTCTCCAGCCCCAAAACTTGGGGCCTGGTAAAGCAGAGATGTAATCTAGCTACTCATGACATTGAGGCAAGAGGATTACAAGTTCAAGGCCTGCCTTGGCTACAGTGTAAGTTCAAACTTAGCCTGGGCAACTGGGTGAGTCTCTAAGGCTGAGCCTGGCTCAGTGGTGGAGTGCTCCTCTAGCATGTCGGAGGCTCTGGGTGCTGTGGTACTGCCAGGAAGGAAAAAGGAAGCATTGACTAAAGAAAACAAGCTTCAGTCGCCCACTTCATTAATGTGAAGACTGTTACCTTTTCTGTCTTCTTTTGTTTCCTTTTTATTTTTATTCCTTCTCTCCTCTCTCCCCCATCTATTTTTTTCCCTCTCTTTCAACCTCCTTGCTTTCTTGACAGGATTTTCTTGTGTGTTCAGGCGACTGTGATCTTGTGACCTCCTGCTTCTACCTCTGATGTGATGGGATCATAGGTGTGCAGTCACCCTCCCTAGTACCCTATACCCATTCCATGAGAAAGTCAGCGTGGCCCCACTCTTTTACACAGGTAGGCCGGCAGCTTGAGCCTTGTTGGTGTTAACTCATGCATCTCTGAATGGCTGTGCCATGATAGCCCACCCATCTCTGAATGGCTGTGCCATGATAGCCCACCCATCTCTGAATGGCTGTGCCATGATAGCCCGCCCATCTCTGAATGGCTGTGCCATGATAGCCCGCCCATCTCTGAATGGCTGTGCCATGATAGCCCGCCCATCTCTGAATGGCTGTGCCATGATAGCCCGCCCATCTCTGAATGGCTGTGCCATGATAGCCCGCCCATCTCTGAATGGCTGTGCCATGATAGCCCGCCTGTCTCCCAATGGCTGTGTCGTGGTAGTAGATTCCTCTCGACAGCCATCCAGTTGCCATAGTGTTTCATTGCATGGATGAAGTACTCCCAGCCTCCAGCTGTTCGCGCTTCTATGTTTACCGTCATATGCACAAGGCACTGGAGTCATGCCAGACGTTTTGCCAGCCTGGTTCTCTATTAATAATTTTACTGGCAGGATTATACCTAGTTGCTCAAGGTGAAGTATTTTGGGGCCAAGTATCCTTGCATTTGACTGTTGGTATGTGCTAGTTGTGAAGGAGGTGTGAACAGCTAGCAAGAAATGCCTTTTTTTTTTTTTTTTTTTTTTTGCTCTAGGGAGATTGGAAATGAACTTTTTGGCTTTTCAGAAACTTGCATACATGGTAGACATAGATGCATAATTGTATTCTAATTAATTCATAGAGTTCATTCATAATTCTCCCTAAGAGATGCATGCATCTGAGTGATATGTCATTCCAGTGTAGTATCATTTCCAAAGAAAACAAACATGCCTTCACATGCACATGGGGCTAACCAGTGTACCATCTGTTTCCTAGTGTCTTCCTCCACCTTTCTACCAAGCTGAGGAGCCAGTTCTTGCTTAGGGCTTTTATTATTATTAGTATTAGTATTAGTATTAGTATTAGTATTAGTATAGACAGAGTCTCTTGTAGTCTAGACTGTCCTCAGACTCAGTGTGTAGCAGGGATGACCTGGAACTGATCTTCCTGCCTCTGTCTCCTGAGTGCTGGGACTACAGGCAGGCATCACCTGGTCTGGCCTTTATTGTGGTAAGGTAGCCAGGCTTTGTTCCTGTGGCAGAGGCTCCACCAACTGAGCTCTGTCTCCAGTGTTAGTTTTCAGAAGTTATCAGTCTTGTTGCCATAACCATCAAAAATAAAGATAGAGGTTGCAGAGGTTGCTCATTGGGTAAGAACACTTACTGTGCAAACATAAGACCGCAAGTTTAAGTCCCCAGCATGTAACACAGGTTGCTAAACTGTCTTTTAATTAAAAAACCTGGAGCCAGATATTGGAGTAAATGCTGAAAGATCAGAGCGACAAAGGAACAAGCCACTGCCATGTCTCACCTGGCCAACTCCACGAATCCTCTGAACGCCTCTGAGTCCTCAGCCGAAAGCTCTCCAGCTGAAAAGGCTTTAGTTCCTGTCTCCTCGCGCCTTATATACCTTTCTCCGCACAACCATATCACTTCCTTCTTAGTGCTGGGATTAAAGGGGTGTGACTCTCAAGTACTGGGATTAAAAGTGTGTGCCACCACTGCCTGGCTGTTTCTCTCTTAGACTGGATTAATCTCGTGTAGCCCAGTATGGCCTTGAACTTAGAGACATCCAGACAGATCTCTGCCTCTGCCTCCCGAGTGTTAGGATTAAAGATGTGTGCCACCACTGCTTGGTATCTATGTTTAATCTAGTGGCTTGTTCTCTAATCTTCAGGCAAATTTTATTAGGGTACATAATATATCACCACACCAGCACCCATGTAAAAAGCTCTCGAATATTATTAAGGAACTGCCTTAATAATGTTCGTCATTTCTGCAGCCTGTAGCAAAAAGCTAGGGATGGATACATTTGCTTGTAACCCCTGGATTGTGGACTGGAGAAAGACCAATCCAGAGAGCTTTCTGGCCAGCCAGTGTAGGCCACAAGGCAAGGTTCGGATTCAGTAAGAGGCCCTGTATCTGGGTGGGAAGGTAGAGAGTAACAGAGGAAGTCCAGACAGCTTGCTTTTGTCTCTACATGCTCATATATGGGTGTGTGTGTACATATACCTACACACTAATGTGTGTGCAACACACACACAAATACAACAAGATTGACAAGCTCACATCATCATTTTGTTTGGGGTTGTCTCTGAGTGTGTGATTATGAACAGTTAGAACTTGCTTCATACTTTCCTCTATTTTAAGATTGAGCCTGTGTGTTACATATGGGAACATGGGACAAAAATGTGGGACAGATAGTTTTACAAGGTTTTGAAAGAGGGCCGGTGAGTGGGGTGAATCTGCTGAGATAGGGGTACCGGGTAGTGGCTTCTTCCGTGCTGGAGGACTAGGCCTGCTCACTGTCAGGAACATCTCTGACCTCACCCTCTTGTGTCTCTCAGCCAGAGCTTTTGAGCTCTTTTGTGGCTGTTAGGGACTAGCGTAGCTGCTGTAGCTAAAGTATGTAGCAGATTCTATTCTTAGTTTTGTCCTAGCCGGTTCTCACTTGATTGACAGAGCACACTCCACCCAGAAAGTCTGATTTGTTTTGGCAAAAAGAGGAGGCTTTTATGGATCAGGTTATCTAAAAAAAGTAAGCCTGGGGAATGAGCCCCACCTCCACCCCCCTTCAGATGTTTGGGTTGGTCCTAGTGAGCATGCCTAATTTAGGGATTCCTCAGCAAGATGACCCAAGGGCGGGTTTGGTGAATGTTCCCAAATCATGACTTAACCACAGATGTTCAGCCATTGTTGGTCCCACACTCAGTACTGAATGGTGCCAGTTAGTTCTGTGAGATTTGCATAAACAAGCTCCTCCAGGTCTTTTTGTTCAATGGTCGTTTCAGAGTATTCCATTACTAAAATGCCAACAATTACATGGTGCAAAGTAATTGTTATATGGGTTTTTAAAAGTTAATTTTTTTTTTTTTTTTTTGTTTTGTTTTTGTTTTTCGAGACAGGGTTTCTCTGTGTAGCTTTGCGCCTTTCCTGGAACTCACTTGGTAGCCCAGGCTGGCCTCGAACTCACAGAGATCCACCTGGCTCTGCCTCCCGAGTGCTGGGATTAAAGGCGTGCGCCACCACCGCCCGGCTAAAAGTTAATTTTTATCACTATACAAATTATAGCTGCTCATATATGCATAAAAGTATAAGTAGAAAAGGAAAACCATAACTTAGTCATTGCTGCATTAGCCAGTAGGTTAGCTTGTCAACACTTTGTTTCTATTTTAGGTCAGTCTTTTAAATAATTTATATAATCCAACTGTGTGCATTTCCCTGAGCATTACGCTGTGAGTACCTCCTCAGGAAATTTCTGGTTTGCTTTCTTCCCATTGCACGGTGGCTTCCTGAAGCCAGCGGGAGGTAGGATTTCTGGGCTGCGGAGATGGCTCCATTGGCAAATACTTGGCATGAGCTCTGGAACCCACATAAGCAGAGCAGGATATGGTGGGGCATGCCTGCATCCCAGAGCTGGGGAGGCAGAGGTAGGTGGAGCCTTCGCATGGATGGACACACACATTCATGTGCATCTGCGCACACACCACACGCACACATGCACACATCCTAGACATGATTTCTGATTGACAGGGATAGAGTAGTGGCCTGAAGCAGTTTCTTATAAAATATGGAGACTCTGTGTATGCTAACTGTGATCTTGTTGCTCACCTGGGATCTGTTGTTTACTGAGGCTGGCAAGAAATCTGTTACTTTAATTTGAGAAATGAGGAAAGTAAGCCAGATGAGCTGCCCTTTTTGCCCAATAATTTCATCATTTTTTTATGGCCTCAAAATCTTACTGTTAGGGAGTGGCCATTACTTCTCTTTTGCAAGTTGAGAAACTGAGGTATTGAAAGTGGAATCAAATGTTTCTTACAGAAATAGACTGTTGGCCTATGAGAAAGAGTAGTAACTGTAGAGCGCGTGTAGAGGGAGAAGTCGTAATAGTAATTTAATCCAAGTTGACCAGATTTATTGATTGTATTTTCACCTCCTGGTAGATGCACTTGATAGTTATGTTGACGTGGCCACCCTTACCTTTCGTTCCTTTTGCTGTGGTATTACTGAAAATGTGTGCTTTTCTAATTGAGGTAACATGATAATTAGGATTTTTGCTTTGCAGTCAAATAAAGCAGACTGTGCTTTAGAAGCTACACTTTTCAGGCATTAAAGTTTTAATTTTTAAATTGCATATTACACATTACAACCTTTTTTTTTTTTAAAAAAAAGAATAGCTTCTTAAGAGTGTTTTTTATTTTATTGAATTTGAGAAAATATTTTCATGGCTTAGGGCTTTAAATTTTTAAATTTCATTTCAAAAATGTGTGTGTGTGTGTGTGTGTGTGTGTGTGTGTGTGTGTGTTTGTGCGCACACATGTGGAAGCCGGAGAGCTCTTGAGTGTTGCTCCTCAGAGGCTGTTCACCTTCTTTTTTGAGACAAAGTCTCTTATTGGCTTACAACTCACTAAATAGGGTAGGTTCTGGGGATCAAGCCCAGGTCCTGATACTTTCAAGGCAAGAAGCACTTTACTGACTGAGTTATCTTCCAGGTGTGTGTGTGTGTGTGTGTGTGTGTGTGTGTGTGTGTGTGTGTGTTTTAATAAAGCGAAGTGATGCCTTGAGAGATTTGTCTGGAAAACTGAAATGGCCCCGTTTCCGGGTTTGCTTTCACCTTGGGCGGGATTCCGGAGAGCTGCAGTAAACAACACCAGCTTTGTTGGTCTACAAGTGTAGGCAGCCAGGGCCTGTGAACATGGCATTTGGAGTGGCTCACCATCCTGGCGACCTTGCAAAGTTCCCTGGAACTGCAGAGGTGCTCTGTGCTGAGGCCTGCTTCCTGTGTAAGCACCTATTGTGGGGCCCTCCTTTGAATGGGAGGTCTGTGAAAAGTGGTTCCCACAGCTCACAATGCAGCCTCTGGGCAATGTAAATACGCTTTCCACTTGGGGTCAGGCGAACAGTGCCCGGCTAGAAGTCCCTTGCAAAGAAAGATATTTTGGAATTCCATTTATTTATAGTGGCCAGTGGAAAATTAATATGCCTGTTAAATCTATTTTTAAAAATGAAAGGGAAGTCTCTCGTCCACAGTGCGTTTGCTGAATGCAAGTCTGTTTGCTGTGGTGTATTTAGATTTTGCTAGTTCACTACTTTAGGAAGTGAATTTCAATGTCTTCCTGATCATTTTGTCTGTGTTTGAAACTTGAGGTTCT
Organism: Peromyscus eremicus; assembly: GCF_949786415.1. Lineage (NCBI taxonomy): Eukaryota > Metazoa > Chordata > Mammalia > Rodentia > Cricetidae > Peromyscus > Peromyscus eremicus. Next base: position 25,517,795 of record NC_081421.1, on the reverse strand, counting down.
TGTCTGAAGAGTTCTCTTTATGCCCCAGGAAAACTCTTTTTGGGTTCTTTGAATGATATAAATAGAGGGGTGACCCTAGACAATACTTAATGAAATCATTGCAAGATTTCAAATTGGCTCAAGTTAACAGCCAGGGAGGGTGCAGAGATCTGAGCAGGTGAAAGGCTAGGAATGCCCACACAGTAGTGATTGTCTTGACATCCGTGATGCCGATCTTTGCTTTTAATGGAGGGCGTGAGTCTGATTTCAGAGCGATAGGGATGGATGTAGAGTTTGCATTGCAGATGTACCAGTTGTGCCTGGGCCTCCACAGACACTCCGTTTTGACAAATGTGGATCTCTGTAGTAGTCACTTTCGAGCTGTGAGAGTTACGTTTGCCACACTAGCGGGCGCAAAGGCTGTGGGACCGAAGTTGGGCCCCACTGCAAAATATTTCTGTGGCGCTGGAGGAGATGCCTCAGTGGTCAAGAGCACAGTGCTCTTGAGGAGGACCGGCTTACAACATCCTTTAACTCAGAAGATCTAACCCATGTGCAGATGCACAAACCTACACACAGACATACACACACACATATAATAAGAAATAATACATGTTATTTTAAAATGAAGATTAAGACAGGGGACATGTTCTGCAGACATTTACCTTTTCAACACCTGTCAGATTTCAAAGACAATAAAGAGGCCACAGCTGGGAAGCTAAATTTAGACAATGAGGCTTAAAGATGAAGGGTTCAGACTGAGTGGAGGTCTGCAGACATGTGTGGAGTTTTGCCAGCAGTGTCTAGTGCGGATTGATTCCGACCTAATCCCGGATAGTGTTTCACTGCAGTGTCATTTAACCTCTGGCCTTTATTTTAGACTGCTGCAGCAGGGCCTGACACACAGTGGCAAGTATTTGTTAGGCAGTGGTTGATTGCCTTTGGTCAGGTTCATTGATGTAATTTTAGAGTGTGCCTTTGGGCTAAGTCCTTTGTGGAATATGGTTAGTATTATTTTGTTTCTTACAGAGAGAAACATGCAAGGTTTTTTCTATGCACTAGATAAAAGGCCTGAAAATCTTGAGAACTTCTGTAGCGATCAGTAACTTGCCGAGCTGCCCCTCTCCTGTGATTGGGCTTATGTTTAATGACGGCACACCTCCTAGTCGCCACAGAAGCCACAGCTTTCGTCCTTTATAATTTGATTTCTGCCTTTTTTCTGCCCTTAAGTCTTTTTAAATCATACTATATTTTATTTAGTGTGTGAGAGAGAGACAGAGGTTGGAACTCGTCCTGTCCATCCACCATGTTGCAGGGATAGACCTCAGGTCTTGAGGTAAAAGCAGGTGCTTTTACCCATTGGGTTCTCTCTCTCCATCCTCTGCTCTAAGTTTTCACCATCTAGGCCAAGTTACCAAATGTTGGATTTGCTTAGCTTCCCTTCAGGTGTTTCAGCCGTGCTGTGTAATGGTGAAATCCCTGTCTTGACACAGGTTCACCCAAGCCTGGAAGCCAGTTGCCATTGCGGAAGGGACGGGACGGGGCTAGGAGGAGAGCTTGACTCTCTTAGGCTGGCTTTGGGATTCACCTTCGACACTCCTGGGTTTTGTCTTCTGTGTTCCACTCAGGGGCTCACACGTTTTGTTAGAGCCTCAGTGTTCCAGGAGCCTGCTGGGAGCCCTGGCTCTCCGGCCACCCCTGCCCTCTGTCTGCTTCTCCTGGGGCAGACGACCTGATTGTCACCAGAACAGTGCTGACCATTCACACGAGTGTTGTGAGGCCACACGGAATCAGTGTGAAAGACGGACACACTGACAGCAGGCTGGAGGGATCTTCTGGAACTCCTCCAGACCCTCCCAGAAAGCAGTCCATTGATTTTGCTCACAAGACCCCTTCCTTCCGCCACTTGAAAGGGTGCTGTGCTTGGTTGGTAGTACCCAGGTAGATAATGAGATGCTTTACACATGAGCTTAATTCATACTAGGCCTCTTGGTAGAGCTATAAAATGCACTTTGGCTGTATGAAACAGCCTCGAAGTCATGTGTTCAAGAACCAATTACTTATTACGATACTTACTCAGGGAACCTGCGCAGCAGTACCCAGAGAGCTGAAGTACAGTAGGGCCTGCCACAGTGCTTTCAGGGTGCCAGGCATGCTGTATCTGCAGGCTGGCTAAGGCATGAGCTGGGGCTGGGAGGCAGCACAGAGTTTCTGACTCCATTGCCACCCTCACCCCCACACAGCAGGCTCCAAGGTGTCTCTCAGACCGCCCTTATCTGACTTTTCTTATATTGTCCCGTGGAAAGAAGTATAAGGACATGTACATACAATTCCACATTTCACTGAAAATAAGTTTTTACTTACTGTTCTCCTTGGGAAACGTATGCACCCAAGTTGGCTTGGGTGTGTGTGACAAGGGCTCAAAGTTCTAGAGTGTTTTCCTGTGATGCTAGGCCGGGATCCTTGGGATGTCAGGGAGGGGTGTGGCAGTTGTTTTGGTATGAGGGGACCTGGAATCGAGGTGTTCCAATAAAACTGTCTAATTATGCCAGCAACCTTGCTTAAACACTGTTCGAAAACTGAACAAAACCAACAGAGCTTTGGTAAACTTTTCTGTAGATAAGCTCCTGTCCCCTTTCAGTTAATATTTGCAGACTGAGGTGCTACTTGTCTGATATGTGGATTTGAGGGCATGAGATTGTGTGTATATAGTGATGTAATTTTTTCCTTTTTTCTGTAAAGGTTTGGCGTGTGGGAAGTGCTCTGAAAGCCGTCTCTGTATATTAATGGAGACTTATATTTGGACTTTTTTTCCTCGTGAAAACAGTACTTTTCCCAAGTAACTCTGTGAGTTCTGCCATGACTACACTGTGCATGATTTAAGCAAAGCCACTTGGAAGTGTTCAAAGCCAAGGTACAAAAGAGGAGCATCTGTGAGCACTGTCCTGACCCCTCATGTGCCAGGCGTGACCTGAGGACTGTGAGCGTGCTAGGATCTGTCCCCAGCCCACATCTATGGATGTGTGGATTGCTGAAGACAGGGCCTGCACAGCCAGCTAGTTAGTTACTGTCCTTTCTCTCAGGAGCAAAATGGACAGTTTTTGGGAGCTTGTCATTCATTTTGATCGGAATAGAGTTATTTTTAATGGGAAAAACTCTGTTTCACAGGATTTCTTTCAAATCTCCCGTGATTCTAATTGGATGCAAAAAGCTGGAAGTGTTTAAGGTTAAGATTTTCCCCCAGACAACTGTGATTTGACTTCACTAATGAACACATATCAGACAAGAAGGCAAATTCCAGACTGTTCGTGCCTCAACCAACCAGCTGGGCACATACCTCCAGGTGCTGCTCATGTCTCAAGAGGTTTTTCTGCATGAACAATTATCACCTCCCCTTCCTTCATTCAAGTGGCAAGCCATGGCAAGTGTCTTTCTTGCACATTGTAGAGCTCAGCTGTAAAATTAGATTTCATTGGCATAAAACCACAGCAACTGCCAGCACAATGTGCTTAGTGCGATTTGGTTTTTCACCAATCTAGTGAAGTTCTTCCTCCCTCTTAGTCAGGAGGCCGAGGGCACTCCTAAACAAGTAAGAAAGGCAGTAAGTTTTCAGAGTCTCCTTTTGATTCTAGCTTTAGTTTAATCTATATCAAGTAAGCATGGCAGGGAGTTGATGTTAAACACGTAACTTCTTACAAGCAGAAAGGAACTTGAAGGACTCATCTCTAATGTGTTACTTTATAAAAGACAAAATGAATTGCTCACCTTTAGAGTCAGTTACTGATAAACCCCAGATTAGAACTCATGTTTTGTAGTCCGTGTTGGGGCAGCCTCCCCATCAAGTGTCCCCCCCCCCCCATCCTTGGAGCTATTTTCAGCAGTGGATCATGGGAAAAGTTCAGTTACAGTCCCCCTCTTTCTCTGTTTGTCCATATCCTTTTCTCTTCTCTGCAACTATTGATTTGGTTTCTAAAACGGCCAAGGGGAGCATTTACCTGTCCCAAGTATCTTTCCTCATGGTCACATGAAGTGTGCAGGAGAGATTTAGTGCAAAGAAACTCATGGAACCACCTCCGGGCTTTTGTATCTAATGACCATGTCCCCACATCAGGCTCCTGGTGGCCACACTGGAATTCCAAAGGCTGAATTGGTTGCTGATATAGTGTAGTGCTCCTGGACCAGGGAAGAAAAGCCCTATTCTTAAGTTTCAAGGAAGTGGTCTAATCAGCTATGTGTGCATGGACAAGCAAATCTTCCCAAGATTTGGAGGTGGTGGAGATTGCGGTATACTGCCATACTGTTTTAATCCCCTGTTGATTCTGCTGCTGTTTCCGTAGCTGTTATATTAAAAACCCAGGTTAGGGGTTGGAGAGATTCCTCAGAGATTAGGAGCGTCTGTGCTTGCAGAAGGCCCGATTTTGATTTCCAGCAACCACGCATTGGCTGGTAACCACCCAAAATCCTGCTGGGGAACTGATGCCCTCTGCTGACCTCCTCAGGCACCAGGCACGCATGTGGTGCACAGATATACATGCAAGCCAAACACTCATACACACAAGTAAATCTACAGAAATCCTGGTTAGCTTTGCTGGGAAGGCTTCATAGGATGAGGGCCTCTTCAGAGTTTCTAGGTCGGAATTAGCAGCCAGGGGTTTACTTTTCAAAACTAGTATCTGGTCAAGAAGGCGGGGATGGAGTAGCAGATGGTGCTTGATAGAGCATCTATTGTGGGGCTGCACACAGCAGGCTCTCGAGGGTTGCTGGCTCTTTCTGAAGCGTGCTGTTAAAGAGACGGAAGGTCCTCGAGAGTGGCGGCGGTCCCATGCAGCGACCACCCGAGGGGAGGCTCGTGAGTATAGCTTTCTTGTGTGCCATAGCGTTCTGTGTCAGGTTCTGATTCTTTTCTGTTTTACTACAACTGTAACATAAACACATAAATCAGCTGCACAAATGTCTATCATAACTTAGGTTTTATTAGGTTTTGCTTTTCTGTTGGAAGTAATTTAGAAGCCAGTCTTGCAATCCCTTGTAAAATCTCAGCCATCTCATGGTTAAATTAGTTTAAAAGAAAAGATACAATAGTAATTCCTTAATAGCCTTCCTAACTTCCCCACCCCAAACAGCACAGCCCTCCCCCACTCCCGACTGCACAGCCCCTCTCCCTGGCTTCTGATGATTTTACACTTTCCAAGTGTCACTTTGATTTTATGTATAGGTTTTCCCGTTTCCCAGAACCATTGGAAAAGCCACTTTTAGTGTTGGACAGCTAGAACGTTTTTCTGGTATAGCAGCACTCACAGGTTTCAGAAACGTGACCTGTACTAGTCTCACTCTTAGAAGCCGACGTGTGTGTTTGTTTTTGAAGTACTGTCCCACTACGTTGGCAGTTCACCTGCCGTGGCCTCCTGAGTGCCGGGACTACGACCTCACTTGGCTTCCCGTGGTATTTTTAATAGAGAAGGAGCCTTTCGTGAAGTCTGAATACGACTGTGAATTTCTTGTGAGCCCACGGCAGTGTGTTCCGTAGACTACAGGACAAACACAGCATGTAGAATTCAAATATTTCCATGGTATCTAGCTTGTCTGAGAGTGCCTACTTAGTCCGTTTTTCACTGGGAAAGACACTAGCTCTATGGAATATGTGGACTAGAAGTTAACATTAGTGATTTAGGAAGCATCAACTGAGATTATTTGCAAGTCCTTTTAGGTCCTTGTGTTTATTGGTTTTTAGAATGTGCATTTGTAGGTGAGGAGACAGAGGCCTGGGGTGGGTTGGCTAGATAGAATAGCCAGAAATTTCAAGTTCAGCTAGTGAGAAACCATGCCTCAATAAATAGCCTCCAAATGCACCTACACATGTGTATACACTACACATATTTGAACATGTATACACATATGCACATATGCGGCACACACATATACAATGAAAAAAAAAGCATTTGGAATTGGGCCATGGAAGCAAAAGTTGGAACTGACTTGTGGGTTCTTAGGTACCCTCTCCCTCCTTAGCATAGGAGCCAGGATACTGCGAGGCGAGCATGGGGCCTGAGCCCTGGCTTGGCTTTGCTTGCTCCTCATGTATCCTGGCCCTGCTCCTGGAGCTCCGGTGGCCTTGTCTTGTTCGTTCCTTTTGGTGGCGTTCTGTTGCTCTTTCTCTTGTCGTCTGAACTAATTTGTGTACTGTACTGCTAACTCACATCTTGAATTAATGTATGGAAATTTGGGTCATTGGCCTACTGAGTGAGGATCAGGATATTGGGTTACTAATTTGAAGAACTTTCAGCAGTGCTTAGGGCTTTGGCCTATTAGGATATTCTTCCTGTGTATAGTTGGTCTTGGAGATGGATCATGTGGACTAGATATTCTTCCTGTGTATAGTTGGTCCTGCAGATAGATCATGTGGACTAGATATTCTTCCTGTGTATAGTTGGTCCTGGAGATGGATCATGTGGACTAGATATTCTTCCTGTGTATAGTTGGTCCTGGAGATGGATCATGTGGACTAGATATTCTTCCTGTGTATAGTTGGTCCTGGAGATGGATCATGTGGACTAGGTATTCTTCCTGTGTATAGTTGGTCCTGGAGATGGATCATGTGGACTAGATATTCTTCCTGTGTATAGTTGGTCCTGGAGATGGAGCATGTGGACTAGATATTCTTCCTGTGTATAGTTGGTCCTGCAGATGGATCATCAGCTCTCCTCTGCAGCAGGGTTTTCATGAATTTGGCCTTTATGTTTCATAGAATAGGCTAGGGCCAAAGTGCAAAGAAAGAAGAAAAAGTACTAAGCCAAAAAACACCTAGAGAGATGGAGAAACTGGCATCCCTTTGTGAGGTTATTTGAAAATAAGGTAGTCTTTAACAAAGGAATTAATTATTAACAGCGAAGGGCTGTTCCTTTCATTTCTAGAGTGCCTGTCCCCAATCTTGTAGCTCAGGAGCAAATGGTGGGTGTAGCCTGGCTATCAGTGAACCAAAGATTTGCTCTCCTAGGTGAAGGGCTGTGAACCACAAGGACTCACATGGCACCTGCCTCTTTCATTCAGAACACAGCTAGTTGGGTACAGAGCACTTGTGGCTTTAGTGTTGTGATGTGTGGTGAAAGGAGGGGCCATGAGGGCCTGTGGTTGTGACCAACTTCTTTCGAGTTGGAAGTCTAGGTCAGAGTAAGACAGAAGAGGGAACCTTGGGTGCAGGAGGAGTGAGTCCAGCAGATTAGAAGAGAATACTGTAGACTCAATCTACTGCGTGTATTTTTTTCTGGTGGAGTTTGTAGCATGTAAAGATTAATGATCCTCCAGTGTGAGATCTCCTTGCTGTTGGCAGACCCTGAGGGTGTGGTACTTCTTTGACTGAAGTACAGAGTCTTAAGGTAGATTTGTCTAGCCCAAATCCACATCTCTTAGGCAGAAGGCGGAGTAAACAAATACTTCCTTAGTGTGGCTACTCCTGAGACTTTTCAACTGAGGTGTACCTCCTCTTTATCCAGAGAGCACACATTGGCCCCTTAGCTGCTCTTGAAGCTGATGAGGAAGCGGTGGCCAAGGAAGATGGTGTTTTAAGGTGTGTAGGGGAGTTTCAGAGGCCTCACCAGAGACCACTCCTCCTTTGTGTACGTAAGTGACAGCTGGGTTTTCAGAGTAAAGGACACCAGACTTAGAGTGCAGTCCTGAGATGAAAATGATTATTGATACTGTGTGAATGCTTATATATGCATGCGTGCATGCGTGTGTGCATGCGTGTGCGTGTGTGTGCGTGCCTGCGTGTGCATGTGTGTGTGTGCGCATGTGCGTGTGCATGTGCGTGTGCATGTGTGTGCATGCCTGCGTGTGCGTGTGTGTGTGTGTGTGTGTGTGTGTATGAAGGAGAGTGGGCCTCAGATGTAGGACACACAGAGAGACTGGGTATAAAACTCAAAGGAGCACACTGTGGTGGTGGACAGTGTTTGTAAGTCACAGCACAAGTTTGAGGCTAGCCTGTGCTACATAGCCAGGACTCATCTCTATAAGCCAAAAAATAACAAGAAACACCTCAAAACAGACCTGAGTTTGTGTGGCTACCTAAGACCAGAACGCTACAGAATTCTCAGCAGGTCACCCTCTTATGAATGAATTTACTATTGTAAACAATGGCTCCAGATCCATTTTATGAAAAACTGTATGGTCTGCTGTCCGTGTAATGAAGAAAATCTTTAATTCCCACCTCAAATCATTAAAATGAGTCCTGCTGGATAGCAAGCCTTTCACCAAAAAGATACCACTGCATATCCCCAATTTTCTGTTTATACATGTTTTCGTTCTTTACAGGCCGCCTGCTTGCCTATCTCTTGTTATTTTTGTGGTCCATGGTGCTAGGCTCTTTCTGTCCGAGAATAATTTTAGGGGCGATTTGATAGGTGGTTGCCGTGAGTGTCTGCAGAGAGTGGATTGCTTCTGTGTCTCCCTTGCTTCTGATCAGATGGCGAGTGTCCTGTGTGTGCTCATGGAGCACAGAAGTGGCTGTTTAAACGCTGGCGCGTGGACACCTCTTCTGTCTCTGGCACCTCAGAGTTAATGTTTTTCTAAAATTATACATGATGTATGAGATCTGTGTGTGTGTGATGACACATGTGGAAGTCAGAGAGCATCTTTTCAGGGCTTGGTTTTATGGTCTACACCTTACAGTCTTGCAGAACTTGTATTCTAGCTCTGCTCTGGGTTCGGCACTCACGTGGGAGAGTGCTGCTTAGTGGGACTGGACAGGCTATGTCTTGTTGATAGCAGGTCCTGTTATTCAACATTCAGAAGAGCAGGAAGGTTTTTAAACTAGAATTGTCAGAGCTAGACTTGGTGGTGGTGTTGAGTTACTCTTCAGTCCTAGGGGACCTGGAATATGTGAGTTTTGTATCTAGTCGGGACTCAACTCCATTTTAAACAATGTTAGTTGGCTGTGTTGGACTGTGTGCAGCATAAATAGCTTTAACTGTCAGCAGATCTGATTAAGGACCCGTTCCAGCACCCTTTCCTAGCTTCCCAAACCCCTCTTTCTTTTCTGCGCTCTTACGTGATGGTTGGAGTTCAGGACCTCCAAGGTTCAGGTGGGACAGGAGCAGAACCTATAGTTGGTTTACTCCTGCCGTGTTGGGCGACAACAGAGTTCAGGTTCCACGTAGTCCAGGAGATGGTCCAGGGGAGGTTGTGCCATCTCAGTGGGAGAGGACTGTGGTGTTCATTGCTGCAGAAGGGAAGAGAGAGAAGGCAGAGTCACCTTCTGCGTCACTTTCTCCCGGAACTGCCGGAAGCTCCTGTATGGGAGGAGTAAGGGAAAAGTGCAGAGAATGCTTCTTATTAAACAAGAGCCCAAATATACATCACCGTAAACCCATGCCTCTGTGTGTGTGCGCCCGTGCATGTGTGTGCGTGTGTGTGTGTGTGCGTGTGCGTGTGTCTGCATGTGCAGGTGAGGCGTTAGTTACCCTTGGTGCTGCCACCTTGTTTGTTTGGGGGTCTCCAGTTGGCTGGTGAGCCCTGGGATCACAAGCGCATACCTCTTTGTCCGGCGCCTTTTCCATGGGTTCTCATCTTGTGCAGCAATTACTTTGCTGACTGAACTGTCTCCCTAGTCCCTAGCATATACTTCTTTTTCTTTTTTTGGTTTTTTGAGACACAGTTTCTCTGCGTAGCCCTGGCTGTCCTGGAACTCACTCTGTAGAGCAGGCTGGCCTCGAAATCACAGAGCTCCACCTGCCTCTGCTTCCCGAGTGCTGGGATTAAAGGCATGTGCCTGCCACTGTCTGGCTAAGCGTATACTTCTGAAGAAATATCAAATGAAACATTAAGAGGTCCATTTGAGAAAAAGTAGCAATTTGTCCCTTTAAAACTAGTAAAATTCAATGTATTAGAAATAAAATAGACATGTACACGAGCGCTGCTTATTTGAGTCAAAATCACAAGTTCAGTTGTGATAGTATCTGCAGACTTGTCTTGGTTGGAATGCAGGAGCTTCAGGCTAGACCACTGGTCTTTGGACTACATTTCCATTTGCCTAGTTGCCAAGTAACTATCCCAGTGGTTTCTGTACGACCTGTTACTGTGGAATGTACTTCCCAGTTGGGACAGGGCTTCCTTGATTGGGTCTTAAATAATTAGTCTGGGTCTTAAATATGGAGTTATAATGGATAGTATAAAATTTTACCTGTTTAAAATAAAAACATTATCTCTTGGGTGGCCTTCGGGTATCAGCAGACATGTCTAGGAAGGAGCCTCTTGGGGAGATGAGGTGGCATGTGTAATGTTCAGAGTGGGGGTATACAGGGATGAAAAGAAATCATTTGTTGTTGTTATAACTATCTGGTACACATCCAAGGCAGCCACTAAAGAATTTGCTGTTGCACTTGGACTGACTGGAACATTAACAGTAAAGTATTCATTTGTGAAATAGCTTTGAATGGGAAATTTCGAGGGAGTTTTTATGAATGATAAAACTTTGGCCTTTAAATATATGGCAATTTTCTTCTGTTTAATCATTTAAAATTGGGTATGTGTGATTTTTATTAAATATATATGTATAATACATATACATATCTATCTATCTCACATGCACACACGCATGCAAACATACGTACACACATACTTTTCCATGCTCCTAGACTTTATGCTACAGTGCATGAATGCATGCATACTTTTTATGGAGCAGGCTGTGATCCCCTAGAAATTTATTGTTCTTTTCTTCCTGGTATGTTGTCAAGCCGACTACAGGGGGAAGGTACAATTATGGGAGGGAAAAAAGCTTTTTTTCATTTACTCTGTGTAAACTAGGGAATCAGCTTGTGAGCCCCACTGGCTTGAATGTGTCATAGATACAGAGGAGCCCAAAGAGTGTCTGAGTAAGAGAAATCCTGTGTGTTCGACTCAAAGAAATGATTAGGAGAAACAGTTAGAACGTGGTGATTGTCAGCCTCCTTAGTGGTTTAACTTGATGATTGGAGCTGCAGCTTATGTAGTAACCTCGGTTTGCTTGTGTTAAGTGCTTCAAAATTATTTTGATCTTAATGAAAGAGAAAGCTTTTTGTGAATGACAAGTATAGTTCTTTGGGGATGTGTCTTCTGTTTCAGTCATTACCTTAATAATGGCCACTGTAGTTTCTGTTTGTCAATATTGCCCTTTCACTGGTGAGATGGCTCAGTGGTTAAAGCACTTGTTGCTCTTGCAGAGGATGAGTGTAGTTGTTGGCAGCCATATTGGCTGGCCCACAACTAACTGCCTGGAACTCTAGCTTTGTTGGCTGTGATCCTCTTCTGGCCTCACTGGGTATCAGCACACATGTGGCTTACACATAAATGATTATTTTAGAAAATGTGATCTCACTTTATCCTCAGATTTCTGGAGTGGGGTTGTTACCATCATTCATAGGTTTTAGAGTTTTTGTAAACATGGGTGTTTCTCTTGCAGGTAGCTGATTGAGGGCAGTTCTCCATGAATGTACGTCACCATGATGATGACCGACCAGATCCCCCTGGAACTGCCACCCCTGCTCAATGGGGAGGTGGCCATGATGCCCCACTTGGTGAATGGAGAAGCAGCCCAGCAGGTTGGTGACCTCGTCCAAGTGGGAAACATTAGCTGAAGATTTGATTTATTTGGGGATTCAGAAATCTTTGCCTTTTGAACTTTCATGGTTCTAGAGATTGATTTCTTTTATTGTAGTTGTATAAGTACTGTATTATTTTTGAAATACCTGAAAAAAATTTGGAGATCAGAAACTCTTACCTCATTCAGCTAGTATTCTTAAAGATTAAAAATGATTCATTGTTAGACTGTTCATTTATTCATCTTTTGTGCTTGACAAATCTGCACAGGTCCAGGTGAACCTACCTGAATCCTGGAGTGACCCTTCCACTGTGGAACCTGGGGTGACCCTTCCGCTGTGGAACTCATAGGGGTTCATATGAGGTCACTTAGCGGACGCACCACTCCTGTGCCATTCATGGCTTAACATATGGCACACAACAGCTCTTTAGAAAGTCAGCTGTGCAGCACTTAGGGAAAAATCTAAACTGTAAGGACAATTGTATTTTTATCATTGAAACTGAATTATCTCTAATAACATTATGTTTTTTAAAAAAAGACTACAAAATTGTGTTTGTTTTATCTTGTAATTATAAAAATATTTTTCTTTGTATATTCCTGTCTCAGTTAGGGTTTCTATTGTTGTGAAGAGACACCATGACCATGCCAACTCTTATAAAGAAAGAACGTTAATTGGGGTGGCTTACATTTTCAGAGGTTTAGTCCATTATCATCAGGTGTGACACGGTGGCATGCAGGCAGACATGGTGCTGGAGAAGGAGCCAAGTGTCCTACATCTTGACTCATAGGCAACAGGAAGTGGTCTGAGACACTAGTCGTGGCTTGAGCATATGTGAGACCTGAAAGCCTGCTTCCACAGTGACACACTTCTTCCAACAGGACCACACCTACTCCAACGAAGCCACATCTCCTAACAGTGCCACTCCCTTTGGGGGCCATTTTCTTTCAAACCACCACATTTTCTTAAGTATAAACATACTTGGTTTTTGAGTGGTCGAGATGGGAGTAAACTTGAAAAATAGTTATCCAAAATTTATTAATAATTCAAGTAAATTGAAGAGTTCTCTGTCTGATAGGAGTCCATGTTCCCCACTGCCCCCGGCGTGATCTGTCATTGACGTGCTTGGTCAGGTACGTAACAGAGGTAGTTTGTGTGCACTGCTGATGGGTCTGCCTTCCTGCTTCATCGTTTACTTTCTTCTGCATTATGGTGTTCTTAAGAACAAAATGTACCTAACGGGAGCTAGAGAGATGGCTCAGTCATCTGCTGAGCATTTGCTGCTCCTCAGAGAGGCCACCTTTTGATGCCTCACACCCGTGTTGGGTGAGCCACTTCTAACTGCAGCTTTGGGGGGGGGATCTGCCATCCTCTTCTGGCCTTCATGGGTACTGCACATGCGTACATACACACACGCACTTACGCATCGAATAAAACTGAAATGAACCTTACAGAACAACCACATACACCTAACGGGTCTTACTAAGCATTGGTTGTTTGGGTATGGTTCACTCCTCACTTCCGTACAACGTCTCTTCCTGTCTGGGTCGGACTCCATCACAGTGTGTAGCATCTTCTGTTCTATACACATAAACAGCATTTAACTATTTGATATAGTTGGACTTTCTTTGGACTACCAGCTCCAAATAATGACACGGAGACTTCTTATTAATTATGAAACCTTGGCCTTAGCTTAGGCTTGTTCCCAACTAGCTCTAAAAACTTAAACTAACCCATTTTTATTGATGTATGTTCTGCCATATGGCTCGGTACCTCTGCTCAGTACCATGCGTCCCACTTCCTCCGTGTCTGACTGGCAAATCCTACCTCTCTTCTTCGCTGAGTTCCTATTTCTTTCCGGAAGTCCCGCCTACCCTCTCCTGCCTAGCTATTGGCTAATCAGCTCTTTATTAAATCAATCAGGAGATGCCTTGGCAGAGACTCATCTTCACAGTATATGGAAAGATTATCCCACAATTTGATGTTAATGTAAAACTTTCTTAAAGGGAACGTTGTTTAGTAAGCAAACTGTTTGAAATATTCTACTCATCAGGACCAGAGCAAGATTTATCATGTCTGGATGCTGCTTCTTCATCTGTCGCTGTGACTCAGCCCAAACAGTGGTCTGTGTGCCTGGCATTTTTTTTTTTTTCCTTTTTGTGTCCTGAGTATCCCCAACCTGTGCTTCCTTTATTTCTTAAGATTCTACTCCTTGCCTTGGGTCCTACCTTCTGTGCTGGTCTGGGTGAGCACAGCGGAATCCAGGATCCTTGGTGTTAAACTTCAGCTGAGTGAGGCATACTTGAGAAAGTGGATTGAAGGAGCCAGGAAAGTCAGCAACGGCAGAGAAGTGCCAGAGAATTGGGATTCAGAGCACAGTGATGTCACTCAGAAAGGATGCCACACCACAGTCTTGAGTACTTGCTCTGGACACCTGTTGGCACTTGTGGCTTTCTCTTAAGAGCCCGCATGTCCATGAGCCTGTGTCACAGGAGACTCCGCACAGAGGAAGGCCTGCACTGACATTTTCTGAGACTTTTGGAGGCACAGGATTGACCTCTGTCATGAATCTTGCAGGCATTGTGTGGAGACTTTAATGTAAGCAGTGCTGTGGCAACTTAAATACTACTTACGACAAGGAGCTACCCCAGCCGCAGGTTTCTCTGGTGTGGAGCCGATTGGAGCACACCTTGCGTGTGTTTACAGTCCTCTTAATGTTGTGCAGCTGTGCGGAGGACAGTCTAAACATTTCTGGAAGCGCAAAGGAGCTAGTACAGCTGTGGGAACAGGCTTTAGTTTCCTCCTCTTCCTCTTCCTTTTTCTTCCTCCTCCTGCTCCTGCTCCCGCTCCTGCTGCTGCTCCTCCTCCCCCTCCTCCCCCTCCTCCCCCTCCTCCCCCTCCTCCCCCTCCTCCCCCTCCCCCTCCCCCTCCTCCTCCTCCTCCTCCTCCTCCTCCTCCTCCTCCTCTTCCTCTTCTTCCTCCTCCTCCTCCGAATTAGGCTCTAGTTCTAGTCAGGATTTTCAGCTGTGTTCTGGCTCTTTAAATAAGAGAAATCATAATTCATTATTTGAAGTCGTGCTATGTTTAAAACTTCAATTTGTCATTTTATATATAGGTAAGAGAAAAGAGGAAATGAGTGGAAAGTGGAAAATAATATTTTTTTTAAAGAAAGTTATCCATATCCTAAATGGAATTTTAATAGATGCATTATCATTTGAAAAACAAACAGCAGAACGTGGTGTGAGCAAGGATGACTTATCCATCCTTCCATCCTCAGCTTCCCTGGCTTCCTTAGCAGCTATCTTGAGATACAGTCCACACACCATACACTCCACCAGTTCACATGCACAATTCATGGAACTTAGTGTGTTGGTCAGTTTTTACCATACTGAAAGGATACCTGAGAAGAACATCTTGAGGTAAGAAAAGTTAATTTTGGCTCAGTGTTTCAGAGGCTCCTCGTCTTTAGGGCCAAGGCAAGTCAGGACATCATGGTGGACAGGGCACAATGGGCAGAGCTGTTCACATCATGAAGTGGGAGGGAGGGAGGGAGGGAGGTTTGTTCATTATGGAATGGGAACCAGCATTTCATCTCTTCTTTGAGTCGTCTGTCAAGCGAGTGCATTGCCTTCCCATCGCTGGACAAACACTTGGCACGGGCAGCTCCGGGAAGACAGGCTGACTTGGTTCAGGTTGAGGGTATAGTCCACAGTGGCAGGACGGCCCAGCAGCAAGAGTGCGAGGCAGTGGGTCACTGTGGTTCCCGAGAGAGCAGTGAGTGCTGGTGTTCAGCTCACGCTTTCATTTAAAATGTTCAGTCCAGTACTCCGTGGATGGTATTGCCCTCTCTCCCACCTCAGCCAGCCCTGGTGGAAGTTCTCTCACCAACACGTGCAGAGGTGTCTCCTGGGTGATTGTAGACCCTGCAGCTCGGCAGTCAGTGTTCGGTGGCAGACAGTCGGGGTGTTTGCACTTTTTGGATGGCATGAGCAGTGGCGCCATGATCAAGTGTGCAGATTCCCGTGTGGGCATGCTTCATGTCTCATTACAAACCAAGAAGGACGTGGGCTGGCTTCCTCCTGAATGCTGCTGCCCGAGTGTCAGGCCTCTTCTTTAAGCATTTTCAAATGATGGTACTGATTTATTTTGTGTGGGCTGGCATACCATGGTGCTAGTGGAGATGAGAGGACACCCGTGGGCATTGATGCTCTCTAGACATGACTTCCAGGATCCTGACTCAGATCTCAGGTATGGCGGCAAGTGCCTTTAACCTGCTGAGCTTCTTTTCCACCCCTTGGACCGCCCCCTTTACCCCCGTAATTTTGTCGGACTCTGGATAAGTAGAGACCACCAAAGTTAAATAAACTTCACTTCTCTCAAGGCCTGGTAGTTTACTGTTCTCGGTATAAAGCACGGGGTTTGATTTGAGTTTTTAACGTAAGATCCAGCAGCGGGTTTTGAGCATGAAAAGAATCAGTACGTTCTCAGTTTCTGACAGTATTCTGATCTGGAATTACAGCGGCCACCAGGAACCATGAAGTGAAGGACAGATGTTCATACAGGGTGACAGAGTGAGGCGACTTGCTAATATGTCCCCAGAGCTTGTCACTTACATGTGGAGAGAAGGTGATGGCTGTTGATACATGAATTTATTGAGGGTCGGTCCCCAGTGGGCAAGGACCTGGACTGATGGTCCTTTACACTGTGTAGCATCCGGCACAGGGCATTTGGTAACTGTTCCCTCTGGTCTGTTTCTTATCTCTGGCTTCCTTCTTTAGTTTCCTTTTTAAACTTCTAGAATATTTGCTTTTAAGCTTTGTTTTTTAGAAGCTTCTTCAGGAAGTTAATCTTCTGAAATGTAAAGACCTTCATCAGTCTAATCAGCCCAGGGTAGCATGCCTTCTGACTTGTTCTGGGGCAGGCTGTTTCTAACTCATTTCTAATTCTCTTGACTTGGTTCGTACCCAGGGGCTGGCCGATAGCACTTCATTTAATTGAGAATGAACCTTTTTTTTTTCTCATTTCTCTTTTGATTTTTTTCTTTCCTGTTTGATGTTGAAATCTCTTGTTTCCCCAGGACAGAATCTATAGCTAGAGTTTTCCTGACATTCTTTTGAATACACACCTTTAGACAGTGTATTAGGCCGAGAGCTTTCCACGTTTCAGACTGTGCTCATGACTGGTGCATCTTTGACATCAAATGTTCTCTCCTAATTCCATGACCTTTTCCATTTTGGTTGAGCTCTTCCTAATAACATTTCCCCTGACAGATTCCTTCTTGCATTCCGTGCTTACGACCTCATACAGCACAGGTTTGGCCCCATGGAGAGTTGTGCATGTGCAGTGGGTCTTTTCTACTTTAAATCCAGTGGAAAGAAAGTCTTACAATTAATGTAGTGGATAAATAACTCTTGCTTATTCAAATGAGAATGAGGTCAGCCATTGAAATAGAGGCTGCTGCGTTATTGGTGAGTAACACATGTGCACCTGTCCTCTTCGAATCTCCGTTTGGGACTGGGTCTTAAGTGGAACATGTAGTGAAGTAAGGTCTTGGGCCACACTCTTCAGCATCCTGATGCATAAGAAATGCACAGCTTGTACAGATGTTTAACATTGTTTCAGACCGCTAACCGGCTTCTCTCCACCATTCAAATCCAGAGAGACCTCTCTCTGTTGATATTGGGATGGCAAGGAGTGAGAGGGTAGGATTTGTGGGATGGATTATGGATTGAATGAGTAATAGATATATTCATCTTAATAAGTGTTTGCAAATGTCTCCTGTGGCAGCACCTTCTTAGGTACTGAAGACACAGATGAGTGGACGCTGCCCTTGCCTGAAAGGAAAGAGCAGTTTAGTTGAGTGGATTCTATTTTACTTAAAAATCTAACCCCAGATGCTGTATTTACATATATGTCAGGCTGCATGAATGCTTGGGTGCAGGATATACCAGAGCATGGAAGAGGGGTTGAGGAAATGGAATCGGTAGGAAAACGGTGAGCCGGGCAGTGGGAGGCTGGCCTCACCCAGAGCAGTTTAGAAAGCCTCCCTTGCTACCAGGATCTCCTTGTGACTTTAAAAAAGGCGTGAGTTTATACGGCCTGTGGTCTGGTATCTCAGTCCTTTTTACAGTCTTAGGTTTGCCAGTTCTCACTTACACGTCTTCCACAAAGGAACAGTATGGTCAGAACCTCAGCCTCAGGAAGGGAAATGCTGATCTGTGTTTTTGGAGGGTGTTGTTATATGCGGCACCCACAATAATTAGGACACACAGCATGTAATTACGACATTTCTGAGCTGTCTGGGTTGAGAGACACTTCAGAATTGAATCAGCCAAAGGCAACAGTGGTCCGCAGTAGCTTGCAAATGGAGGTCCTCAAGCTGCCTTCAAAAAGGAGGGGGATGAGGGAACACACCGGCGTGCTTGGGCTGCACCGCACAGAGGCAGTTAGGTCCTCCATGGTTCCAGCCTGGCCGTTGTCTGCAACTTTGCTGTCTTTGTCTGATTCTGCTTCATTAGGGAGAATGGACTCCCGTCTGTCTTGTTCGTGCTGTGCCCCACATCTGCGGCTGCGTGCAGGAAATCTTTATGGATGGATGAAGGATGAGAGAAATGAACAAATTCAATTAATTTAAAACAGTTTAAAAAAACTGGCCACTTTTAAAATTTGCCATAAGCCTTTATATGTAAAATACTTTATTATTTTTTATGTGTGCATGTTTGTTTGCATGTCTGTGGTACATGCATAGAATGACTGTACGTGTGTGTGCACATGTGAATGTGTGTGTGTGTGTGTGGTACATGCATACAATGACTGCATGTGTGCATACATGTGAACATGTGTGTATGTGTGGTACATGCATACCATGTGTGTACATGTATGTGCATGGAGGTTGGAGGACAGCTTTTGTGGAATCGGTTCTCTCTTTCCCTCTTTATGTGGGTTACGGGAATTCAGGCTGTCAGGCTGATGGGGGCGGGGAGCACCTTTACCTGCTGAGCCTTCTCACTGGCCCTTTTGTTTTTCCTAAAATTTCATTTAATTGATCAGTGTTATTATTATGCCTCTCTACCTCTTTTGGGTAATAGTTAAAATAAAAAAGGAGACTTATTTGCCAATTAGTTGGCCTTCTATATCCCTGGGTTACTTATTCTCAGATTCACCCAATTGCTGTGGGTTGAAAATGTTTACAAAAGGAAGGCAAATGGTGTCTGCACTGAACACTCCCAAGCAATATGTGTCCTTTGTCCTTACCCCAAATAAGAATGACACAGTGTTGCATATTTACATAGCATTTGCATTTAGAGATGTTTTGAAGTTGCAGACTGTAGGAAGGTTGTATGCAGATATCCTGCCTTTTGTTGCTTTGTTTTGGGTTTTCAGGACAAGCTCTCACATGTGCCCCACTAGCCTGGAACTGAGAATGACATTGGACACCACATACTCTTGCCGACACGTGCAGCCACCATCCCAGCTGATCATGCCATTTTCATGAGGGACCTGCGTCTCTTTAGATGTTGGTGGCCACTGGTGGAGGAATGGGGCACCTTGCCTCCAACCCAAGTCCCCTGAAATCCCGAGGAAC
The DNA here is from genome assembly GCF_949786415.1 of Peromyscus eremicus. Taxonomy (NCBI): domain Eukaryota; kingdom Metazoa; phylum Chordata; class Mammalia; order Rodentia; family Cricetidae; genus Peromyscus; species Peromyscus eremicus. Next base: position 25,498,664 of record NC_081421.1, on the reverse strand, counting down.
AACTATTGATAAGACAGGAAGCTTTTCCTGTTTATTTTGGGGCCCAGAAGGTCTGGCAACACAGGCTTGGCTGTCCTCAGTTGTCAGCAGCTGACTGGTGGAGCAGCCGCTGCTCTGCTGGGGATGTGGTCCTCACCTGCAGCAGCTGCTCTGCTGGGGATGTGGGCCTCACCTGCAGCAGCTGCTCTGCTGGGGATGTGGGCCTCACCTGCAGTCTCACCAGTTCACACTTGGCCTCTGAGTGTGACTCAATCTCATCTGAACACTTCTAACTTATTGACCCTTGCCATTGCGTCTCATGATACTGTATTTTAGTTTTGAAAAGTTTATTCTTTGATAATTTTATATATGTGTACTGTACTTTTATTATGATGGGAATCATTCGCATTGTTAGATATACTTAATGTGCTCACACAGATGCAGTTTCTTTCTGTTGGACTTGCCTGATGACATATTGTAAAGCAGGAGGTTTGGATGACTAGCTTTATGGGAAGGTTTCTGTAACACCTCCTACAGGTTAGAACCTATGTTTTTGGCTCCTGCTTTTCAGCGACTAATGTTTGAGTTTCTATACAGAGTACTTTCTAATCCTGATGCCTTGGTTCATCTGTTACAGTCCAGTTAGGGGACAGTGAACAGTTTGAAGGTGTAAGAATTCCAGAAGTAAAGATGTGATTCTTTAAATGGAGTCTTGAGTGAGAGTTCTTTAAAAAGTAAACATTCTGTTAATGTCTAGCTGAAGCTCTTTTTTTTTGTTTTTGTAAAACATAATGTGGTGATTTGAAAGAAAATGGCCCCCAAAGGTAGTGGCACTATTAGGAGGTGTGGCTTTATTGGAGTAGGTGTGGTCTTGTTGGAGGAAATATGTCTCTCTGGGGGCGGGCTTTGAGGTCTCATATATGCTCAAGATACTGCCCAGTGTCTCAGTCCACTTCCTGTTGCCTCTGATCGAGATGTAGCCAGCACCGTGTGTGTCTGCCTGCACGCCACCATGCGCCCTGCTGTTGCAGGGTGTTGGATCACACTGTGAACCCCAAGATTGTGTTATTGACTGGAGAAACCTGCTTCTAGCTGTGGTGTGGCTCTGCCCTAGCACACACCTTTAGTCTAAGAGCTTTCTGATTGAATGTTATAAACAGGATTAACTAAAATTAACCATAAGTTAAGGGGTAGAACAAGCAATCAGTTGACAGGAAAAATCCATAGAGAGAATGAGGAAGTCAGGAGGATGGATAGAGAGACGCACAGGAAGTAGAAGGGGGGACATTCAGTTTGAGTTTTGTTTGAGATGTTGGTGTAGGAGAGAGTCCTTTTTTGGGACTTTGGCAGAGGAGGAAGGTCAGCCAGGTGCTTTCGCAGACTCTTTGAGCTAGCAGACTTTCACCCCAGCATCTGGCTCCCAAGTCTTTATTGGTAAAATCAAACGATTGAGAATTAGATAAAAACGACATGCTGCCATGATGGTAATGGACTGAACCCCTGAGCCTGTAAGCCGGCACCTCAATTACGTGGTTTCCTTTGTCAGAGTTGCGGTGGTCATGGTGTCTCTTCACAGCAATAGAAACCCTAACTGAGACACATGCCTTTGTTTTCATGTTACAGTGGTGAAATACACCACAGAGTAACTTCAGGGAGAAGTCTGTGTCGTAGCTCATGGTTCAAGATGCTGTCCGTCGGGGCAGGAAACTCAAGAGAGCAAGAGCTTGGAGCAGCTGTTGTGTTATAGCCACAGTCAGAAAGCGATGGGATGGATGCATACGTGTGCTCTGCGTGTTTGCTCTGTTTATGTGGTCCAGGGCTGCATGCGGAACCGTCCCACAGTCAGAAAGCGATGGGATGGATGCATACGTGTGCTCTGCGTGTTTGCTCTGTTTATATGGTCCAGGGCTGCATGCGGAACCGTCCCACAGTCAGAAAGTGATGGGATGGATGCATACGTGTGCTCTGCGTGTTTGCTCTGTTTATATGGTCCAGGGCTGCATGCGGAACCGTCCCATCCCACAGTCAGAAAGCAATGGGATGGATGCATACGTGTGCTCTGTGTGTTTGCTCTGTTTATGTGGTCCAGGGCTGCATGCGGAACCGTCCCGTCCCACAGTCAGAAAGCGATGGGATGGATGCATACGTGTGCTCTGCATGTTTGCTCTGTTTATGTGGTCCAGGGCTGCATGTGGAACCGTCCCACAGTCAGAAAGCGATGGGATGGATGCATACGTGTGCTCTGCGTGTTTGCTCTGTTTATGTGGTCCAGGGCTGCATGCAGAACCGTCCCACAGTCATAAAGCGGTGGGATGGATGCATACATGTGCTCTGCGTGTTTGCTCTGTTTATGTGGTCCAGGGCTGCATGCGGAACCATCCCACAGTCAGAAAGCAATGGGATGGATGCGTACGTGTGTTCTGCATGTTTGCTCTGTTTATATGGTCCAGGGCTGCATGCAGAACCGTCCCACAGTCATAAAGCGGTGGGATGGATGCATACGTGTGCTCTGCATGTTTGCTCTGTTTATGTGGTCCAGGGCTGCATGCGGAACCGTCCCACAGTCACTTAGGATGGTCTTCCCAGATCAGTCCCACACAGGCATGCCCAGAGGCCATCTCCCAGCTGCTCTAATCGTAACACACATGTATAAATGTGTTTCTTTGAATAGAATGATTTGTGATAGATTTCCAACCTCTAATCTTTTTGTTTTGAATATGTATTTGTCACATTGGAAGTGATATGATAGCTTTTGATGTATCATATAGTAAAAATAATAGATATGTCCAGGAAGATGAGATTTTTCTATATTCAGAATATGTGAAGACATATGTTAGTATATTGCTGATCACTGGAGAACTTTCAGTCTCAGTAACTTCTAGTTCAGTGGTCACTTGCACACAGTAGCTGAACTGTTAAAAAGAACGAGTTTTAGTTCGAAGTTTGATTTCTTTGCTTCTTCCATTGCAAAGGAAGGAGGTCAGAGTTGAGGGCTTATGAGCTGGGAGGATCTGTGCTAAGCACTTCGTCATCAAGTGCTCATATGTGCACATCGTGTGCACACACGTCATGTAAGGTGAAGCCTTGTGTGTAAGAAGGGTAGCCTGAGGGGAGAAGGTTTAGAACGTGCAGTGGCAGGTCATACAGCTGGGACTTGAACCCAGGTCCTCTTTTAGGAGCTTCCAGGAGGGTAGAGTTGCCTGGGTCGGGCCTTTGTGCATTTGGAGGATACAGGTGAGCAGTTAGGTGAGTTCTTCATGGTGGTACATTACACATCTTATAAACAGATTGTCCTGGAGACCGGGGAGATGGCTTAGCGGTAAACACCGCCTGTGTCACCCCAGCACGAGGGCCTGAGTTTGTATCTCCACTGCCCCTGTAAAAGCCAGGCATGGGCACATCTGTAATTCTAGGACTGGGAGTGGGGCTGAAAACAGATTCATCTGTGGACCTTGGTGCCTTGCTGTGCTCTGGGTTGAGGGAGAGACCCTCTCTCAAAAGTCAGGGGGACAGCAATAGAGGAGGGTGCCTAACGTTCACTTCTGGTCTTCACAAGTGTGTACAGAGGAGAGAAAGGAACATCCTCCCTCTCCCTCTCCCTCTCCCTCTCCCTCTCTCTCTCTCTCTCTCTCTCTCTCTCTCTCTCTCTCTCTCTCTCTCTCTCTCTCACACACACACACACACACACACACACACACACACACACACACACCCTTCACTAGTTTATGTGATTGTGAGCCCCGTATTATTTTTAAGAGCTGGCAAGGGACTGACTCAGAGATGTGAGAACCAAATGACAATGGGGATGTCTGGAGATCTGATTCTCCTTTAGAAAAAAAGTTGTGAGTCAAGGTTTTCAGATCTGGCCTAGGTCTCTATAGGTTGTTTTGTTGTTGTTGTTGTTGTTTTTTTTTTTGGAATGATTCTTTCCCTGAGGTTGGCAGCAGTTCCCTTCTGGGTCAGTACTGGTGAGAGTACCAATGAGCAGAGAGAGGTGGCCCAGTTTCTTCCCATGGAGATGAGGGAGTAGGAGAGGGCCAGCCTCTTGCCTTTTCTGTCCTCCCAAGCCCACCCTTCATTTCCATTCGAAAGGTAAATCATTGTAGAGACAGGTTTTGAGACTCAAGAAACCTTGTTACCAAACTTGAAACTAACCAGATGGCGGTGGCACATGCCTTTAGCCCCAGCGCTTGGGAGGCAGAGGCAGGTGGATATGGCCATCTTGGTCTATAGAGTGAGTCCCAGGATGGCCAGGGCTACACAGAGAAACTCTTATCTTCTGGTCCCCCAGCCCTCTCCCTGAAAAAAAGAGAAAGGACTTGAAACTATTAGATAGTTTGTTTTTCTTTCTGAATTTGCAGTTATTTTTCTTAAGTAAGGCCAGGGTAAAAGCACAAACTGGGTTTTACTCTTCAGAAGGAAGGGACAAGGCCCCTCTGCTGCTCAGCCATATCTTAAAGCTTTCACTGGTCTTGAAGGAGGTGGGATCAAGTATCCTGTGGGTTTCTATTGAACTGTATTACCCTCACCACACCCACTTGTTAGTGAGTTCCTCCTTTTCTTTGTTTCAAATTGAGGAAGGGCTGCTTGGACCTCAGCTCTCCTCAAGATGTTAATTACATGTTCCAAAATCATGTGTTCTGTTAAAAATCACTTACGCACAACCTTGGAAGGAACTCTGAGCAGGGAGTTGCTTCAGGGTGCAGAATATTGTTCTGGAGGCCTTGAGAAATAAATCTCAAGAGTTAGTTCATTTACCACCAAGACATATTTAGTCAGTGTATATAAACAAAAGAAGTCACAGTGTGCCTGGACATTATTTGTCCCAGATGGAGCTTAAACTTGGCTCACTGTGCAGCAGTGATGTCATGGTGCATCAGCTGGCCCCAGATTAGACATGCGGAGAGTCAGCTCGGTGCTTGTGTGCAGCGAGGGCCTGTGGGGAGGCAGGGCAGGCTGGAAAATCTTTGTCACATTTTTCCCTGTGCACTCTGCAGAGACTAGTGTCTGTCCTGAATTTGGACTTAGTGCAGAAAGAGGGAAGATTTGGAAAGATCAGTGATGTGCATTCGAATGTGCTCAAGGTCCGTGTTCTTCTGAGACTAGGAGTGTATGTGCTGTGCCTGGCTTTCCAACAATTACTTAGGGAAGAGGCTCTTGTGCTCAGATACAAAACGGAAAGCTGGAAAGCATTTTCCCTCCCCTCCACTCCCCTCCTCTCCCCTCCCCTCCCCTCCCCATACATGATGACGGGTTTGAACATAGGTCCTTATACATGTTGGATGAATGTTTTACTGTCTTCATTCCCAAAGCATTACCTCTTCTTTGTTCTTGAGACAAGCATTCCTCCCCCAATCCCAGACAAGATTCAAGTAGCCCAGCCTAGCCTTGAACTCATTTGCAGCCAAGGGCTGGCTTTGACCTCCTGACCCTGCCTCCACCTTCCAAGTGCTGGACTTGGCAGTGCACAAGGCTGTTATTCTAAAGCCTTCTAGTTTGAAGATAGCTTTCATTTTTTTTTTCCTTGATACCATTAAGGGAGACAATTGCCTTCAACTTTGTAATTCCTAAGTATCCATTCATAGAACTGTTGTGCTGCTGGGAGGTATCCATTTGTTTAATGGTTGAGCTCTTTCATCCACTGTGGGGAGTGACTCTCAATGAGCTGTCTACATCTCTAGAAAGCCAGCTGCTTGGAGTCCCCGAGGGATCTGTCTGAGCTTACACCTTCAGTGTGCTTTGAGAGGATGGCCTTTGGGTGAGAAAACAGCCACAGTGTTAAGTGGTTGGGCCTGTAGGAGCTCATACAAAAAAGGTAATTGTAGATAGTATCTAGAATGTTATCTAGAAGTTCTACTCCTGGGTATACAATCGAGCAACAGGAGTTAGTTTCCCAGAGAAACTGCATCATGACTCTTCAGGGCATGATTATGCAAAACACCCAAGAGTTTTAGAAACAAATCAAGCCTGAATTAACTGGTAAATAGATGAGACAAATGTAGTATGTTCATAAGATGGACTATTACTCAAGAAAAAAGAATGAAATAATGACAAGGGATGACACAGACAGCCTGGACCACTTTAGTGAAGTGAAAAGATTCATTCGCATTGTATTATTTTTGTCGTTATGTAAGGTCCACAAGTGAGCATATATGCAGAGACCAGAAGTACATGAGGGGGCTGGAGGAACTGAGGGAAGGTGGGGAATAAGGATGGGGTGTTGAAAATTTCCTAAAATATTTTGTGTCATGGCTACCGACTATGTGAATGTACTAAAAGTACTTCATGTAGATGAACTGTGTGGTATGTTCCTTAAGTCTCAACGCCATTAATACAAAATATCTGAAATTAAGAACTCAAAAATGAAACAGCCAGATGGGACCCTCCATAGCAAGCAACCTTTTATGACTTGATCACATTATGACAATCTTAAGTAGAAGTGTTTCCAGGAAGGTCACATTGTTTCAAAGCTTTCAGGGGCTTAGATTTCAGAACCTCTGCAAGTGGATTCTAGATTCACCCCTGTTGCCAGGATCCGAGGAGGCTGAACAGAGCCTGGAATGCGCATGCTTGAGAGGTGCATGTCCAGAGAGCCTGAGTGATTGAGAGTCTGCTGGAGTTAGATCTGTTGAGGACATGAAACATGGTAAATTGGGTAAACTGTTTTTGTTTAATCTTCCTCACTTAATTAAAACTTGTCAGTAGTAAGAAGTATTAGTAATAGTTACTAACTGGATAAGGCCTGTTCCTCTGGGAGGTGGATAAATATTCTCTGCTTTTTATAAGGGAGGAAATACACGGGCTTTGAAAGGTCAAGTGGGCTACCTGGTAGAGTGGGGACCAAGCCTTAATCTTTCAGATTTTCACTGTATCCTGGTGTCCTCAGACACATGGTTCTATCTAAATTGGGTTTTAAACAGCTCAGAGAAAAACAGTAAGTTTAGCAGAGCCCAGTGATTCATTATTCACATCCTTAGAACGCTCTAAAGGCGTTGTTTATGTATGTATTATGAAACATTGGAAAGCAGCTCTGGCCTCTGGCCTGTGCGCCATCTACAGGCGGTGAACCTTACATGCGTGGGGGCTTGTTCCTGGGTGTGGCGTGTTGTTGGAAGAACTTCAGGTTTGTTTTTATTGTCTGTTGAAAGACTGAATTTTAAGATGTACATTTTCTTTCTCCCTTTCCCTCTCATCCTCTGTCCTTCTCATCCTCCCTCCCTCCCTCCCTCCCTCCCTCCCTCCCTCCCTCCCTCCCTCCCTCCCCATGCGCATGTCTGTGCACATGTGTGCACACATACATAAAAGCCAGAGGTCAACCTCGGGTGTCTCTCTTCAGGCACTATCCACCTTGTTTTTTGAGTTGGGGTCTCTCCTTGGCCTGGAGCTTAGGTTGGGTTTGCTGGCTGGCTAGGAAACTGAGGGGATCTACCTCTCTCCACCTTTCAAACAGGGGGATTACAGGCCTGTGCCCCATGCCTAGCTATTTTTTTTTCTTATGGGTTCTGGGTCGAGGCTGGCGTAGCAAATATTTTCCTGAGGTGTATCCTCAGCTTAGGATATACGTTTTCTTATCTGTAATTTGGATTCCTTGTTCTTTTAAGACCATTTTGAGTATGTATAATATGATAAAGGCTAAATTATAATGTCAAAAAGCGAGGAAACAAAATCATTTATCTAGTTTAAAATGGAATTACTCTGGAATGAAAGTAGATCTTCTGGAGCTACGATGAACTTGGACCTGAAGAAGCAGCATGGCGATTCTCCTCAGATCCCTAATTACATTTGTTTCCCAGTACGTCTTTTCCTCTGGGTCTGCACAGAAGTAAAAATTGTAGGAGGTACAGAAACTGTCTACAGTGACTGCTGTGAGCTGTCCAGAGGAAAGGGGTTAGTTGGTTGCTGAGAGCTTTTCTAGCTAGTATTTTAGAGCAAAAGCCAGGAAACCAAAGAGAAATGAATAAGGGAAAGAGTAAGTCTAGAGGAAGGGGGCAGCAGGCGCGCGCGCGCGCACACACACACACACACACACACACACACACACGCCTGCTGTAGCAGCGGCGGGTGTGGAAGGCAGGATGGGCACCTGGGCGATGCATGCCTGCTGCAGCAGCGGTGGGTGTGGAAGGCAGAAGGGGCACCTGGGTGATGCATGCCTGCTGCAGCAGTGGCGGGTGTGGAAGGCAGGAGGGGCACCTGGGCGATGCATGCCTGCTGCAGCAGCGGTGGGTGTGGAAGGCAGGAGGGGCACCTGGTGATGCATGCCTGCTGCAGCAGCGGTGGATGTGGAAGGCAGGAGGGGCACCTGGGCGATGCATGCCTGCTGCAGCAGCGGTGGATGTGGAAGGCAGGAGGGGCACCTGGGCGATGCATGCCTGCTGCAGCAGCGGCGGGTGTGGAAGGCAGGAGGGGCACCTGGGCGATGCATGCCTGCTGCAGCAGCGGCGGGTGTGGAAGGCAGGAGGGGTACCTGGGCGATGCATGCCTGCTGCAGCAGCAGTGGGTGTGGAAGGCAGGAGGGGCACCTGGGCGATGCATGCCTGCTGCAGCAGCGGTGGATATGGAAGGCAGATGCATTATTGGACGGCAGAATTGGAGTGACAAGGAAGTACCAGCACAGAGAGACTGTGAAATTCATGCCTCTTAGAGGTGGAGGTGGTGTTAGTGAGTGCATTTTGCTCAGCTCGATCTGTGTTCCAGCCTAGCTCAGCCACTTAGTCAAGTGACTTGGGACCAATTTCTTTTGTGGTCTTTTGGCTTCAGTTTTCCCATCTATAAAATTTGGCTAGTAATTCCTACTTGGAATACCATATGGGTTTGATAAGTAGTAACTTTTTAAAAAAGATTTACTTATTTACTATGTATACACTCTTCTGTGTGCATATATGCTTATGTGCCAGAAGAGGGCATCAGATCTCATAGATGGTTGTGAGCTACCATGTGGTTGCCAGGAATTGAACTCAGGACCTCTGGAAGAGCAGCCAGTGCTCCTAACATCTGAGTCATCTCTCTAGCCCATAAATAGTAACTCTTTAGAGTCACTGTGAGGAAAAAAAAGCCTGGAGAAGGTGCTGCTAAGGTAGCCTGCATCACACTAGAGTGATTTTACAGGTGTTAGACTCTTGAGAACAGCCCATCTCTTCTTCTTTTAAGATTTATTTTTATTTTATGTTTGTGTGTGCATGCATATACCTCTGTGTATGTTGGTATACACATGTATGTGGGTGCCAGTGGTGGCCAAAAGAATGCATCTGATCCCCTAGAGCTGGAGTTTGAAGCAGCCGTGAGCCACCAGACACGGGTCCAGGGACCTGAATTCCAGTCCTTTCTCTGCAAGAGCAGCAAGTGCTCTCTAACGGCTGCACCACTTCCCCCCACCCCGTGAACCTCTGATCTTTAGAGAAAATCAAGTATTAAACATTGTGGCCTTTGCAAAGAGTCCTAAAATCCAGGAAGAAGCAGATGAAAATGTTTGTCTTGCCAACTCTGCCAACGGCACATCAGCGTGAGCCAGTGTTTGTGGAACCCACCTGGGGGCTTCTTAGCTCTTACACTTCTGCCAGCTTTGAAGTCTGGTGGCAGGGAGGATGGTGAGCAGGTGACCTCAGTGGCTGGCTCTCCTGTCTCCCGTAGCGTCTTTGTGGTCTGCCTCCTTGCCTCTTTAGCCCAGGGACATTCCCCTTGAGTGTGCTGTTACCGCATGGATGAGCTTTGGTTGTCGACAGACCGTCACTTCCCTTTTGGAGAAGAGACTGGGCTCAGAAAACAAAAGCGTACACTTCAGTTCTACCTGAAGTCCGCTGTGTTCTGTGCCAGAGAGATGAGTGTGTCAGAGGAGTGTGGAAGGTGTGAGTTTGAGAATCTGAAGGGGTTGGTGAGTGTGTGTGTGTGTGTGTGTGTGTGTGTGTGTGTGTGTACATCTTGGCTCAGGTAGCGTTTGCAGTTGGAACAGATCTGATGAAGCAGTGTAGCCTGAGGTTTGAAGCATGCCTCCTTCCTGCTTTGACAACTTACGCCTTTAGTCCCAGCACTGAGCTATCAAAGGCAGAGGCAGAGGCAGGCAGATCTCTGAGTTTGAGGACAGCCTGGTCTACAGAGAGAGTTCAGGACAGCCAGGGATACACAGAGAAACCATCTCAAAAACAACCATCTCAAAAAGAAATCCTTCTTTTTCCCCTTTGACAAAAGACAGCGCAGCATGAATGTGAATTGGTTTAATGCTGACTTTGAAGAGTAGAAAATGGCCAATGAATGAACAGAAATGTTGGTGGGTTTAACATACTGTACTAACGGAACTCAGAGCAGCTATGTCGGGAGGGCAGCTATGGGAAGACGGGGAGGGGGAGACAGATAACTGACATGCATGGTACAGAAGATTCGGTGCCCTTTGTCTGCCAGGATGTGACTCACACTCCTCTGAGCTTCGTAATGCAAGGTGATGCTGGTGGCCCATTCATGCCTGCCGTCAGGACAGGCCATTGGGCTGCTCTGTCACAGCTTTACTTTTATCTCTGTCATTGACAGAGTGGTACAGTGGTCATTTTCCCTCATAAGATAAAGTGCTTTCTCCTAAAAATGTCCACTACCAAGTTCAAAACAGTTCATTCCTGTTGTGACTTCTGCTCTTGTAAGAAGAGAAATCGCTATTAGGAGGCATGAACTTTGCCTCATTTCTAAGGTGACTTGGTAGATTATAATCTGGTTGCCATAGCAACTCAGCAGCAGTGAAAATTACATGAACTAAACATTTGAAGAGAGATGTGTTGATATGATGCTTAAAAGCTCTTTACCTATCATCTTTGTCCCTGAAGAATTGAAATAGAAGGGATTGGGAACTGAACTCTGTAAGCTAGTGTGTGTGTGTGTGTGTGTGTGTGTGTGTGTATGTGTGTCTGTCTGTCTGTATGCACGTATACAACGCATACAGACTTTACACATAGATTTTGGAGGAGGCAGGGTGCTTCCAGATCATGCTTTGACTTGTGACCTGGTGTCAGTGATTACAAAAGACTGTCATGACTCTTCATGCAGTATGGTAGGCAGAGAGTGTGACATCAATTCAGAAATCCTTTTTCATTTCTGGGACTTTCCATGATACTGCTTGGTTGTATTCTCTGGGCCATTACTGACAGTTGTGTGGGAGAAGAGCGTTTTTGAATTTGTGTTGTCAAAGAGCAGTAAGGCCTACTCCAGGAGGAAAATCATGCCTGATACTTTCAATCTGATCAAGAGCCCTTAGCTCTTGGTCAGAAGTGCATAGGCTCAGGGGTGAACTTACTACTGTTATTTTGCTAAATGGACATAGTATCACAGTGCCCTCCGAATTTTTATCTTTGCTGATTAGTGATCAGACTCGTCACAGAGAAGTTTGTATGTGCAGTGGATGGTGGTTAGCAGACCCGCAAGTGGTCAGGCTGGAGAATGTAAGGCTCTGTGGAGTGCTCAACCATGAGTGGGCCATCTGTCATACCCCCTTCCCTCAGGGCTCCAGGACAACATAGGAGATGGGTCGGGAAGATGCTAAGAGCCAGAGGTCAGGAAGGACTGGGCGGAACCGGTATCTCCTGGTCAGGAGAGCTGCTGCGCGCGTGGGTCACGGCATCTGTGGAGGACTGACACTGCCAAGTCGCCAACATTCTCACCTAGACAGAGGAAGGCTCACCATGCCCCTGCCTCTGGTTGTGGAACGAGTGGCAGCTGGAGTCAGTTTTCTCTAAGTGTGTGTGGCCTCTGGAAGCATAGCCACGCTTCAGTGTGTGGATGGTCCCACACCCATGAGTGTTTGAGCAACACAAGTTAGACTCAGTGGATTATTGGAGGGTTAAAAAAAAAGACATGGAGTAGAAAGTGGGTCTGGGAGGAGTTACCTGGAGTGAGTGTGATCACATACATTGTATCCATGTATAGAATTCTCAAAAACTAAAAGTATTGTGTTTTTTTAAAAAAAGATACTTGTATTTTTATAAATCCTTAGACAAATTCTAGCATCACAGTGATGGGATCGAAACTATCTGCTTTGTGTTTAAACCTCTAAGAATAAGTTTATAATGTGTCCCTGTGGATTTAGGGCAGGGAAGAAAGTTGGACACTTTTTTGGACACAGACTCTGTTATAGATCATCTTTGACATCCCAAATCCATAGACTCTTCCTCCACACAATTGTCAGTATGGTCCTGAGAACACAACACAGCAATATTACGGCAAGTCCCAGGGAAGAAAAAGGATTTCCGAATTAGAAAGTGGTTGATTACCCCCATGACATTTGTACCACTATTGAAACCACGGGCATATCTTGTCAGGCTGGTGGTTATTGGAGCTCACAGGGCTCACGGTTTCTTTCTAGCAGTTTATATTGCATCTTGTGGTGCTATGGACGTTCACCAGTATCTTCTCCAACAGTTTATATTGCATCTTGTGGTGCTATGAAAGTTCACCAGCAGTGAGGAAGCGTCCGAGCCAGTACCAACTTGATTTCTCTGTGTCCTGTGACCAAAGTATTAGACTCCTCAGCAATAGGACCTTATCCATCGAGTTCTGGTGGGCAGCCAAGAGCGATGGGAATAGCTTACGTTGTTCTGGGGCTTCTGAGCAACAACTCCAGGGGAGGTACCCCACACCCGACACTGGTTTTTTGGACAAGCATTATCCCCTATGTAGGGTAACTCCAATTAAACTCTTTTATGAAAAGTAGATAAATTAGGAAGCTCATAAAGTACTAGCTTTCCATATGGTTTTCTTTAACATCCTTACTGTGTCTAGTCCTCATCGCTCCTCTCCCCACTTGACCCCCTCCCTGCTGTCCCTCCCTTTGCTTCCTGTCACTTATATCATGGGCCCCTCCTCCCGTAGACCCCCCCCCCCCTTATTGAAGTGCTGTTTTACAAGGCGGAGTGTAATAGAGCCGTGATGTATGTTTATGTGAAAACAAAGCTGACTCAGACGATTTCCGTGTTAAAGGAATAACTAAAACCTCCGGCTGGAGAAAGCACCAGAGATGCTTTAATCACTCTGAGATCTAAAAGGATTTCCTTTTGAGTTCTTAAAATGGCACACCGCCTTCACATGAGTGAGAACGGGGAGGAGGAAGCCTGAAAGATTATTGACGCAATTACTGTGGGGGAAAAGCAAATGATTGTGAAATAATTTATCTTTCAAAATAATATGAAGCATCCGGGATGAGGTTTGGACTGCTTTCTCCTGAATGATCATGATGATTTTTCAGTTAATGTATTTCTTAATTAAAGGAAATTCATGCCTCAACAGTATCTCCTGCTGTGAATTATTATTTGAACAAAATATGTGGATGTTAAAAGATTTATATTATAAATTACATGACTTTGATCTGAATAGTGTTATAAAGCAGATAAATTGTACATAAAAGAAGTTTGTTTAAATTACATCTCATGAGATCCTTTAAAATTTAAAATAATTTTAAATTCATGTATATGTGTGATCATACATGATTATATTGTGCCACGTGCATCTGCAGATGTCAGAAGAGGATGTTGGGTTCCCTGGAACTGGAGTTGCCGGTGACTGTGAACCACCACGTGGGTTCTGGGAACTGAACTCAGGTCCTCAGCAGGAGCAGTGAGCGCTCTGAATGACCGAGCTGTCCGTCTCTCCAGTCACTAATCTTATGAAATCTTAATTCTTGAGCTAATCTTGTGAGACAGTTTCCTTAGGTTTTCCAACCATAATTCATTCAGAGAAATGATTGTCAGGCATGGGCTAGTCAGTCAGATCTTATCCTAATAGTACCTCAGGTGAAGAAGGAAGCAACCACTAAAATAATTGTTAATGTAATTAGTTAATTGCAGTTGTAGATTCTAGAACTGTTAGCTGTTTACAGAAGTAGTATTGCGTCTGGAGGGCCGATCTCAAGGAACACAGTGCGTGAAGGTTTCAGTGCTTTAGAGCAGGCTTACTGCAAAGACCCTGAAGGAATGACAGCATTGTAGAGTCTGTGTCTACAGACGGGTTGATGACTGTGACAGTGCTGATCTTGTCCCTGCTGATATGAAACTGTAGTTAGGACTCATTTGTATTTAGTTTTAAATCAGTGATTTTTTTTTTTAAAGTTTTTTTTTTTCCATTTTACATACCAATCACAGCTCCCCCTCCCTCCCCTCCTCCCACTCACTTCCCACCTTGCCTTCACCCTACCCCCCATCTGCTCCTCAGAGAGGGTAAGGCTTCCCTTGGGGAGTCAGCAAAGTCTGGCATATCAAGTTGAGGCAGGGCCAAGCCCCTCCCCCTGTATCAAGACTGAACAAGGTGTCCCTTCATAGGGAATGGGCTCCAAAAAGCCATTTCATGCACCAAGGGTAGATCCTGGTCCCGCTGCCAGGGGGCCCATGTGCTGCCTGAGCCACACAACTGTCACCCACATTCAGAGAGCCTAGTTCAGCCCCATGCAGGTTCCCCACACATCAGTCTAGAGTCATTGAGCTCCAGCTAGCTCGGGTCAGCTGACTGTGGGTTTCCTCATCATGATCTTGACCCTTTGCTCCTAGAATCCCTCCTCCCTCTCTTCCACTGGACTCCAGGAGCTCCGCCCAGTGCTTAGCTGTGGATCTCTGCATCTGCTTCCATCAGTTGCCGATGAAGGTTCCATGATGGCAATTAGGGTAGTCGTTGATCTCTTAAATCAGTGATTTTTCCTCTTGTTGTCCTCAGATTAGAACTAAATCTGTGAGGCTATTGAAGAGATCATGCTTCACCATAGCTGCTTCCCATCTCGTGTTTTGGAAGTTATCTTCTGATAATAAATATCTGTGTCTATGTAAGAAAACACTTATTCTAGGTTATATATTGAAACATTTGAGTATTTGCTGAGGGTCATCTATTTTATGCTGTATGTAGAGTTTGTGTACGTGGTGTTTTTCTAATTTAAGTTTGTGTCTAAACTTAGAAAGAGAAAAGAAAATTGTGTTTTCCAAAGAGAAAGTGTAGTATAATCAAGATTAAGTTATATAAATAGTATACTAGGCTGTGAGCAAATGCATGTTGTCCTATATTTCCCAAACTTTGAGTGGGGTTAAGATTTATACCCTAAATTTTGTGCTGATACAAGGTTTGGTGTCACGTGCTTCCTGCCAAGTGCGAACCGCAAAGCAGAGCAGAGCAGAGGGGCCAGTGCATTGGCGCTAACTGCAAGTTTCTGTGTTTTCACAGGTCATTCTTGTCCAAGTTAACCCAGGGGAGACCTTCACCATAAGAGCCGAGGATGGGACACTGCAGTGCATCCAAGGTGAGGAAGGCGTTCGGTAAACATGCTAATCAAAGGATTTCCCCTTCATTATAAAGGAAGTAAAGTTTCCCTCTGTGTGTTTACGTATGGTTTTCTAAAAGCAATTATGTTTTCTCTTTATTCTTCTGTCATACGGTCTCAAATGTATTATGATTCTCTTCACCTGATACATCCAGTGATATTATGTATTGGATGCCCATTACTTATCCATGGCTGAATGGCATAATAAAGGACGTTCATCACCTCGGTTTCTGTGGACCAGGGAGTGGCTTGGCTGTGTCTAAGGCTCTGGGACCCAGGAAACTAGAGTCAAAGTGTGGGTATGAGCTGCAGTCTTCTCACAGTTTTGGACACACATCCAGACACACTTGGGTCCTTGTTGGTGACATTTAGTTTTGTGAGGCTACTTACCTTGCTTCCTTGTTAAGTGGGCCTCTGCAGAGGAGGGGTAGTGGACTTATATGGCAGCTGGCTTCAGTAGAGTGACTAACTTCAAGGTAGGAGGGAGTCAGAGATATGCTTCCTACTCCACCCCCCCCCCCACACCCCTGCAGAAGGGTAATCAAGGTCATGAATACCAGGAGGCAGCTGCCAACCACTGTTTACCCTGTGGCCCATATGTGTTTTCATGCCTTTTCCACATGTAAAATGCCTCCTCCTGAGATCTCCAGAAGGCCTACCCTAGTATACTATGCTCAGAATCCAGACTCTTGTCCCTAAACAAGCTCCATGGGTGGGTGAGACACTGTGAACCGGGGACATCCACTGGCTTCTGTTGCTGTGCTCCTCTTAGAGATCACAGAGATGTGTCTCGGGTGCGCCGATCCGTGTGGAGTCCTGTTTGCAGTGGTGACACCAGCCCTACACCTGGACTCCAGCTGTGACCATGTTGGAAAGTATAGCAGATGAAAGCTCTTCTTGGTAGCTGGGAATGTGGGGCCGGCAGGAAACTGTGATGTGATTGAGATCAGTATTAGGCTATTGGGTAGACTGACTCTACCCAGAGACTGACTTCCCACGCCTGGACTTGGTTACCAGTCCGCATCAGGTGAGAGGAAGTATGCAACAGTTTTCCTTTCCTGTCATGGGCTTCAGAGGAACAGTCGCCTTTTCCTTTTCATTGTCGAGAAAACAGCAGACTGCTTTACATGCAAGACTTCCTTGGATTTGGAAGAACAGTGACTTACAACTCAAAAAATAATGAACATATGTTAAAGATTTAAGCCTAATGAATTTTAATTGGAGTTAAACTGGAAGAATTGAATGATTTTACTAATGACTTTTTGCTGACTGTACTTCTCCAGCCAGTGCTGTTGGAATTATTTTTAGTATTATAAACTTAGTCTTCATTGAGAAAAGGAGGAGGAAACTTCAGGGCAAGGAAGAGAGAGAGAAACACTTTGAAATAGTGTGGGATAAGACTCTTCTCCCTCATGTAGTACCACCCTAAGTGGACCTGGTCTGCAGTTAAAAGCCTTGAAGGCCGTCTCTTCCGGACTCACACAGGGAGGTCTAGATGGAAACTCCTTCTGTAGATTGAAGTTGAGGTTTCCAGTTCAGGAAAAAAGCAGTTCCCAAATCCCAGCACCTAAGAGTTGGAACCAGGAAGATCTGGAGTTAGGGTCATCCTCAGCTACATCATTAGTCAGAGTTCAAGGCCAACATGGGCTACAGTGGAATTCTACCTCAGACAAACCACAAAGTGCTTGTGTCTCTGGTTATGGTAACAGTGGAGCCCCATGAAGTTTCCAATAACCTGTGTGCACCCTCCAACTGAGAATGTAAGATAGAACATAGAAAAGCAAATTGCTGCATAGATCAACATAGATCCTTGTAGTTTGTTTCGTAGGAGTGTGTGTATCATAGGAATGTGACTGTGTAGTGTCTGTGCGGACATGTGTGTACATATTCATGGAGTTGACCCTTCCGTTAGAGTTTGAGTCCATGTCAGTAACTGGTGATGCACTCCACAGGCAATGTTGTAAGTCTGTTGCTCTGTTCACAAAGGGACCTTTGTGTTTATTCATGATGATTCTTGGTGATAAGTGATACTAACATCCTCCTAGAGATTTAAAAATGCCTTTGACTAAAGCAGAATGAAGTCTGCTTACCTTTGGCTGCCTCAGCCTTCTTATTCTTTGTTCTTTTCTGGAGACCTAGACTCTAAATTATCTTCGTTTGGGGCATGGTGGTCCCTGGTCTAGTTAATTGAAATGCCACCATACAGAATGAGAGACAGGGACCAGGAACATGTGCTGGGCCAGGGTTTTGGGGAGGACGGGGCAGCTGGGTGAACTTAGAAGTATGGAAGGAGAGTTGCTGGCAGGTGCAACCAAGTCTAGAGCACAGGCAGGTACCCAGGCGTAGACCCCAACAACCTCCCCCTGAGAACTGTGAACTGTCCAGGCATATGTGTTGATCCGGTCGGTCGGTCGGTCGGTCGGTCGGGTGTGGGGACTGGCTGTCCATTGCAGCTCTTGGCGCAGGCTGTTATGGCTTCCTTCCATTAACCAGATTTCATCCCTGTTGCTGTAACATTTATTCCACTTGGGCTGTACTGTGAGTGTTCTCCTTTAGCAAATGTGACAGGCACATGAGCAAGCTGAGGCCTGTATAAATTGATTCATATTCTGAAAGCTCATGCCCTGAGAGACCACTTTTCCTCCCTGGTATGGCTGACTCCATAGCTGACTTCTTCGTTTCCATGCCCTGCAGTTTTTTGTCAGGCATGTTACAGAAGAGGACTTGGGACAGGAGGCCAACAGGAGGACTCAAAGGCTAGAATGAAGCAGAACTGCTTTGCCTAGCTGAAGACTGTCAGTTTGCTAGTGGACTGTGATGCACGTGTTCAGGACATGCAGACAGAGTTCAGAAATTAAATTCTTTCTGTCCAGTGTCACGATTGGACTCAGCTCTCAAGTTGAGACTTCATTTTCTCCTTACTGGGAAAGGAGAGGTGTAGTGATGGAATCCTGGGACCAAGGAGAGGCCTTTTTCCCTTCGTGTGTGAGTGTGTGTGTTTGCACGTTCGTGTGGTTGCTTGTAGGTACATGTAGCTGTCTGTGTGTGGGGGAAGTGTGTGACTGTGGACACGTGTGTGACTGTATGTGTGTGTCCGTGTATGGCTGTGTGGTTGTGTATGTGTGACTGTGTGTGGACACAGAGGTGATGGGACAAGCTCAGGAGCCATTCTGAAAGTCCTCTTCCCCTTGTTTTATAGGATGGCCTCTTGTCCTGGAGCTTGTCTACCAGGTGAGGTTCTCCTCAGTGAGCCCCAGGAATCTACTGAGTCTCCTTCTCCCTAGCGCTGGGATTAAAAGTGCACACCACTGTGCCCAACTTTTTGTTTTGTTTTGTTTTGTTTTGTTTTTCAAGACAGTGTTTTTCTGTGCAACAGTCTTGGCTGTCCTGGAACTCGCTTTGTACACCAGGCTGGCCTCAAACTCACTGAGATCCTCCTGCCTCTGCCTCCCAAGTGCTGGGATTAAAGGCATATGCTACCGCTGCCTGGCTCACATGAGTCTGGGAGTTGGGCTCAAGCTTTTATTGCTTTCATAAAAGTTTATCCAGGGGGAACTGTCTCCCAGCCCCTTGTGCCCCTCAGAGCATAGGAGGAAAGAGTCAGAAGTTGAGTCCTGTTGTACAGCCCTCTGAAAGAGGTGTTGCATTTTAGTTGGGATTAAATCGAAGAGAATGAGGTTGCTAGGGTTAATTTCTCGGTGTAAGTCGTCAGTGTAGGTGACCTTCCTGGAAGTTCTTAGGCACACACACCGTTTTCTGCCGTGGTTGGAACCTCAGCCCGCAGACTTTGCTTTTGCAGTGACAGCCACTGGGCTGGAGAACACTTTTGGGGAAGCTAGTGATAAAAGATTAGAGTTCTGGAAATTTTGAAATCATACTGAGGTCAGCCCTTTTGTTTATAGTTTAATTGATTTGCCGCATAACTTTCTCTGTACATCATTATGGCTTCACTAAAAAAGACCCCAGAAACTCAGCATGATGTCATTAAACAGCAACTTGGAAGTTGAAAGCAGATTAATGTTGAAGAGTATGATTGTTTGGAAAAAAAAAAGATTTGTTTTTTGGGAATGTCCTTGGTGATAACGAAGGAAGAAAAACACAGGAAACATACAATATGCTGTGAAAGCAGATTCATTTCTGATGGAATATTTCTCAATATTTCCATAAAATATGAATCATAAGTGTTGGAGGGGGGCAGCAAAGGGCACAGCATACAGTCACTTGGAGACTGTTTGTACCTGTAACAGCAGAGGCAGGTACACACAACATTGTATAAAGAACGGTCAGGGAGAAGGGTTTTATAATCAATATGGATTCTGGCCTTTGCTTCCAGTCAGGAATTAATAGACGGCAGTGTGGGTCTCATTCATGTCGCTGTCTAAGCCGAGGCGCTGGCAGGGGAGCTTTCCTTCCTGTCCACACATGCCATCTCTTTATCTGGGCCATTTCTCTGCTCTCTGCAGAATCCTCCTGCCAAAACAAACACTCCGCTTCCTGGAAGGCCTTAGTCTGCCCGTTCCTAGAGCCCTTCTGG
Organism: Peromyscus eremicus; assembly: GCF_949786415.1. Taxonomy (NCBI): domain Eukaryota; kingdom Metazoa; phylum Chordata; class Mammalia; order Rodentia; family Cricetidae; genus Peromyscus; species Peromyscus eremicus. The sequence continues at coordinate 25,478,880 of NC_081421.1, read as the reverse complement.
ACCACTGCCCATCCACTTTGACTTTTCTCTGGGCTAGGGAGGGGCAGGTAGAGGGAGCACCATACAGGTTGATATGAATGTAAACCTTTCCCGAGCCCTGAGAGAATACGAAGTCGGCACTCCTCCACCCTGCTCCCCAGCAGTCCAGCTTAAGTGCTGAGTGGACTCAGGCTAGTTTGTGTTATGCCAAGTGTGATTCCTTTACGTGTTACTATTTTAGTGAGAGTTTAATTATGTTGAGTTAATATGCTTTTCATGGTCTCAGAAATCTCCCCAGAACTTTTAAAATTTAAATCACACTGATGCTTGAAGTCAACTGTTTGCTTTAGAGAAACATTTAGTGACTTCTTTATATTCTTTAACTGTGACTCTGCAAGTTCATTCTCTCCTCTCTCCTACACCCTCCCTTCCCACCTCCCCTTCCTCCTGCTTCCTTTCCTCCCCTGGTGCTGGGGATTGGGGCTTGAACCTAGTATTTTACACAAACACTTTACCATTGACCAACATTCCCAGTGAAACATCTTTAAATTTTGAAGAATTAGCACACTGACCTTCTGTTAATGATATATTTTTCATGTTTTAAGACCTGAAAAAAAAGTGACTATCATGACAATTTGAGCAAAAACTGAATTGCTTGGAAAGCATCCTTATTTTAATAAATACATTACTATCTAAAAATATTCCCTTGCCAGTGGTTTTGTCCAGAATAATTTTGGTATCTTTTTACAGTGACATTATTCTGCTAGCTTGTGGTAAGTGGGTCAAGACCTTGAAATGACAGCAGCATATGGAAGGAAACGTGAGAAGTATATAGAGACACTGAGATAAAGAAGCTCTGGGGCCCTTACAGTGTGCAGCTCTCTTCCTTGGCCCTCCCCAGCTCTGTGCCATTCTCCTCCTACCGCAGAGTGTGGGAACTGGATCACACTGATGGACACTGCGCTTTGCTCTGTGCCTCTGAATGACATCTTTGAGAGCAGTTCATGTTGAATTTCCTCATTTGTCCCCTTCCCCCAACATGGGATTCAGCACGCAGAATGGCACAGGGTACCTAATGTTCCTTCAAAAACATTTTGTCCTTTCAGTGCATTTGTTAGATTTGGAGGGATGGAAACAGGGGCCGTCACTCTTTCCAACAACCTCACGGCAGGTCAAGGGACCTCGAGTTGCTCCTTGCCGTGAACGGTGTCATGGCTGGACTTCACAGGCTTGAGGTAGACTGTGGTTTCAGCTTCTTAAATGTAAACTGGGCATTCATGAGAAATTGCTCTCTAACTAACTGAGTAACCAGGAAAGAGAGCCTGCTTTTGGTGCTTCCAAAGGTGCCTGGGCCTAAATGAAACCATATTTTGATGGGAAAAAAAAATCTTGAGATGGTTTGAAAGTGTAGTCTGAGTGCTTTTGCTTATATTTAGCATGTTAGGTCTGGGATTGATTATTTGATGGTATTTCATTATTTGTGACCTATCCATATTAGAAATGATTCTTTCTATCCAGGGTTAGGATGTGGTGGCTCATTTTTCTGCACGAGAAGCTGCTTTGGATTTTGTGAGGGATTCTGATCAACCGAAGTGATTCCGTGATTGGAAAATCCTAGCACTGAAACTTGTAGGTCTTTTGCCCAGGCTAGCCCAATGTCTTGCCATCTTTCTGAGTGACCCAGAGCTGTTGTGCATGGGAATGAGCTCATTCCTCTTGGGAGACTCCAAGGCAAGAAGAGTGGAGCTTGTAGGAGAACCTGGAATATACTGGGTATGAAACATACGCCTAATGCGAGCCCGGTTAATACTCTGTCACTGAGCTGTAGCTTTACAATCACAAGACTTAAGTGTTAGCTTCAAGACAAATGGTTCTTTCACCTGTCTGTGTGTTTGCTTCTCTTGTTTTTTTTTTTTTAAACTTCTCCATTCTTAGATTGTGTGTTCTCATGAAATAGACAGAAATGACGTCAGTTCTGAAGCACACCTCACCCCTGAGATGTTTCCTCGCTTTATTTTATAGTTGCTCTAGCTTTTTCTCCAAACACAGACTGAGCGATGAATAACTTCGTGCCACACATGCCTCCCATATGCTGACCTAATTGACACCCCTGCAGAGCAAGCAGAAAATTCACTAGCAGAGTCTTCTCCATACAGGCTGGTAGATACTAAAGGAGGCAGAGCAGAGAGTCCACCATATGGACTGAGAGACAGGAGAGATGTGATTGTGGAGATTGTCTTCATCGCATGGGGACGGAGTGGTGTCACAGGGCCGGGTTCCATCAGTGCCTGACATCTTCCCAGCAGACATTGAGTCCCTCCCAGTAGAGATACCTAGTGTGCTTGTTGTCTCACATGGGGCCAGTGGCTGTAACTCTGATAGGATTGTGAGAAAATTCATTATTTTTATATCAAAAGCGCTATTATCAGTGTCACAGTTGTTGACATATCGTCATTATTGTCATCATCATTATCCAGTATTGTACAGAATGCTAATTGTTTTCTTAAAGTAGTTGTATGATTTATAGTGGACAGTGACTTGTCCTACTATGGAAATGAATTAATTGAATGTCCAGCCTCCAGTTCACTGCTTCTTTACAGCACGCTGCTGCTTCCCGGGCTTGCTTTGATGGCACCTGTTGAAACCTTTCATCTGGAGCTTTCTGGGAATGTGCAAACTGATCAGCTGTATGCTTGTCTGGAGCACAGCGAGCACACTGGTGTCCACATTCAAAGTGGTCTCCTTGTAGCCTGAGCCTTGGATGTTGCATTTCTTTTGGACATAGCTGTTCAGTCTCACACAAAGCCCGAGCAGCCAAACAGGCTTTTAGACCCTCTTATTATACCCAGGGAAGCAGGTTCTCCCAGTATGCCTCCCATCTATAGGTGTTGCCATCAACTCGTCTACTTCTTTCCATCTTTATCTAATTTAATTTGTCCTGTTATTGGGTAACACTAAAAGCGCAGTGTATCAGTGACTTTCCTCCTACATGTCACAAAAGCCATTTAAGGAGGAGGAGTTTACATTGGCTCATACCTTGAGAATGGTTGGACATCGATCATGTCATGGTGGGGAGCATAGGGTTGGCTGCATTGCGCCTGCAGTCAGGAAACAGTGCTGGTGTCTGGCTGCCTTTTTCCCTTCTGTTCAGTTTGGGTACCCCCATGGGATGGTGGTGTCCACATTTAGGGTGACTCTTCCCTCCTCACGTAAACCTCTCTGGAAATCCTCTCGTAGACAAACCCAGAGTTCTGTCTTCCCGGTGATTCTAAGTCCAGTCAGCTGGACACTGAGAATCAGTGACCACGGGCAGTAAGGCATATTGGTAGGGTTCAGATGTGACACTGCCTGGCTTAGGAATCTGCGCTGCGCTGTGGCCTGGACAGGTGGCTCAGCCGTCTAGAGCTCCCGCTGCTTTTGCAGAAGCCCTAGTTCACTTCCCACACCCGTGTCAGGTGCCTCTCAAGTGCTTATAACTCCAGCTTCGGGGCATCTGCCATGTTTATCTGGCTTCTTCAGGGTATTGATGAACACATAACTACATGTGAGTGAGTGAGTGTGTGTGTGTAATTAAAAATGAAATCTCTGTTATAAATTATGCAGTGAGTCACTTCATATTTCTAACTCTCGGTAGAATTTCTACCCCGTTTCTCTAGAGTTAGAATAATACCTATCTTGAAGGACGACTGTGTGGCTAAAGGAGGTGCTACATAGAAAGCACCAAGAATTTCAGAGGGACTGGGGAGATGCTCGGTGTAGGTGCCGGCTACACAAGCAAGATGCTGGAGTTTAGATTCCCAGCACCCAAGCAAATGCCAGACGTGGGGGTGCACACCTGTAAACCCAGAATCCTGGAGATGATGGAGACAGGAGATTGCACATCTGTAATCCCAGTATCCTGGAGATGATGGAGACAGGTGATTACACACCTGTAATCCCAGTATCCTGGAGATGATGGAGACAGGTGATTACACACCTGTAATCCCAGTATCCTGGAGATGATGGAGACAGGTGGTTGCACACCTGTAATCCCAGTATCCTAGAGATGATGGAGACAGGTGATTGCACATTTGTAATCCCAGTATCCTAGAGATGATGGAGACAGATGATTGCACACCTGTAATCCCAGTATCCTAGAGATGATGGAGACAGGTGATTGCACACCTATAATCCCAGTATCCTGGAGGTGGAGACAGGTGGTTGCACACCTGTATTCTCAGTATCCTGGAGGTGGAGACAGGTGATCTATCCTTGGGGCTTGCTGCTAGCTAGCCTGACCAAATTGGTGACCTCCAGGTTCAGTGGGAGACAACGTCTCAAAAAAATTGAAGTGAGGAGTGACAGAAGAAAGTACCTATTAACCTGTGACTTTCTCAAGTTGCATGTCCACACACCTATGAGCATGTGTACTTGCATGCCCACACACTTATGAACATTTGTACTGCATGCCCACACACCTGTAAACATTCATCTTGTGTGCACACACACCTGTAAACATTCATCTTGCATGCCCACACACCTGTAAACGTGTACTGCATGCCTACACACCTGTAAACATTCATCTTGCATGCCCACATACCTGTAAACATTCATCTTGCATGCCCACACACCTGTAAACATGTGTACTGCATGCCCACACACCTGTAAACGTGTACTGCATGCCTACACACCTGTAAACATTCATCTTGCATGCCCACATACCTGTAAACATTCATCTTGCATGCCCACACACCTGTAAACATTCATCTTGCATGCCCACACACCTGTAAACATTCATCTAGCATGCACACACACCTGTAAACATTCATCTTGAATGCCCACAAACGTAAACATTCATCTTGCATGCCCACACATGTAAACATTTATCTTGCATGCCCACACACCTGTAAACATTCATCTTGCATGCCCACACACCTGTAAACATTCATCTTGCATTCCCACACACCTGTAAACATTCATCTTGCATGCACACACATCTGTAAACATTCATCTTGCATGCACACACACCTGTAAACATTCATCTTGCATGCACACACACCATTCATGCATATGGATGACAAAGAAAAGAAAAAAAAGAATATCTCCTGAGTCACAGTGAGACCACCAGAAATAAGAAAGGTCAGCTCCAGGTCATGGGCAGATGATGAGCAGCCAGCCTTTCATCTTTATTGCTCCTCACCCTGCATCATCACAGAAAATGCACTGGAGTTACTGTGATTTTTTTAGATGTTTTTACATTTTTGTCCTAAAATTTCAAAATAATATGCTTAAGAATTATGCAACAGGAATGCACTTTACAACCCTTTTGCTTTCCAGGCTTATTAATCAGAGATTAAAATGTCACCTCTGAAGGTGACACTACTGTTTGGAGTTTTTTTAAATGTTACAGATCTTCCCACACACATCTTGCCACATGACCCAGCTGTCTGTCACATTTAACTTCACAGCTTGTAGTCTTTAGTTTTTGCTTAAATTTTTCTCTCTCCTCTCCTCTCCTCTCCTCTCCTCTCCTCTCCTCTCCTCTCCTCTCCTCTCCTCTCCTCTCCTCTCCTCTCCTCTCCTCCCCCCCTCCCCCTCCTCCTCCCCCCTCTTCTCTCCTCCCCCCTCCTCTCTCATCTCTCTCTCTCTCTCTCTCTCTCTCTCTCTCTCTCTCTCTCTCTCTCTCTCTCTCTCTCTCTCTCAAAGCTTTGCTCCTGTACTTGCAAACTGAACTAGAATAAGTGCAGCACAGGGAGGCCAACATAGAAGGCTGTTTGGGCCTCACCACCAGGCAAGCTGGTCAGTAATGAGCCCCAGATTGATGAGAGACAATGTATAAAAATAAGATGGGCAGGAGAACTGGCGCAGCAGTTAGGAGTGCTTGCTGTTCTTACAGGGGACTAGAGTTTGGGTCACTCACCAACACCTGGAACTCCAGCTCCAGGCAATTTCCTTGGCTTCGTGAGTATTGCTCCCCATGTGTGGTATGTGTACACACACACACACACACACACACACACACACACACACACACACACAAAGAATTAATCTTAAGGTAAAATGAAAAGCTAGTGAGGAAAGTAGCCAACGTCGACCTCTGACCTCCACATGCACACACATGCATGTGTACTTGCATGCATCTGAACATATAGAAGCATGCACACATGCGTATCACTGTTTTATTTTGGTTTTTTGAGACAGAGTTTCTCTGTGTAACAGCCCTGCCTGGCCTCTAACTCACAGAGATCCACTTGCCTCTCTCTGCCTCCCTGAGTGCTGGGATTAAAGACATGTGCCACCACTGCCCCGGCTTACACCCAGATTTCTTAAGACATAAACTCATAGAATTGCTTTCTTGTTTGTGTGTCTGAGGGTTTTTTTTTTTTTTTTTTTTTTTTCGGTCTTTTCGAGACAGGATTGCTCTGTGTAGTTTTGGTGCCTGTCCTGGAACTAGCTCTGTAGACCAGGCTGGCCTCGAACTCACAGAAATCCACCTAGCTCTGCCTCCTGTGTGCTGGGATTAAAGGCGTGCACCACCACCGCCTGGCATGTGTCTGAATCTTTTCTCTTTCTTGTTTTATTTAGTTCTAGTGAACTGAAGTCTGCACCAGGACTCTGGTTTGGAAGGCTTTTTTTTCAAGCCTTTGTCTGTTTAGGGATTTCCTTTTCTCTTCTCTTTGCCTCAGTTCCCACATAATGATAGGATTAGAAAAGACATCCTAGTGATACTGTAGAGCCTAGTGTTTGGAGATTTCTGAGTTAGGAAATTTATAGAGGTACAAAACATAATCTGAATGCTTGTAAGAAGCAAGTGCGTGTTTCAATCAGCTGGTCACTGTGCAGGAAACCCCAAAGGGGCAAATCAAAAGGAGGAGGTCTAATATGGAAATAATCTGAAGAAACAGGAAAGGGCTCAAGCAGAAACCTAGGGAGAAAGGAAGTGAGTCAGTTCAGGAGAGACAGGCGCCTGCATGCCAGAGCTCTGGCTGCAGGAGAGGGGAGCAGCCTGGGAGGGTCTCATTGATGGGAGGAGGTGCCATGGTAACACAGATCACAGGATTACTTGTATCATTTTTCACTTCTCCATGTAGACAGGGGCCCATTGTAGAAATTTAGAACTTTGGGCCCACTTTTAAAGACCTGTTTCAGGCTCAAATTGTTTATTCCCAGAGCAGTTGTCTACAACAGTTAAAAGGCCAAGGAGTATCCTTAGCATCAGTGAGTATAGTGGTGTGTAGTGGGGGGAGGCAGGGGCGTTCTTCGGTTGTTTTTGAGCTGAGTTTTTTGGTCATTTTTTGACTTCTTATTGCACCTGCCATGCTGGTATTTGCAATTAACATTCTTCCGAAGCAAAGAGAATGCCAACCTCCAGCTCAGATACAACTTCAGAACAACAGGTGTGTTCTACCTGCTTCTTGGCGCTCCCCAAGCAATTCGAATTAGCCAGAGGACAGCCTTTGAGGAAAGTGAGCCAGAGTGCTGAAAAGCAACCCTGGAAATGGTATCAAGGGGACAGAGGAAATGGTTCAGTAGGAAAGCAAGGCGGGTGCCTTGCCCCTCGCTGGTATGAACTTGCTGACTGTGGGCTGTCCACCCTCTGCTTTGTGCAGCTTTTTAAGGACAGGTTTACATCAAAGGTCACTGGACTTAGGCCGTGCAATAAAAAATCACTTGATGACAGTGGTAATTTTTTCTTTACTTTTAACTAATAAACTTGACAAACCCTCTGGCTTCCTGAGAAGAGCAGTGGGGTCTTCTGATGGAAGCAGGCAGGGGTGACTTCTGTCCAGCCCGTTCGCCAGGGCCTCGGGGTTCCCCACCACACAGGAGAAGCCAGCCAGTCACTTTCTCATATTTTGTCTACCACCAATTTCTCTTTCTCCTCCCACTTTTTACATTTTTATTTTCACGAGAATCCTAAAGTTTGAATAAATTCTAACGTGGGCATATTTCAAGAGTCCAGATGAGTTTTTCTATTTGAAAGTGAGGTATTTATTCAATTATTGCTTGAGACTCCTATTTCTGGTAATACATGAATTTCTCTGAAATTTTATTAAAGTATTTAACCTGGGCTAGTAACAAAAATAAAGTAAAAGGCCTAGTATTTTTCTTTACTATTTAGTTTTTAGTTACAGATTTATAAATTTCTTATGGCATTTTTTATCACCCTAACCCATATGGCTTTATGCTAGTCACCATCCATTCTAGCTGTAGGCTTGAATTACTCATAGTTAAAAAGATGGCTTTGGTGAATAGCTCTGTAGGTAATGGACAGAAACAGTTCAGTCCTCAGAAGTGGGAGAGGTGGAGGTAGGTGGATCTCTGGGGCTCACTGACCAGCCAGCTAGCCTATTAGGAGAATTCCTGGACAGTGAGAGACTTTGTCTCAAAAACAATGTGGACAGCTCCTGAAGAATCACACGTGATATTGACCTTTGTGTGACACACACACACACACACACACACACACACACACACACACACATCGAAACCTTAAATATACAAATCAACACAAGTCAAAGTACCTAATGCTTGATGCTCACTGTCTGAGAGATTACGTGTACTTTGTACCTAATGTATGTACGTATTAGATTTTAAAATCACCCCATTTTCTTTTCATGTCTGTGTGTGTGTGGGTGTGTGTGTGTGTGTGTGTGTGTGTGTGGGTGGCTTGCATACATGGTGAAGCCCACCTGGCGTTTATGTGGGTTGTGGGATCCAAGTCCTGGTCTTCTTGATGCTCAGCAGATTCCTTATTCCCTGAGCCATCTTTCTGGCCCCTGCCCACATATATTTTTAAAGAGAATGTTGTCACAAGTATCTAGTTTACATTGTACCTAAAAAAAGGTAGATTTTATTTTTATGTATTCTATTAACTGTGACATTAAATCAAAATTTAAAAATACGAAAAGTGGTTGTTCTCTTTGAGGTGCTCAGGTGAGGAGATTGTAGCCGCCTCGCTGTCTGTCCTGCCCTGAGCTGGATTGCTTTGCTGTTTCTTTGCTGATGCTAAGAAAAAGCATCCATTGAATTGACTAGCCACTGTGTATAGGAAGCTTCCTTTCCCCCAGAAGATGTTAAACTGTGAGAAAGATTCCTTGGCATCAAGGAAATAAGCTAATTTGGTTTTCAGTTTCTCATTTAGATTTGATTAGACCTCAAAATCACAAACTGATGTGAATCTTTCCTAACTTGGTGTTTGCATAAAACATACACACACACACACACACACACACACACACACACACACACACACACAAAGAGAGAGAGAGAGAGAGAGAGAGAGAGAGAGAGAGAGAGAGAGAGAGAGAGAGAGAGAAAACACATTGATTTCTATTGTTTCTACGTCCCCATTGGGGAAATATGGCTGTCTTATTTCAATGTCATCACATTTGAACACGCACTAGAAGACTTCTGTAGAAGTCGTGATCTGATGGTCTTTGTTAGCGTCGGCTTCTCACCATGTGTCTGTCTCATGTCAAAGTGTGTGTGTGTGGTGTGTGCCTGTGCCCTGTGTGTGCATGCATCCATGGGCATATTCTGTGTGACACCCGAGGCCAACACTGAGTGTCTTCCTCTGTTGCTTTCCACTTAGTTTCTTGAGATAGAGTCTCCCACTGAGTAAAGCAGACGGTCTGAGAAATCTCTACCTGCCTGTGCCCCCTCCACCTGCTCTGGGGGTACAGACATGCACAGCCAAGCCCAGCTTTTCATGTGAGTGCTGAGAATCTGAACACAGGTCCTCATGCTGGCATAGTAAGCAATTCATTCACTGAGTCATCTCCCCACCTCCAAGATGCTGGTTTTCATAAGTTTGTGTGTGTACGCATATTGGCACGTAGTCACATCTTTACTTAGTGGACAGTATTGTGAATTTTCATGTTTGCCAGCATTACTGGTTGTATTTATTTTACCTAGCCTTTTTGTAAAATCTGTCCTTTACATTTTAAAATTCCAGAGACTTCCATTGCTCCTCTTTGCATTTGCTGGTCTAGCGCACACTGGCCTCGATCACGTTGGTTGTCACAGATGGGTTTTGTTTGGACCTTGGAGAGGCAGCTTCATTAATATGGGTTATCCTTGGTTCAGGATGTCTAAACAGGGCGGCAGCTTGCTGCCTGCCATGAATTCATCCTGGGAGGTGTCACCTGGCATCTGACATGGCTTCTTTGTACTATATTTACTGTGTGAGTTCAGAAGAAAGAAAGAGAGACCCGTACTGACCACTGTTCTGCGTCAGCCCCCTTAGGTCAAGTTTTCCACCCTGACTCATGCCTGTCAGGCTTCGGAGATTGGTCGGTTGGGTTTGTAGAATTTCCTCTGTCGCGCTCAGGAGCCAGAAAGCCACGATGAAGTTTGATTTGGCTTGTGGCAGCCTTTTCCAAATATGAATTTGGAAGTAGTACAGTGAGTGCTCTGAGAAAAGCAGGGGGAGAGAAGAATTACTGTAACTGCAGCTATTTGGGGAACATTTAGAAACGGGGAGACAGAACCAAGGTGTTTGGTGTCTCCCTTGAGCTCTTTCTTGTCACTGATGCTCAGAGGCTGCCTTCCGCTAGGCTGGAGAGAAGCCACAGAGCGGGCAGCCCTGTCCTGGGCTGTGGGTTGCCCTGCTCCAGACAGCCTTGAATGTGACCTGGCAGCCAATGCTGTTTCCTGCTGACGTGGCCTCCTGCCACCGAGCAGAACAGAGCACCTCAGTGTGCAGAGCAGGGAGCCAGGAAGGTGGGCGTCTCCAGCCCGGCAAGGAGCAAACAGGGAGGGAAGGCAAGCCTAACTGTTGAGGTTCCCTTGTAGATAGCTCTGAAAGACACCTTTCTTATAGGGAGGGAGGAGTGAGACTGCCCAGGAATTGGTGGTTTGTTTGGCTCTAGGGAGGGGTTCTTATCAGTGGGAGTGAACTTCCGGGATGGGATTATACCCAGTCAGCCTGAGACATCTGAGAGCAGCTGGGGGAAAGCAAGACTGCATGCTGTGGCCTTCATAGGCCGCACTCTTGCTGAGGCTGGGGAGTCTGTCTGAACTCTTTGCCATCCCCTGCATACGATGTGCAGACAGATGCTGGGGCAGAAGGAAAAGAAACGGCTAACGAAGTCGACAGGCGTACTGCAGAGCTGGCCCGTGGGAGACACAGTCTGTGTCTCGTGGGAGAAGCCTGCTCGGACTCCAGCCGAGGATTCAGGCCGCACAGTGCCGGTGTTAGTGTGCCTTTGCGTCCATGGCAGCAGCTCCCAGGGTCTCTGTCCTTATGCTGTCCTTCAATGCCTTTCAGTTTGCTTCTTTGAACAAGTCCAGGGACAATCCTTTGTCTGGTTCCCTCTATTTTTAGAGAATTAATACAGAGCTGTTTCTTCAGGTGTCTCGCCCTGATGCCCATGGGAGGCCTAGGTTGGAGTCTGAGGTCCTGCTTCTTTCTCCTGTGGTGACCTGTGGCATTTCTCTCCTGACCACCCTTAGATCACAGCCTACCATGCTGAGAAACTCCTGACTGTGGGCGCTTTTCTCATCTCCTAGGTGACATTATTATAGCCTCGGGCAGGGTCATCCTGTTTCGATATCTCGTGGTGGCTTCTGTGGTGCCTCAGACTGAAAGCAGTGTTGTGGTTGCAGGCCAGAGAGAACACCCAGATGTTTTCAGTTCAGGTGATGTGGCAGGAGGATTAGAGATGCAGAATCTGAGGAGACAGCCCAGGCACCAAAGTCCTTTCTGTGAACGAACATGAGGATGAGGATGTGAGTTCAGATCCCCAGTGCCCATGGGAAAGCCAGTGCAGCCGTGCGCCTGTAAGTCTAGCACTAGCGTGTGAGGTGGGATGGGGAGGGTCATCCCTGGAGACTGCCAGCTAGCCAGGCTTGTTGGTACACCGAAGGCCAGGTTCAGTGGGAGGGCCTGCCTGGAACAGTAAGATGGAAAGTGCTGTTGAGGAACCACCTGATGTAAAGCTCAGCCTCCTCATGCATGTGCACCCAGCAGCACATGTACTCACATACATAGACATACGAACAGTGGACATTAAAGGAAGAGCCATCAGTACGTTACATTTATGATCGCTGCTGGATGTGGTGGAGCATCCTGTAATCTCAGCAGTCCAGAGGCAGAGGCAGGAGGATCTCTGTGAGTTCCAGACCAGCCCATAGTGAAACCCTGCCTCAAAAAAAGAAATTCCAGAAATTGGAATTGGACTCTTTCTGGGTGAAGGTACAGATAGTTCTTGTATACGTAGACAAGAGAGGAAGGTAGTGAAAGGGTGAGACCATCTAACAGAGAGGGTGACGGGAAACACCTCCCATTTCAGTTTTCCTGCATTTGCACAGCTAGATTTTAGAAATGGTTCATATCGACAGAAGGCTCCAGCGTCTCTCTTTGTCCGTCAGCCATTTTCCTTTGTTGCGCTCCATACTATACCCTACCTTAGGCAACAGAAGCCTGTTCCTAGAAACCAAATTCCAGGGCTGGGGAGATGGCTCAGCTGCCTTGCAAGCAAGAGGGCCTGACTAGAACCCGTGTAAAAAGGGTAGGTGTTGGGCCAACTGCTGTGGTACATTTAATGCTAACACTCTCATGCAGAGGGAGAGGGGTCTCTGTGAGTTCGGGTTAGCGTGGTCATAGTAAGTTTCAGGTGAGAGAGAGAGAGAGAGAGAGGAGAGAGAGAGAGAGAGAGAGAGAGAGAGAGAGAGAGAGAGAGAGAGAGAGAGAGAGAGAAAGAGAAAGAAAAAGTAATCCCAGGCCTGGGAAGACAAAGACAAGTTGATACCTGGGGTTTGCTGCCAGCCAGGCTAGTCTACTTGGTTAGCTTTAGACCATACCTCAAAAAAAAAAAAAAAAAAAAAAAAAAAGGGAGCGGGGCCAGAGGCAAAACACACATGTAGCCAGGCGGTGGTGGCGCACATCTTTAATCCCAGCACTCGGGAGGCAGAGCCAGGCGGATCTCTGTGAGTTCGAGGCCAGCCTGGACTACCAAGTGAGTCCCAGGAAAGGCGCAAAGCTACACAGAGAAACCCTGTCTCGAAAAAACCAAAAAAAAAAAAAAAAAAAAAACACCACACATGTAGATACATGTACCTGCCATGCGTATGCAACACATACGTGCACATCAAACTCCCTGCAAAATCATCAACAGTAGGAACGGGACGGAGAGAGTGAGATTGGAAACGAGCAATGTAAGTCTAGTTACATTTTCAGTAAGTCATTTAATAATTTCCACATGTGTAAATTGCCCAAGTCTTTGCTGTTACTGTTTGGATTGCTGTGTTTTAGATGAGGTTATACTTTGTGATGGTTAGAAGGGGAGAAATAGCTTCATTTGCTATTCCTTTCTCAGTGGCAGAGCTGCTGGGTCTGTGATGATATGCCCTCCCTGCCTCTTTGGTTCTGAATTCATACTGGAAGAAAGCTGCCCCCAGACTCCTTTTTGCAACTGTTCTTGGTGAATCTCTTTTTCCAGCACAGCTGTGAGTGGGAAGCCACAGTGGAGGGGCAGTCATTCTTTTGTGTGTTGTAATGAGATAATTTCTGCATTACAGATTTTTTCGGGAGACTCTTTGTTTAAATGAAACTTCAGAGCCCTTGCTAAGCCACATTACTGCATCTATTGAACTTACTTTTTTAAAAAGTTTTTATTGGTTTCATATGTTTTCCCGCCATCAATTGAATAAATGAGTACAATTGTTTTGCATAAAGGAACTTAGGACATCATTTGTTTGGTGTCTTTTAAAATTGTTTTTCTTTTTCTCAAATGCAGTTTGATCAAGTCTGACCCAGAAATATTGTTCCCAACATGAGGCGCACCTCATTCTAAGTGCTTGCCTCCAGCTGCCCGGCAGTGGTTCATCCTGGCATTGGTGGAAGGCAAGCCGGAAGTTAGAGCTGAGGGCAGAATGTAGATGGGGAAGTCATTGCCCCCAAGGCTAGCCATGCCCTTCTCTTGGCAAGGGTTGGACACAGGAATTTCCGTTAATTTGCAAAGAGCATACCAGGTAGGGCTGAGGGTGTCAGATTGCCACGCGAACGAAGCTTTCTTTGTCTTCTCTCTCTGCTTATGGGACCTGGAAAGCCCAACTGTGGAAAACATCTACAGAGAAGTGGCTGAGGTCGCCTTTTGAAGTTTTTCTGAAGTGCTCGCTCTGCAGAGCAAACCGGAGTTTATTTGGTTAAAAAGGAGTTAATTAATCTGTTTGATCTTGATGGGGAAATGAACCCTATCAAAATCCGGGTCAAAGCACTTTCCCTTGTAGAGTGTTTGCTTAACCTTTTGAGGTGTGTTTCATCAGATTATAGACTATAAAAAGCTCACTGGTGTTCAGTAGTCTGCATGGTGGCGTGGCTATTGCTCTTACATATCGATGCTGTTTTATCCACAAATAAAAAAAGAAAAGTCACATTTACTTGTAGCTTATAGGAAGTTGCTGAGTAGGTAGCTGCTTCGTACCTGTGGCGTTCCACAAGGCACCTGTATTGAACTACTCAGGCAGCCAGCTTATATTCTTCTTCTTTTTTTTTAAGATTTATTATGTGTACAGTATTCTGCCTGCATGTGTCCCTGCAGGCCAGAAGAGGGCGCCAGATCTCATTACAGATGGTTGTGAGTCACCATGTGGTTGCTGGGAATTGAACTCAGGACCTCTGGAAGAGCAGTCACTGCTCTTAACCTCTGAGCCATCTCTCCAGCCCCCAGCTTATATTCTTAAGTGTGAAGAAATAATATCAAAACAGGCAAGATGGCTCATTGGGTAGGGGTGCTTGCTGCCAAGACTGACAACCTACATTTGATCCCTGAGACCCAAAAAGGAGACAACTGACTTCTGCAGGTTGTCCTTTGCCCTCCTCACACACAACCGTGCATTCATGGGCAGGTTTACACACAAACGCACACACAATATTTTTTGAAAAAGAAACAATTGTTTCTTTCCATCTTTCTCTTCCTCATTAATTCCCCTCATCACATTGAACCTAAAGGTTGAACTTTTCTAAGCAAAGGCTCTACCACTGAGCTGTATCCCCAGCCCAAAGGGGAGTAGGGAGGTGGGCAGTGACTGACGGGGCTGTCAGCCTCTGTCTTCTTATAAGCCTACTATTACTGTCTTTCATAGGAAATGATCCAGAAACCAAGGTCAGCAGGCGCCTCTCTAGTGTTTATCCCTGTACTTCACAAAACTACACCCATCAGTTCGCCTGTGTAAGACCTTGGAGCAATAGATCCTTGCTGGAGCCAGACTGAATGGAATCACCGAGTCTATAGTCACGTTTGATGAAGAGGGCTTGCCCCTCCCTGACTCCCACCCAGGGGCTGACCTTCCCTTGCTGACTACATTTAAGGCTTTGTCCCTCCCTCTTCAGCACCGAGAACCTGCTCCTCACAGTAGTTTATGTCAGTGTCTTCTGGACTTCACATCCCACCCCAACAAGTCACCAAAATCTGGAGAGGAGACTAAAGACAGAAGACATGAGAACTGCCTTCCAAATTCACTAATACCCGTCATCTGCTTCTAGCTGGCCCCTAGCAGGAAATGGGAAGGTCAATGAAAGACTTGAACCCCGGTCAGATGGGCCAGGCTCAGAGCGCAGAAGGATTGACTAAGGGATCTACAGAAGTGCCTGAAACTATACTCATTACCTGTAAAGAATGAAGTTAAACTTCAGTTTTTATCGTGTTTGCTCTAGGTTATTTTTATTCGAATTTAAAAACTAAGAAGCTACATAATGGTAAATTATTACTTAAACATTGATTATAACTAATATAAGCCTAAAATAATTTAAGGTAGCCCTGTTTTCACGTTTGGATTCATTGATTTAGTTATGCATTTGCCATTTATTTCCTTCCTTACTGACCTGCTGCATGGAGAGCTAACCTAGGCCCTCCTCTTGCTAGGTGAGCGAGCCACTGTCCCTTGTTTTAACTCGAATCCGCTATTGTAATAACTTTTGCTAAATTTCCTTTTTCTTAGTGATTTATCTGATGTTTTTAAGGATAAAAATGAACAGATCATTCACTGTCTCTGCTTTTGATTTTTGAGTGTGGATAAATCAAGGCTCTGATTTCATCTGCAGGAGAGATGTGCTGGGTTGTGCTCTGTTTCCTGAGAATAGTAACCACCCATTAGAGTTTCCAGCTAGGCACTGCTTTGTTTACTCTTGGTAGCTAGGCATTTATTGATATCTCAGGGCTGTTTACACTTTAATTGCTGTAAGGAAACCATACCTCAGAGTGAATTCTGTGTTTGAATTATTTCCTTTTCTCAGAGGTGGTCAGTTTAAAGAAGAGTAAGGCAAGATGTTTTCCTCTTGATGCTGGAAATTTAAATGGCTTGTTGAACAACTTTACATTGTTTGTTTGAATTTGATTTCTTCACATCAAATTATGGTTATATTTCCTTATGATCATAATTGTGGTGTCATAAACTTAACTCTAGATTGAGTTTTACTGTGTTGTGTGGGAAAGCAGATCTTTTATTTTTGTTGTACTGAGTTTCAGTTTGGGGCCAGCAGGAGAGCTCAGCAGGTACAGGCCCTCACTGCCAACCTGATGTCTTAGACTTGATCCCTTGAGCCTGTATGATGGAAGGAAAAACTGACTCTTGAAAGTTCTGACCTGCCCACGTGTGTCATGGCACATGCCCTCCATCACCCCCCACTGAGCACACCCCAAATACATAGAAAGATTAAATTTCAGTCCTAAGATCATACAAATCTTTCTTGTGTCCTCTCTAACTAAGATCTCATTTTATTGATGATTTCTCAAAGTTGTCCATATTGTAAAGCGATGTTTGAAAGTAGTTGGAAATCAAGAGAAGCTTCAGGCGCTGTTTCCTCATTCAGACGGGTGTTATCCAAAGTTTTGCTGTAGTTTTCATGAATTTCTTGAGGCCAGAAATACAGGAGTCTCCATCATAAAAGCATACCTACTAGAAAGACCTTGGCTAGCAGGATTGTCCCATTCTGTCCCTTTAAGGAGGTCTGGGTTTTATTCTTGTAAGGCTCTTTCTGTATTACAGATATGTGAGTACCATGAGTGTCAAGAGCATTGGCTTCAGGAGAAATGTAAACAAACATCTTTAATTTCTATTAATAAACATATTGGCACTTTAGGAAACTTGCAGTCACTTACATGTTCCAACATAAAAGAAAGAACAGTCTTTCCCTAGTGTGTTTCGCCTTGGTTGGAAATTCAGAATTTCAAATTCAGCATTGCCCATTTGTTCCGACCTTACATGAGCGCAGTGAGCGCCCAGTTTGTGACTTTTCCCGATCTTCCAGTGTGTACTGCATGGCTCTGTTTTCTATTATCATTCCGAATGCCTTAAGTCAAATATCTGCCTCTAAATTTTGGGGAACTGTTTGCAGCCATATTGGGTTTGCCTTTCAGAGTACTTTGTCTTATAAAAGAATCTCATAACAAGCTCAGAAGAAAGCTCAAAGGCAATTGTATTAAAGTTTAAAAGAAAAATCCCAAGGCAGGCAAGCTGTAAATCTTGGCAGCTGCCATAGGAGGAAGATGGAGAAGAAGGAGGAAGTGAGAAAGCCATGCTGTTGGTGTTAAGCAGCATGTTCCTCTGTAGAGGTCATCTGCATGGCAGACAGTGGTTCTACGGCGAGGGCGGGGCAAGGGCAGGGGAGGGGGGAAATAGGCGGGATGGCATCCTTCAGAGAAAGGGTGAGAAAGCCTGAAGTGTCAGGGAAGCATGCTTAGGAAAGAGATAGGGAAACAATGAAGTTACCCTTCTAATGGGCAGGCTTAACACAGCTACATGACTGGGTACCATAAAAGAGAGCACAGAGGACAAGGAGTCTGGGAAGGAGAAGCAAATATCTCATAATAAAGGAATAACTATTCTTCCCAGTTATTTGGCATAACATCAGGTGAGTCCATCTTCCTGAGGGGTGGTACCTTGGCCAGATGACTGGCTGGGCCAACTGCATTAGTTCTTAAGGGGGTGACATGTTTCCACCCAGAGGTAGATTCTGTTCCTTTGGCTAGAGGCAAAAGCTTTCTGTAAAGGGCCTCCATAGGGACCTGGCCTTTAATGCTACTGTAACAGGATGACGTCATGAAGTGATGAATGAGCGAGTGAGTGACTATTAGTCCATATGAGACTGTCTGACAGCATATGTGACATGGTGTTGCTGGCTTTCTGCCATTGACCCTTATCATTGTGTGCAGAAGTGATACATATGAACTATACATGTACTGGCTTCATCCAGCCTCTTTGGAACCTTGGTCGATGGGATCTTGTGTCCATTTTTCTTGTAAAAATAACAATGACTGTCTTAAGGTAGTAGTTGAAGAATGGGAATCTGGAAGACCTCTCAGTGGTTTCAATAGACATCGAGTGTCAGGCGGTTCCGTGCTTAGGGAATCTGGTCATCCTCCTTTACAAATTTGTCGGAGAAATTTAAAAAGGATTGAAAATGTCAGTGCCATTTGCTTTCTTACTGTGTTCAGTGATGTCATGTTCATGGAGTAAGTGGCTTGGGTGGAAATATCCGTACCCGGACACCAGTGAGTGCTGCCCCATGGACTCCGTTCCTCCCCTGTGGAGCTGGTTATTCATCACTGTGTGCTGGACATTGTCACCTTTTATGTTGTTTACAGCGGAGGAATAAAAAGCTAGGAGGTCAGGAGACAACAGTGGGAAGAGAATTGAAGTACAGTGCAGTGCTTTAGCGGAGAACCGAGCAGGATTCAGTGTGTGGTGAGGCTGTTACCTTATACAAGTTGATGGTTCATGTTCATTATTTTTAGACGCTTTTTGTCTTCAGGTTTATACAGCTTAATAAGCCAATGATCACCCAGTACCTATTTTTACTACTTAAAAAGTCATTTGTAATAATCAGGTTTCTGTATATAAACAGTCCTAGGATAATTTTGTAACCTAATTTTTTTATTCTAGCATAATTTTTATGTTTTTATTGCTCAAGAAGTTAGAGTTGCTTTTGAAGAGTAAATGTTTGGATGGATCCTTGCTCCTGTTCTGGTTAGGTAGTTATTGTTTGATCATGTGTATAGCTGGTAACTTAGCATAGGTTCACCTGGAGATATGGTTCAGTGGTTTTCACGCCAGAGCAGTCAGGTTAGATCGCTCAGCTTTCCAGTCTTGGTTTAGTGGTTTATGACAATTGTATTCTGGCATAAAACCTCTAGAAGCATCCCTGTTGGCCAGCCTGCCACAGCATTAGGTGGTTCCATTCCACTGTCATCTTAGAGCCTTGTCGTTTATGAAATACTGTGTGGATGCTCCGGAGGTCTACCTTGGGGGCGGCAGCAGTGGGCTGGCTGCGCAGGGCTTTGCATGCTGGGCAGTGATCTGTCGGAGGGCCAGTACCCAGAACCAGGCCTTCTGGAGCCAAGCTGCCTGGTAGGTTCACATGGCAAAGCAGGGTGGGAAGGCAGTTGTTAAAATGACTCAGGGGTTAACTGGTTCTAAGGAGCCTTTTTCCAGCAGGCCCATTCTGTTTACCTCCGGGACTGGGTAACTAAGTTGGAGAAAACATTGAAAACAGTGGAGATGACTCATAAGTTTCCTGGCTGCTGAGCAAATATCAAATAGTTAGAAAACATTACATAGATAAGACCATCAGCCAGAAAGGCTCTCTGTAGGGGACTGACTTTGCAATGCCTGCTCTGGGTTCCTCTCAGCATGTGCCACCCAGCAGAGGATGAGGAACACAGCATGTGTGCAGTGGGTGACCCTGGCTCAGTGCCTCTGCTGGATTACTAACGCTGGAAGGTTGAAGGGTACACAGTCCATCCTGGCCGGGTGTGGATGATGGTAGGAGTGACTTGGCTGCTCTAATGGTGGCAGCTTGCTCACATTTCAGTGAAGCCGGAAGTGGGGCTGGGCTCTAGCCCCTAAGACCCACTGCCGAGTGACAAACTTCCTCCAGCGAGACTCCACCTCCTTAATGGTTCATGGCTTTGCCATCCAGGGACTAAATGTTGAGCCTGTAGGGGCAGTTTACACTAAAACCTTACAAATGGCCCACCTGTTCTCCCACTGAAAGTTCACTTAAGCAGTGCTTAAGAAAGTTGTTTGTTTTTCTTACCACAGAGAAGGAGGTTCATTGCTTAGCTCTACTCAGAGTGGGAGTTTTAGAAACTGAAGGGACTGGTGTTCGGATGTGGCCTAATGGTAGAACATTAGCCTTCAGGTTTGATCCCCAGCCCCTGAAAAGGAAACAAAGCAACCACACAAAACAAGCAAAGCCAAACTAATGTAACCAGCTTGCACATACATGGCTGAAGCCAGGCACCTGCCCTTTCAGCCCCGCCCCTTTCAGCCCCGCCCCTTGCTGCTTCACACTGACCTGGCTTCAGGGCAAGGTTGCCATGTACTTTACTCAGGCAGAACTCCTAACAGACAGACCTGGTTTTTTTGTTCATTTTTATTTATCTATGTTATTTAAATGATACATTAAAACATGTTAGCAATGTTTAAATTGCTAATATTACATTTTAATTTAATTAAAACTTAATTAAAATTTAAGTTTGGTATGTATATATACACATGTATGTATATATATATGCCCTGTATTGGTATTAGAATGCAAGCCCATGGGCGGGAAATTATTTCTCAACCCTGCAGGGGTCTGTAAGCTTTTTCTTCCTGAACTGGCAGCACTTCTCTGTCATCTCCAACTCAGTGCAGAGCGCTGTGGTCGCCCATGGATGGATGCTGTGCTTGGTACTCCTCCTTCCCCGTGTTCCTCTTGCCCAGACGGACAAGCTGCAGATGAGACCACATAGAACAAAGGTGCTCAGTGGGTCAGGACAGGCACTGAAGTTCACCTTTGCTGTGGGAATGGTAGGGTCAGAGAGTCAAGCCAGGATGGGACTCCTTGCTTGGACATTCCGTTTCTTGTTTGCTGTGGCCACCTTTTCTCGCTAGGACCCCCCGACCTGATATGGAGAAGTTTTGTAGGCCCTTAGCTCATCCAGGAGCCAGACTGGAGACTATGAAGTGTAGGAGACACAAATGCCATACGAAAGGGGACTTCTGGTGGCTTCTGTTCCTGTCACCTGCTGCCTTTTTGGCACTTCCTAAATAGGCCTGCAAGAGCCCAGGTCAAACATTTTACATATATAACTTTCAGGTAATGAAATACTCCGTGTGTGTGTGTGTGTGTGTGTGTGTGTGTGTGTGTGTGCGCGCGCGCGCTCATATTTGTGCTCACGCATGTCGCGGGGTACATGTGCCTGTGTGTATGGAGTAGAATGGTCCATTGCTCTCCCCGTCTTTTGAGGCAGGAGTCTTTTACTGAGCCTAGCGCTCACCTGTTGATTGAACTAGAGTGAGGCTGGCCGGCGAGCCCGCGGGCTCCTCCTGTGTCTCCCTCCCCAGCATTGGCTTTTCTTTCTTACAAGGGTGCTGGGGATCCGAACTCAGATCCTTATTTTTAGCCACTGAGCCTCCTCACCAGTTTATTCTTGTTTATTCTGCTAAAGAGCCAGTTTTGAACTCAAAGATAATAGGATTTCATTATGCATATTTGGGGGCTACTTACACAGCACCCTGCTCTAGAGTGTTCTTTCATGTTAAATGTCTTCTCCCTTTACTGTGAGATAAAACCTCGGTGGGCAGTCAGAGAAGAAAGGAGGCCCTGGGAGGACTTTGCCCCGCGGAGGCGTGGTCTGTAACCCCGATACATAATCTGTCTCACTGTCTGCCTTGCTCTCCTGCACCTTGGTTGTCAGCACCCTCCATCACTTCTTGCACAGGAGGGTTGGAGTACTGTGGTCGACGCCCATGGGGTCTCCACAAGTGGTAAGGTGGGAACCTTCACCTGCGATAGGGCCGGCGTGTTGGGCTTGGCTTTCAGGAGCGTTTTCCGATCCCCTGTTCTTTCCCCAGCGCTCACTATTCTGGTAGTTTTGTTGGTAATTGCGTGGAGGACCCCTATGGCATGGATAGCGTCTGGTTACAGTCTGCTGCATATTTACACTCTTGAACTGGAACTCCGTCAGGGCCTGTACCATTTGCTGCCTCTGCACCCTGTTCTCAGTCAACATCAGACTTACGGCTTCCTGAGGACAGTGACTGAGGTGTATGTATAGAGACCTATTGAGCTGAGTCTCTGCCACTGTGGAGGTCGTGAGAGGATGTTCTAGAAGTACAGCATGGAGGCTCCTGAACCCACAGTTTCACAGTGAAGCTACTCCTTTATTAAGAGATAATCTCAGCAGACAAGAGCAAACATTTTGGCTAATTATGTGAAGACATGCTTAGAATGTGCTGATGCACACTTCAGAACACCTGGTTCCCAGTCTCAGCTTTATCTTCTCTGACAGTAACTGAGCATTGTGACCTTTGTAACCAGTGTTCACATTTCCGACTCAGCAGAACATTCTTTATGATTTTTGGTTTTCGATGTGACACACATTGGGAATGTGTGTCATAACTTTGACATAAACAGCATTCCTCTCCATTATTTTTATTAAAGCATAAGATAGCTTTATCACAGTCTGTTCATGCACTAGCATGGACAAGTGATGCCATATTGGTAAGATGCCTTTGGAGGAGGCTTAAAGGGAGGAATTGGAAATTGCATTCTTTGGACATTCCTGAAAGGAAAATAGCTGTATTAATTTTTTTTTTTCTTTTCAAAGTACAGAGCCTCTCCCCTGACTCACAAGCCATGCTCTTGCAGTTCAGCTTGGCATAGTGATGGGCAGGCATGCAGTTTGCCTTTCTGACTATTAGCCAATAGAAAACAGCTGGATGTGTTACTAATGAAAGGACTCTGAAATTAGAAAGAGAGAGAGAGAGAGAGAGAGAGAGAGAGAGAGAGAGAGAGAGAGAGAGAGAGAGAAAAGAGAGAGAAAAGAGAGAGAAAAGAGAGAGAAAAGAGAGAGAAAAGAGAGAACCCCGTCGACAGAGTTCCTCAGTAAACACCAGGTGTGTGCAGTGGCCTTACCCAGGTCTGCCTGGTGCTGCAGCGTCATGTTGCCCAGTGGGAGCCAGCACCTGAGATGTGGACGAAGATGAAAGTAGGTGTGTTTGTAGCAAAATAGGTCTGTTGTGGTTGACAAGAAGCATTTGAAGGGTTATTATTTTTAGAGAGCCTTTGTGTTTGGTCAGCCATGGCCTGCCTCCTCCTTTACTTCTCATAAAAAGAAACTTCATGTGCCTGCAAACATGTGGTCTGCTCTCAGAGTTTAGACATCGGCCACTCGAACCACTGAGCACATCTTCACGGCATCTTCCTTTCGTTGCTCATGGGAGAGTTGTTTTTATTTTTTTTTTTTTTAATGTATTCATAATGACCTCAAACCACTTAGATGTCAAGTCCTAGATTTTTCTTTTATAGGGATCAAGTAAGGGCTATCTAATAGTTAGAGATCTGTGTCTGCGAGATGGCTCAGTCGTTAAAGCCCTTCTATGAAAGCATGAGGGTCTGAGTCATTACTAGCAACCAAGGGAAGGAGGAGCCTAGGGTTGCTGGCCAGCTCGTCTAAGGAGTAGTGAGTTCCAGATTCAGTTAGAGATCCTGTCCCCAAAACAAGGTAGAGAGTGATCGAGGAAGATACATACACACACACACACACACACACACACACACACACACACACACACACATTTCCCCTCCCCCCCCAAAGTAGGGGGATCTAGAGTTAGCTGTCTGTCAATTTTGGGATTATTTTTGTTTGATAAAGTGAGATATTTTTGTTGTTATCCAAAGCAATACATTTCCTGGGGGAAGGAGCATTACTGACTGATCCTGGACAAGAAATGAGGTAAAACCAGTAAACTGTTTTCCTCACTGTGTTGAGGAAGACACAGTGAAAATGTGTTTCCAAGAACAACTCTGGAGTATATCAGATCCTCTGAACCCTTGTGGGTGAAGCAGCCTGCTGGAAATGCACACTCATATGCCCTGGTTGGATGTTTCAGTACCTAGTCTGTGTAACACACTCAACATGCCACCATGGATTTCCAATTGGTCATAATTTAAAGTAAGAAACCTATATGTTCCTTTTAAAGATATTCTTCAATAAAAGACAAAGCTCAGAAGTGAGTTGCTAAGGATGTTTTCTATTATGAGTAATACCAGTTTTACTATGGGTATATTTCATCTTTGTGTGTGTGTGTGTGTGTGTGTGTGTGTGTGTGTGTGTGCACGCACACACACATACACACAATATGTATGTACACATAGACTGCACATATGTGCATGCATTTGTGTTTGAATGCTGTATATATGTGTGCCCCTGTATACATGTAGAGGTCAGAAGACATCCTCAAATAAGTCCCCACTTTCATTTGAAAGGGGACATCTTTGTTTTGACCCTTTTTCAGGTGGCTATACCAAGCTAGCTGGCCTGTGAGCTCCTGCGCATTCTCCTGCCTCACTCTCCCATTTATCTGCCTAAAAAAGTGCTGGGATTATACAAGCTTACTCTTCTGTGTCTGGCTGTATGTGGGTTTTGGAGATTAGAACTCAGGTCCTCAGACTTGAGTGGCATGCACCTTTATTCCTCTGAGCCTGGTAAACTTAATCCTAGTCCCACATTTCCTGGGTACTGAAGTAGGTCTCCAGGCTGTA
The DNA here is from genome assembly GCF_949786415.1 of Peromyscus eremicus. Lineage (NCBI taxonomy): Eukaryota > Metazoa > Chordata > Mammalia > Rodentia > Cricetidae > Peromyscus > Peromyscus eremicus. The sequence continues at coordinate 25,454,384 of NC_081421.1, read as the reverse complement.
GAGAGAGAGAGTTCCACTAAGACGATTTATAGAAAAGTTTTTCTTAAGGAGTTAAAGAGAGTTTTCTATTCCGCCCCTTCTCAGAAATCAGAGAAAAAGACACTGAAATTAGTGTATGATGTTAGAAGTAATGTAAAATGAGAAGGGACCTCGTTGTTCTGGGATGTGCTGAAGGGACCTTATACAATTCTCTTTTCTGCTCATCATGTTATCTGCTGTTGTCCTCTAGAAACAAGCTTTGTGTCTCCAATTCTTTTTATCAGGTGAGTCCTAAATTTGACTGTAACTGTTTAAAGTTGAAATCCACAGATGACATAAGAGGTGGGTGCTGGTCGTGGTGGTGCACACCTTTAACCCCAGTGCTGGGGAGGCAGATGCAGGTAGATCTCTGAGTTTGAGGCTGGCCAGGTCTACACAGCAAGTTTCAGGCCAGTCAGGGCTACATATTGATACTGTCTCAAAAAATCCCAAGAGGAAATCATCTGTGCTGCAGTGTTCTGCTGCGTTTTTCACTGCTTCTGGACAAGGAGGCTGGAACAGCTGTTTGAGTGGGAAAGTTGGAACCTCCTGCTGGGCTAGAATAGAGGCCCTTACTGTGGCAGGGACTCTGAGACAGCCTACAGTGAAGCCTGTTCAGTGTTGATATAGTATGTCTCAGGAACGTGTTATTTACCAGCAAAACTTGCGAACTGAGGACGCATTCATGGTGCAGTAAAAGATGCCCATGGGGGAAATGTTTCCACATTTTGGCACCTCCTCAGACCAGAGGAATGAGGGCGCCTCTGGATGGGAGCTGGGAGCATGGTGCCACTTTCACACCCCTGGGTACAGAATGGCTCCCATTCTCCCCAACCACAGCACATTCATCTTTCACCTCACAAGCATCAAGAGCCCTGGAGTGTGTTTGGGAGACTCTACCTGTTTTCTACCAGGAAAGCTCTCAGTGTTAGAGCTTCCCAAACACCCGGCCTGATTCCAGAAATAGTCTTCTTGTAGCTTTGTTTGCTGCTGCCTGCTCAGACCCTCACTTGCTTGAGTCTTGTGAATTGAAGCTTATTTATACAGCGTGGAGTTTAACATGCAGACTATTATTTTTAGCCTGAGAAACACAAAACCCATCTATTTAAAAACTCCCAAATTTGAATGGCAGTTTCATCTTGCTGGAAATTCCTTGTAGGATTTTTAAGCCAAAGGAAGAAAAAAAAAAATCTAAACAGTTTGCTAATTGGAACAGCTGGTTCCTGAGTATGTGTGTATGAATGTCTGGAATCTGTGAATGTGAAGGACTTTTAGGAAGAAACGTACAGACTTAACACATCTTGTCCTGTTCAAATTTCAGTCTTGAGACTTGAGATTGGCCTCATCAGAACAAACAAGCCAGCTAACCAACCAGCCACTTTGAGACACCTTGAAGAGATGGGCAGATGAAGGCATGGTGGAGTTTCTGTTGTGTTAGTGAGGGATGAAGACAGGTCTTGGTTTGGCTGTGGCTGAGGCACCTCTCAGCTTAAGCCGGTGTTTATCTAGCTGCTGTGGAGAGAGGGGAAGGCTTTTGAGTATGTAGTTAATTCCTAACCATTCATACTGTGCTTCAGCCAAATTGCTGATTCTTTCTGGACCCTGGGTGCCTCCCCCATTGCTCCCCAACTGTCTGTCCATCACACCCATGGCCTGCTTTACCTCTGTGCCCGCCTTTCCCAGGGAGGGTGGGGGCGCTGCCCAGCGGCCAGCCTCGTTTTTTATTTTTGCTGTCTTATCTACCACTGCTTTACTTTCTCTGCCCGTCCTCGTTCTACCAGACAGCCCAGAGCTCTGTCTCCGCGGCCACTTGTTTCTCACGTGTCTGATTGGTAAGAAAGAATGTCACTGATTGGGCACAGCTCTAGAGAAGAGGATGCCTGTGGACCCTCGGGCCCAGACCGTGGAGAGGAAGGGTTCCTCCTATGAACATTTCCAAGCTGTTCTTCTAAATGACTTTCTTAGGACTCTGCAGCCCCGTTCCATCATGGGTGGGAGGGGAAATTCACAGGGAAATGCTTAATTATCCTTTTCATCCTGTGTGTCTTTGTTTTGGTTGTAGCTTGGACCCTGTCCTCTGTTGCTGAAAGGCAAATTATTAGAGGCCGTCGAGACTCTTGTGTGCTGAGGCAAGCTTAGCTTTGGGAAGGTGGTAACAGCCACAGCCGTAAAGAGCACCTTCAGCCTCTTCTTTTAGCCAGTATTTACTTTAGTAGGTTTCTATTGTCAGTGAGAAAAGCCTTGATATTTTTTATTTTTTCCATTTTTGCCTTGTGGTTAAACACTAATACCATATTGGCAGGTGAATTTGTCCTCTGCTGTGTAGGTTTGAGAACTTTGTCTTTGTAGAGTTAGTGCACACAGAAGCTCTGTGGAACTGTAGTGATCAAGGTAAATACAGAGTGTGAAGGAAGTACAGAAAACACAGTAAGTTAAACCATCTGCTCGAGGGGACAGAGAGGTGGCTTAGTGGGTGACATGTGTGCCGCCAGTGATGACGGAGAGGACTGACTGCTGCAGTACGTCCTTGGTCTTCACGTGTGCATGTGCATAGACGCACATACTGAGTAAACATTAAAAAGAAGAAGCCTATATTAAATGCAAAATGTTCCTTTCAGACTTACATTTATTTGTTTTTAAGACAGGAGCTCACTATATGGCCCTGGCTGGCCTGGAACTTGCTATGCAGACCAGGCTGGCCTTGAACTCTCTTTTCCATTTCTGGGATTAAAGGTGTGTGACATAACATGCGATCACAGAATGTTCATTTCAAATTGGCATCATCGAAGGCTTGAACTGGAGTCCTAGGTCTGTAGTCTTCCACAGTTCCCTTTCCACATCACACACGCCCTCTTCATAGAAGACTTGAACTGGAGACCTAGGTCTGTAGTCTTCCACAGTTCCCTTTCCACATCACACACACACTCTCTTCATAGAAGACTTGAACTGGAGTCCTGGGTCTGTAGTCTTCCACAGTTCCCTTTCCGCAGCACACACACACCCTCTTCACTGTCCACCGAAATGGACAACTGCACTTGCTCAGCCTTCGTTCGCTGTCTGCACGTGGCTAAGTGGCCTTTCAGTTTTGCAGCTATCATGCATAGTTCTGTTGTCACCCTGGCCAGATCAACTCTTACTTGTCATAAATGCAAGCATCTTACTCTTTTCTCCTCTTACTGGTGTATTTGTGTCTCTTTGGAATTAGTTTTGCCACAGGTGGGGGAAATGTAGTCATTATTATCCCACCATCCCCATGGTCCAGCTGGCCACAGCCTTTGCCAGATGTTGGCCATGAACCTCAGGTCCTTGGTGAAGGTACAGATTCTGGACTCTGCATACACCATTTGATGCAAGCAAGTGTTCTGGGAGTAAGACCCTGGCATCTGTACTTCAGTGAGCCCCGGTGTGGTCCTTGAGCTCACTGCAGGTTTAAAACACGAGCAATTTGTGGAAAGTGGTCTTTATAGTGGTCCATGGTTTCCTGAAGTCAGGGGCTGGGCTGCATGAACATACCCAGAACATCCCAGAGTAATACAGTTATCTGTTGTATCTGCCCATGGAACACGTGTGCACATGTTTATCATACCCGAAGCATGGTGTCAGACTCTGAGACGGACAGGGAGAAAGGAATATATCCGAGGAACCAGAACAAACAGGGCTTGGCAGCTGATGGTATGTGAGGAGTCAGGAGAGGTCAAAGAGACCTTTACGTGTGGTCTTGGGGATAGGAATCTTACTGTGCTTTAAGAGAGATGGGCACATTGGCTGAGCCGGCAGTGAGTGGGTTTCCCTGAGCAGCCTCAGAGAATTTTCCCATGGTGCTTTAGAAAGCAAGGTTGGACATGTTCTTTACACTGGTGTGGGAGGGATTCAGAGTAGTCTGCTGAACTTTAAAGCATCTCAGGATTTCACATCTGAAAGTAGATGTGCTCACTTCTTGGTAGGGTCTAGCATCCCCAGAGGTTCAGTATGGAGTTGCTATTTGTGTATGTGTGTGTGTGTGTGTGTGTGTGTGTGTGTGTGTGTGTGTGTGTGTGTAGAGGAGAAATTAGTAGAGTCATTGTATCCAGGGTAAACATCAGAATGAACAGTTGTTTTCTAGAAGTGTTTAGACAGTGAAGAAATCATTGTGGAAAACAGTGATTTTTTTGCTGTTATCTCTAGAGCTGTTTTTCCTAAGGAGCTTTACAGCCTTTGCATGACTTTGGTCACAAGATGGTCCTGCACACCTGGAGTGTCTTGCACTTATTGGATACCGCACACAGTGCACAATAAGGACTAAGTTTGCAGGGGTGTGATGTTTTCCTTCAGAGAACATATAGATTAGATCAGGGGCTTTGGTATGAGGAACTTGTTTTACCCAAAAAACATCTTTCCTGTAGCAGTCAATAAATATGGCTCTTCAGGGTTCAGTTCAAAGAAACTGTACCTCTCCTGTTGCCAGAGAGCCTAAAATTCATCTAGGAATGATCCTCTTTCTTTGACCAACTCACACAACTCTGTGTGTGTTCGTATGGGTACATGTATGTGTATACAGTCAGGGCATGTGACCTCCTGTGTTAGTCCTCAGGTGCTTTCTATCTTCTTATTTGTAACAAGGCCCAGAACATTGTCACATAGGCTGGACCAGTGTGGTGGTTTGAGTAAGAATGGCCCCCATAGATTTAAATACTTGGCCACCAGGGAGTGGCACTATTTGAAAGGGTTAGGAGGTGACCTTGTTGGAGGATGTGTGTCACTGGGGGTGGCCTTTGAGGTTTCAAAAGCCCAAGCCAGGCCCAGGGGCCCTCTCTTCTGCTGCCTGCTGATCCAGATGTAGAACTCTCAGCTCCTTCTCCAGCACCATGTCTGCCTGTGTGCTGACATGCTCCCCGCCATGAAGATAATGGACTAAACCTCTGAACTGTAAGCAAGCCCCAGTTAAATGCTTTCTTTTATAAGAGTTGCTGTGGTCATGGTGTCTCTTCACAGCAATAGGACACTGACTAATACAGGTGACTAGCCAGCAAATCCCATGAATTTGCCTTAATACCTTCCCTGTCCAGTTCTATGATTACAAATTTATGCCTTCACCCCTGGCTTTTCAAGTGGGTACTGAGGATTGAACTCAGGTCCTTGTGCTTGCTCCGTACCGATGGAGCCAGCTCTTGCCCTAGCATGGACTTGACTGTATGACTTGAGTAGTGCCTTCCCATCATTCCACCAGAGCTGACAAGGACAGCTGGGAGATAGTTCCTTCCCGAGCAGGACAGGAGGTCCCCGAAGGGAGCAAGTCAGGTGCCGAGGCTGTTATAGGAAGGACAGAGAACACAAGAGTGAGAAAGACTGCCAGGCCAATGGCTGCCTTTGACCTTCTCGTAACAGGCACTGGAGCCTGGGCTGGAGGCTTGAGTGAGCCTGGCCAGGTGACCGGGCAGCACCTGGATGTGGTTTGCTAAGACACCAAGAGAACTTCTCTGGCTGGGAAGCTCCTGTGCTCTTCTTGGGTTTGACGACAGATCTGGCAAATGGTGGCTCACTCCTCATCCAAGGTGCCAGCCCTGGAAGGGCTCTGGCAGCCATGCTAGTCACAGTCCTGCTGACAACATTTCTAAGATGAATGGACGTGGCTTTGGCATAGTACTCAGTCCAGCAAAGCTCTTCCGCTGCAGCCATGTGCAAACCTAAGAACTTGCTATGGGCAGGTGAGTCCAGTGTGGGATTCGAGTGGACTTCTCCACTTGAGTTTCTATCCATGCCTTTCATGTTAGTTAGTAGAAGTAAAAATGGGATATTTGTAGTGTATTTTCACTGTTCTTACAGGAAGACCTATTTGGTTTGGCATCAGAACATAATGAGCTAACGGTTTGTCAAGCTGGGGATATAGTTCAGTGGTAGAGTGCTTGACCAGCAAGAGTAGGGTCCTGAGTTCAATCCCCATCCAAGCAAAACAGTGACAGCAAAATCCCCAAACAGTTTCCCACAGTGCGTTACATAGATGTATGGAGCTGACAAACACAAACATCAAGTGCAAAGGAGGGTGTGAGGGGGAGTGGAGGTGCTACAGTTAGTTAGTGTGGATGGAAAAGCGTAAAAGGGAACGTCAGCTAGAGAATCCCACCCTTTACCCTGAGCGGTGGCGAAATTATAGAAGGTTGGTCTTGTCTTCGCTTTGGCAAGTCAGAGCAGGACAGAGCAGCTGAAAAATGAGCATCCTAGAGTGCTGTCATGTACGTGACAGGAAGGTCTGACAGAATCAGAAGGCTGGGGCGCTGTTCTCTGGAATTTGTGTTCACAGATCCACATTGTCCTTGTACTTTGCTTTTTAAGAAGTGAGGCATTCTGATCCATGAGTTACCGTTTCTACTAGGGAGCTGTGATGCTTGGTTATGGGAAGATGGACTTTCATATATAAATATTAATTGATAATTTCCTATAAAATAGGAGATGGAAAGTGCCCTCTTTCCCTGTTTCAATGCCAAAGTGTGTGTTTACCGTGTATAAAAATTTGTAATTTCTCTACTTTATGAGTACATAAAAGACTAGTTTTTGTTTTGTACTAGTAAGATGATTTACTTTGCTTAATTGTGTGTGTGTGTGTGTGTGTGTGTGTGTGTGAGAGAGAGAGAGAGAGAGAGAGAGAGAGAGAGAGAGAGAGAGAGAGAGAGAGAGAGGAGAGAGAGAGATTGAGATTTTAATCCACAGTTCCTTTTCCTTGGAAGTATTTCAGCCTTCTTCTGCTCACTTGCCTCGTAAGAAAATGTAATCAATGTTTTGTCCTTAGATATCACTAGCATTTCCTTTGATGGAAGCAAATTTGGCTATGAAATGTCCTCCACAGGCTTAAGTTTTGGAAGTTTCCTTCCCACCTGGTAGTACTGTTTAGGGAATGTTCTGAAAACTGAAATGGGACCTAGATGGAAGAAATAGGTCATGGTGGGGGGTCTTTAGGGGTGTATTATACCTGCCCACTTCCCGCCTCTCTGTTTCTCCTCTCTCTGCCTCCTGCCTGCCATGATATAAACAGACATCCCTCCACATCCCACCAGCGCTCGCAGCAGTCACTTGGTGCTAAGCAACCATGGAAACCATGACCTAAGAAATCTTTTGGGGCTGGAGAGAGGACGGCTCAGTGGTAAGAGCTCTTGCTGGTCTTGTCGAGCTGTTGGTCGCCAGCATCCATGTCAGGCAATTCACAACTGCCTCTAATTCCAACTCAGGAGGATTATATGCCTCTGGCCTCTGCAGGTACGTCCTCCCCTGACATGTACACATCTTCCTACACAGACGTGCAGATACATAATTAAAAATAAATCAATTATAGAAACAAAGGAAAGAAATCCCCAGACCAAGACCTGTATCATTTCACATAGTACTTAAAATGATGTCTTTACTGGAAAAAAGAAGGCTAACCCGAAAACTAGATGAACTAATTGATGGGATGCCTCATGTGGTAGTGTGCTGCCCTAACTGGTGAGTGCCGAGAGGTTAAAGCATAGATGTCAGGAGCACCAGCATCCCAGTGTCCCTGAGATAAAAGCCAGGCATTCAGGGAGCATGGATGAGGGATTTTCTTGTGGATATTTTCTTTCCTTTAGAAAATACTTTAATACTTAAAATTCAAACACTGGGAGCTGGAGAGACAGCTTACTGTGTAAGAGCGCTTTCTGCGCGAGCATGAGGACCTGCGTTTGGGCCCCAGCACCCATGTTAGCGTGGCCATGGGCCTGTACCCCCAAAGCTGTGGAGAGCAGAGGCAGGGCTTCCCTGGGGCCTGGCAGTCGCCAGCCTAGTCCAGCTTTAATAAAATGATCTGTGTCAAAGGAATTGAGTAGAGAGTGAGGCGGGGGAGGGGGGGGACCTAACTTTCTCCTCCAACATCTAAACTCATCACATAGGCTTGTGTATGTGCATGAGTGTATACACGGCACTTCTCTCTGTCTCTGTCTCTGTCATATGCACAATCCAGACATTCAGGGGTGTTGAGACTACTCTATAAGCTGATGTCTAAGTGTTTCTCAGGAGGGTGGATGTGAAGCTGTTGGACCTTGTCACTTGGAAGGTGTGCGATTTCATCGAGGGCCATTAACCATGGACATTATTTGAGCACAGAACTACCCCTTGCTCCCCATTCTCCACCAGATTCTGTCAAGTTCAAAATGTTGTTCACACGCCCCATAACCTTTTCGTTTATAGCAGGCTGGAGAAAGAATCTGCCATTTTTCCCTCCTAGATGGATTCCAAAAATGTCCTGACCTTTTCCATCCTTCACCTTCCTTGCATCATACCTGTTAACTGAAAGATAACCTGGAAATTGATTAGAAACAAGCAATCCTCGTAGACACGGAAGACATGCTCTCCCACATAGGAGAAGAAGCCACTTGTGTTATAGAACAGCATTTTAAACAGGAGTCCTCCCATTGAGAAGGCTAGAGACTCTCAGATCTACAATGCTTACTTAACTTGTTGTCAAGTACTTAGAGGGAGAGATTTTTTGCAGTGATTTGTGTTTTTTATTTTTAATTGAGATTGTAAAGGAATGTATTCATTTTAACAACTTCTAAACAAAACTTAATTCCTGGTGCTTATAGTATGTTCAATACACTTTTTTTTTTTTTTTTTTTTTTTTTTTGAGACGAGACAGGGTTTCTCTCTGTTTGTCCTGGAACTTGCTTTGTAGACCAGGCTGGCCTCGAACTCACAGAGAGCCACCTGCCTCCGCCTCCCGAGAGCTAGGGTTAAAGACATACTTCGCCAAGCCCAGCCAGTCCATTACACTTTATTTAGAGTATATTTATCATTGTTATAAGAAAATTTAGCTATTGTTATATAATGGACCAATAGAGTCAATGAACATGGTTTTGGTAAGTTAGTTACTTGCAAATAGCCTATCCAGTGTATTTACTGCATGTTTTAATTAGAAGGAAACAATCATCCTGTGTGAATTTGGTAGGGATTCCTTTTTTTTTGCCTCTCAAAAACTACACTGTAAGTATGCATGCCTCTGCTTTGACACACATGCCTTCTATTTCACTCGGGAGTTCCGATGTAAAAAGATAGGAGGATGAAAGGAGAGAGAGAGTAACTGGTAAGAAAATGGTTGCATTTCTTATGTGCATCTCAGGTGGAAGACTGCAAGAGGAAAAAGATGTGAGAACTGGCATGAGGGTTGGGGAGCTTAAAGAATTAACATGCCATCAGCATTCTTGAAATTACTTCATCTTTCCCTTCTTCCCTCAGCCAAAAGAGCAGTGATTTCTCGTGAGGTGCAGGCAATTGGATTTGTTTTTGTTTTTGTTTTGTTTATGGAAACTCCAAAAAGTAAACAATTGAGTCTGCCCCTTCATCTGTTTTTTTGTTTTGTTTGGTTTATCTAAATGAATCTAAAATTGAAGTGCTTTTTTCCCTTCACCCTCATGATAACACTTTAAAAAAAAAACAAAACAAAAAAACCCGAAACCTCCAAATTTGGAATTTGAGCTGCTTGATGACATCCTTGTAAAAACATCCAAAATATTCGTCTTATTGGTTCAGTTAAGAATTTCAAGATTTATGGGTAGGATACATTCGGGTGACCTCACGGGAAGTTGTCTCCAGACTCCTTAGCTGCCCCTTCGCCTTCCCAAGGCTTCACAGACTGTATAAAGCCTGACCGAGGGGAAATGCCTTTTCCCCAGTTCCCTGATCTTTGTGTATCCTCCCTCCCCCGTTCTACAAATCCTGTCCCAGCATGGACTAAGAAGTACAGGAGAAGAGTGGGAAGCCGGAAGGTCCTCCTCTGTCCATAGCGCCTTTCACAGGGAAGGCGGAGTGGGCTGAGGCTGAAGAGTTTCCATTTCTGCAGTTTTCCCTGCCCTGTCCTCTCTTGTACTTCCTGTGAGTCACAGTGGAGATGACATTTCTTCCCAACCAGCACCTCACTGTGGCATCTCAGTGTCATCCTTCAGGAACCAGAGTGGATTAGGTAACCAGCCTCTGTGACCTGAGCTTCCAAACTCAGTGTGATCCAACTTACTTTAGTGTAGCACAGAGTCTGGGGCTATATATACTGAGCACACGTGCACGATTTGTGCCAGGGTGGGTATTTGTTCCAGACCCCATGGGTCCAGTGCTCCCTCTTAGTGTGAAGCTCCGCACACCTCCTTCCTTCACAGACTTTTAATGCTGCATGTTTATTTCCTTTCTGACATGGTTTTATTCTTTTAATTACTGTTTCTCTGCTGGATATTTTCCTTATCTTCTGGAAGAGGCTTAGGAATGAAGGACCATGTAGGACAGGGAAGCATTTAGAACATATTTACTATGCTTTGGAAACTGGAGAACTTTGTATCTTCCACAGTGTTAATATTTGCTACAGAGAAACAGTAACCTTGCCTATGTAGCATGAATTGTTAGAAGGTCTTATTAATAAAATCAAACCTGAAGCCACGTATTGGGGTGAATGCTGAAAGATCAGAGAAGCAGAAGAAGCCACAGCTTCCTCACTTCGCCAGTTCCTCAGCTTGATCCTATTTCCTCAGACTGGAAGCCTCTGAGTCCTCATCCAAATGGATCTCAGCTGAACTGTTTGTTGCTCAAAAGCCTAAAAGCTTAACCGACACTAATTCCTGATCCTCACGCCTTACAACTTTCTGCTTCCTGCCATCACTTCCTGGGATTAAAGGCGTGTGTCACCATGCCTGGCTGTTTCCAGTATGACATTGAACTCACAGAGATCCATCTGGATCTCTGCCTTTGGAATATTAGGATTAAAGGCGTGTGTGCCACCATTTTCTGGCCTCTATGTCTATCTAGTGGCTGTTCTGTTCTCTGACCCCAGATAACTGAAGACTAGGAACTAGAAGCATTTGGCTGGTTAAGCTTTTAGGTTTTGAGCAGCACAGTTCAGCTGAGAGCCATTCGGATATGAGGACACAGAGGCTTCCAGTCTGAGGAAACAAGATCAGCTGAGAAGTTGGCCTGGTGAGGTTAGCTGTGGCTTGTTCTGTCTCTCTGATCTTCCAGTGTCCACCCCAATACTTGGCCTCAGGTTTGATTTTGTTAATAAGAACTGTTAAGATTCCTGCTACAATGCACAATATTTTGGGGAACACAGTATCACCCCATGCCTAAATAATACATTTTGATTATAATAATGTGATGTTCACAGTTGTTTCTAATTTTTTAAACATAATTTACTTTTTCTGTCATGGTTCTGTTTTAAAAGAGAGAATGCAGAAATGTTTAGTTGCAATATTGTTATAGTAACAATATTAGTTGTCAAGATGAGGAAGAAATGATTTTTTACTTGTGATAAAGTTGTAGGGGCTCACAGCTCATCGCCGTTCCCTGCAGTGCCCTTCATAGGTAACTGGCTGCTTTCCATTCCAAATTTTCTCTGGCAGGGTGCTCTTATCTCAACCAGTGATCACCATAGCAACAAGGTACACTCTTCTATTTTTGGAGCATGAAAATAGTGCCTTCTTATCTCCAATAATAAGTGATAGTTCCAGAAAAGCAGAGCGTTGAAGATTTGTTTTTCTTTACCTCTTTAAAAATTATGCAATATAGTCACATTCCTGGTGTTTGGAATCTTTCATTATTCACTAACAGGGATAGTGGTGTTCTGAGTCTTGCTTACTAGCTACACTCCTGTTGTGCAGACGAGAAACTCAGTGAAGGTGAGTAGCTTGAACAGGTTGTTGGAGCTTGCAGCAGTGGGGATTATGGTCTAACGCAGGCACCCTGCCTTTAGGTCCCCATGTTAAACCATGCCACCATCCCCATGGAACTCTGGTAGAGCAGATTCTCTCTTATGATGCCTACCTCTGAGAATTCCTGACCCTTCAAAAAGTGATTCTAAGACATGTGCCTCAGGGCACACAGACTGGAAGAGCGGATGACCACCATGTTGGTATGGAAGGAGGGCACAAGGTAGAAACACACAGACATTCAACTAGCCAGATGCCCTGCCACTGACCTTTCAGATTAGATAGTTTCAATATTCTTAGTACAGACTGCATACAGGTGAGCTAGAAGGTAGGGCAGCTGTCAAAGTGTGAGGGGACATGATCTTCCAAACAGTGAAAGTCCAACTGCATCAGCGTCTTCCTAGTTTCCTGTTATCATGGATCTATCTTCAAATTTTGTGCTGGGAAATGTTAGTGGGAATTGACAATTTAGTTTATCTGTAATAGTTCAGCTTGTGTACTGTAACGTCCTAGAAAGGAGGTTTGGTGAGAAATTAAAACTTTGCCCTGCTTTGATTCACCCTTTGTTCTTCAGCGTAAGGGAAAGCTGTTGATGAGTTTGTAGCGGTCACCACAGGTTATCTTGTGGTACCTAAGATGTCATCCGACTTTAGACTTTAGAAGGAAATGGTACCTTAGAGTAAAACCTGCTCTCTCTGTGTTCAAGATTCCTCAATTCCACACTAAGGCCCCGAGCAGCCAGGTAATCTATATGTCCAAGCTTATAGAGTAGGGATGACTGGAGCCTCTGTCACGGAGGGAGGGAGGGAGAGAGGGAGGGAGGGAAGGAGGGAGGGAGGGAGGGAGGGAGCGAGCGAGCGAGGGAGCTTGCTTTGAGTTTAGCTAGTATTATCACTTGCGTTATCAGGTGAGGTCTTACTCATTGTCCCCATTCTGTCAGCAGGAGAACTGAAGCTGGTGGCACCCTTGTCCTGTCCTGTCACCAGGAGACCCTAGTTTCTCACAAGTTAGGCAAGCCATCCAAACAAAAGACCAGCTTGAACTTTTTTGTGTTATTGTTTAAATTGTTTTTATTTTTAATTGGCATATAAAGAATGGGTTTCATTATGGCATCAGACTTTGTCTAATTTCCCCACATGTCTGTTCTACAGGAACAGTGAGTGGGGTGTGCACAGCCCTACCAACTCCCAGGCAGTACTCTGAGGCCGATTAGAGTGCTGTGGAGGATTCAGAGCCGGCTCAGGCCCTAGAGAGGAGGGTGCTCTGTGGGTTAGCCTTCTCTGTCCTGGAATGAAGCCAGGATGGCCCAGGGGACATGGATGTCACCAGACCTCCAGTTTCTTCTCACTTACCTTTTCCTTTTTTTTTTTTTTCCCTGGTTTTTCGAGACAGGGTTTCTCTGTGTAGCTTTGCGCCTTTCCTGGAACTCACTTGGTAGTCCAGGCTGGCCTCGAACTCACAGAGATCCGCCTGGCTCTGCCTCCCGAGTGCTGGGATTAAAGGCGTGCGCCACCACCGCCCGGCTCTCACTTACCTTTTTAGTTCATACTTTGAGGGGATAAGAAATTCAGCTTTGAGTTTCCAGGGAAGCGGAGGTGGGGTAGTGGACAGTATGCCATGTTAACCCAGATCAGGATGGCTAGCTGTAGTTTAGGTTGGCTTCTGTGATCTCCAGTGGCAAGGCAGGGTCGATCAGTTTTGAAGAGTCTCCCATGAAGGACCTGGAAGCTCTATGGTTGACTTCACTAACAAGGATTTTGTTGCTGCGCACTGAGACTCTGTTTAGTATCGGTTAGTGTGGCCTTATCCAGTGCAGACTGTCTAGACCAGAAAGAGCAGTACCTTCAAAACCCAAGCTCCGATGAGTATATGCAGATTTCATTCTTTAGCATTTTGGTATTCTAAGAATGCTGCTCATTTGCAGACAGCCGGTATCCAAGTGTCCATTTGTGGTTGTGTGTGCTTACTTCCGCCCTCTCCTCCGTTTCCTCCTAACCTGTACTTACGTTATTCTTGTGGAGTATTGGGCCTCAGTCTTTCTTCTCGGTTTCTTTTCTGCCATCTAACTGCTTGGGCATGCAGAAGTTTTTAACGATTTTTAGTTTGTTAGTCTCAAGTATATATAAGAGAGTCGCAAGACAGCGCTTCTGTGTGGCAGATGGCCCCATGCATGCTTCTTGGCAGGCCACCTCTCTGGAAGGGCTTCCTAATTTGCTTGACTTGGAACCTTCTGCATGGGGTCATTTCCTGTGCCTGGCCCCGTGACAACACTGACCGCGGTGTTCCCCACCTACGCTGCCTGTCCCCAGCCAAGGGGGGCAGTGGCTATGGCTTGGGAAGCCTGTCTTGTCAGCCTTGCTTGGTGGGGTGGTGTCCTCGCTACTCCTGTACTCTCACTCTGAGGTGGGAAGGAAGATGTTTTTGATTTCTAAAAATGTTCCAAGTTATTATCACAAAAGGATGACCAACACAGTCTTTCCAAAACTATTTCATCCTTTGAAAAACTACAGTGTACACCAAACAGCAAGTGGAAAAAATGGTTACATTGTAGGGTCAAGACAGGTAACAGGTGAGCAGACAAAAGTTCACAGCCATGCCGAGAGCTACACATTTGTAGCCTAACACCGATGGGTACATTTATTTAACGAGCAGCCATTGTGAAGGTTCTGAGCTTGCCAGGTGCTCCAGAGGCCACTTGAGAACCCTATAAAGGTAATGGCAATGTAAAGTGTGGCTCTTGTCTCAGCAGGCGTGACAGGCGTGGCAGGACACAAGATGATGACGGTCACATTGAGTCATCAGTCCTGTGCGTCTTTAGGAGGTATTACTTCACGGTGTGGGATAGACTGAGAAGACACTCCCAGCATGAAACAGGAACATTTGTGGAAAACAGTGCTTCTTATGAATTAGAGATCTCATGACATTAGTCCCCCTTCTGGGGTTTCTTCTTAGCAGAGGCAGAGCTACACCTAGGCCTGTAGCTCGTGTAATTCTTGATTGAAGTTTAAACTAGATGTTTTTCAGCTCATACAGTATGTGCTGTTTATTTCTGACACTGTCATTCATACGGATTCTGGATTTGTGTCTTTGTGTATGGAGAACATTAGTCTTCTGTAATATGTAGGCAAACGGCTGTGCCTTCATAGTAAACTACCATTCTTTTGTTTCTCAAGGATTTGGAATAAATTCAAAACAATCATAACTTTATTTTTTAAAAAATGATTGGCTTGCGAAATGGAATTTAGAACCCTTGATGCACACTGTAAAGGTTCTGTTTTGTTGTATCCAAGTGATGCCTCCTAGCTCATCCGAATTAGCCAAGGTACTTGTACCTATGTAGGAGAATACTCTATGGAAAGGATATCATTTTGAACCATAAACCTGGCTTCATGTTAAAAGAAAGGTATTAAGAACATTAATATTATGTTATTAATAATAATGGTATTAAGAACATTAGAACTGTTTGTAAACACTCATATAATCTAGCACCAAAGAATCCGAGAACAACAAAAATTCATAAATGGATCACACACAACATTGCCAGTTTGGGGTTACCTTGAGCCTATAGATTTAATGAGTTTAAAATATTGCTCTGGCCTCAACTTGGAATGGGCAACCTAATTCTTAGACCATGGTGAATGGTTACTGGGACTACCTTGTTGCTAAGAAACCTGCTATGCTATTGAGTTGCCTTGGTGAGGTAATGACTTCTTCAGACTCCTTAGCTGGGTGGTTGCTAATCAGAGCTATGAAGAACCCGACAGAATTTGTTTCCCAGGTCACAAGTAAATCTTGATCAGGAAGAGAAACCAACCTGAGTTTGTATAAACCGACAGACTTGCGAAGTCCAAGTTATTGTGAGTAAACCGTAACTCGTACGTCAGGTCAGTGATAGAAAAGTGTCGTACTACAAGACACAAAGCCGTTTTTGCTAGTAATAAGTTCGAAGAACTTCCTCGCCTCCACAGTCTGTATTTGTTAGTGGTTCTCGGGAGCACATTTGGGATGCACAGAGGGATGTTTAGATGGAGGTGGTGAGGGAGAACGTGTGAAATTATTTTTGTCACTTGGTATCAGTCTTTATGAAATGACATAACACTTTACAAGAAAACTAATGCTATACCACATAGCATTTTCATGTTATTTTTACTGTGCCAAGCTTGATTTTGAAACTCCTACCATATTTGTGATAAGGATAAGTATGGCCCCTTGTACCTGTGACCAACCTCAGTGCTCCCTCAGCATCACCCCTCTGCCATGGATGCTGGGTTCCTAGGTCCAGTGCCCTGCCATGGATGCTGTGTTGCTAGGTCCAGTGCCCTGCCATGGATGCTGTGTTGCTAGGTCCAGGGCCCTGCACCTCCCACTCTGTTATGTAAGCATCCTCTGATCTCTGTCTGGATGTCTCCTTATCCCACTCCAGCTCAGACTCCCCATGTTAAGTATCTCCAGTTGGGGAGAAGGAAGAGGGAAAGAAGAGCTGTTTGTGTTTTAGCATGCCAAGTGAGGGCAAGTGGAGCTGCCTCCAGCCCACCATCACACTGGTCTTATAGAAAGCATTTCAGCTGTTTCAGTCATGTGAATCAGAGCTCAGATAAATGACTGCAGTGGTAATAATGTTCTTTGTTTGACAAGTAAAACCAAGACTAGCCAGGTGGTGGGTCAAGGCTCCTGCCCTCAATCCTGATGACCTGAGTTTGATTCTTGGAACTCACAGGAGAGAACTGACTCCTGAAAGTTGTCTACCGTGGCCCATCCCTACCCACCCCCAATAATAATTTAAAAAAAAAACAGAAGTGGATGGTGCTGGGATGAGAACCGTTGAGGTGCTTTCTCCCTGAATGCACTCATGTTTTCAGTTAAGGGGTTGTTAGGGTGGAAGGGTTGCCCACACTCTCCACCCTGTGCACACATGGGCAGAGTCCAAGGCCGAACAGCACTTGTTAGCTAACCCAGCTTCTTCGTGGGTTATATGAACAGAACTTCACAGACTACACTTCGGTTTGTGTCCTCGAGTGGCCGTTTACTCTGGCCATGTTCTTAGAGCCTCTTGCTTCTGCCAGTCCCTGAGAGTTGCCACAGGGAAGAGCCGTTGGTACCTTCCACTGGAAACCTGGCCCCGAATCTGTGTCCTGACAAAGCACCTCTCAGGGAAGGCTCCTTGGGGAAGCACAGGGTGGAGCTTTTCTATCCCATCTTGGCTGGTCTCCATGCCCCTGGAGTGCCAGTCAGCCCCCCCCCCCAGCCCCCTCCACACACACTCCTGCTCTGTGTTGTATGTGTGTGCACGTGTCTGGAGACCAGAGGTGAACCTTCAGTGTCCTTCAGATTTCGTTTACTTTGTTTTGTTTTGTTTTGGACATGGGGTCTCTTAATGGCTGTGGTCCACTAATTCATCTAGACAAGGTGGCCCACGAGCCCCAGGGACCCTCCTATCTCCATCTTACAAGCTCTGTGATTACAAGCATATATCACCACAAGTGGCTTTTACCATAATTTTTAGGGGTAAAATCTAGAGCCCCGTGCTCACAAGGCAGACATTTTACTCACTGAGCCATCTCCCCACCCTTTTTTTCTTTCTCTGTGAAAAGAAGAGAAATAACTCTGCTAACACCCACACTTGACATGAAGACAGTGTGTGCGGTGGGGTGGGCCCTTTGTGTAACTCTTAGCAGCGCTGACACCGATTATCTTGGAAGTGACCTCATGAGAAAGAGCAGCAGTCCTTGAGCGAATCTTCGGCTCCCAAGATTCCCCTGCCTTGGCCTCCTTCCTTCCCCACAGTTGGGCAACAGCCACCTCCAGCTGGGCCGGGAACCCTCGTTCCATACCATTCACACAAAGTTCTGATGAAATGAGCTGCCTCTTCCTCCAGAGTTTTTCACCCTCCTGTCTGGGAGTGCTGTGTGCTGGCAGCTGTTTAACAGATGTTAATGTCTTCTTTGTGTCTATGGTAAAGGTACCATTAAGCCAGCTGATACAAAAATGCCCAGATAAAGTTGACTTTCAAATGTACGAGCATTTTTTTTTAAAGTGTATTTCTCATGCAGTGTCTGAAACATGCTGGTGTGAACTCCTTGTAATGCATTGGTGGCATGGTGCTAACTGGGTGTGACCTATCTTTTGTCTGGTAGCCTTCAGTTTTTTGGTGATGCAGTATCTTGGCTAGAAGGTGTATTTAGAATTTCATACATATGCATGTATACATATATCTGTACATACATATGTGTATATATCATTAGTTTCTAAAAATTGACTGTAGGATATAGAGAGAGGCTTCAGTGGGTAAAAGTACTTGCCTGCAATCGTAAGGTCCAGAATCTGAAACCCCAGGGCCCTCACAAAAGCTGTAGTCTCGGGGCTTCTGTAGAGAGATGGGAGACAGAGACAGGTCCAACAGGCAGAGACCGGAAGCTCTGACCGGAATAGGTCAGGCAGTCTGGTGCACTCAACAGCAAGGTAACGGGGTCCCATCTCAAGTGATTCGAGGTGAGGACAGACACCCAAGGCTTTCCTCTGTCTTCTACATATGCACTTTCATGCCTGCCTTCACATGCATAGATGTTCAAAGATACCCAGACAGACACAGACCGGTCTGTATGAGGATGCTGTGTGCATCTTACGGGAGGGGACGGTGTAATTGACAGAGCGCTGTCCTTGGATATTTCCCTGTTCGGTCCGTGTTTCCTCTGGTGTGTTCTCCAAGAAAACAAGTGAACTCCAGGCAATACCTTAAGTCCTTCCCGCCTCTTGTTACACTTCCTTCGCAGCCTTGGACTCACTCAGGTTAGTGTAAAGGCAAGCAGTTTTCCCCTGGCTGTTATAAGCCAAGAATCCTGCAAGTTGTAGGATTTATCGGGTCTCTTCCCAGAGGATGAAAGGTTTGCCTTATTGTGAAGTCTTAGAGTTGTCTTAATAACTGCCTGTTGCTGAGTGAGTGGATTTCTGGCTGGGCCTTCCGTTCTAACTCCAGTATTTCATCTTCTCCAAGGCGCAGGCCTCTGACCCTGACAGGCATTATTTGAAAACACGTTATTCATTTGTCTCCAGCAGAACCAGGAATTATTATTTAAGATGCTTGTAGTGGCTTAGCACAGGGATTGGCAAGCTCATTCTGGCAAGGGCAAGAAAATATCCTGCTTTGTAGACATGTAGTCTCTGATGCATATATTCTGTATTTTTTAAATAGTTCTTTAAAAATATGAAAACTATTTGCTTGTGATCTGTATAAAAGCAGGCCACTGAACTACAGTTGCTTTCCAATTAGTAAAATACATTAAATACATTTGTGAGGAGTTGTCTGGGTTCTGACTTTCCCTTTACACATTGTATTGATGGAGAATCAACCCTTATAATGAGAATATATTAAAGACCTTGGGTACTCTTATACCCTGTAAGACACGGCCTTTCTTTCTTCTCTCCTCCTCTAACATTGTCCCTATTTTCAGATGAAAGCTTTTAAAATTCTTGTTTGCTTGTTTACAGTGCTGGCGACTGAGCCCAGAGCCTGTGAGTGCTGGGCAAGTGCTCACCCACCGAGCTCCGTCTCTAGTTTGTCCGAACTTTGGTCCTTGCATTTATGCTAATAAAAATGTCATTGTGACAGGCTTCTGTCACTGGTACATTGGTCACAGTAGCAAGCCATGCCCAGCCTGGGGAGAGAGCCCAGGCAAGTGTGTCTGCTCTGTGTCCATTTGCTTGTGTCATGGAGGATTTGGTGAAAATCTGGCTGAACAGGGAGGGCTCTTATCCAATGTTGCGGTCTTTCAGAACTGACCATTTTAATAAAACTGTAAGGATTTTTCTTCTGAAAACCTGTAGGGAAAGAGGAAGTACATCCACAGAGGAGCCTAACCCGGCCGGAAGTTTGTGGTTTCACGTGCTCATTTTTCCTCTGATCTTCTGTTCCTCAGCGTGCAGCACCCCCAGATCTGGAGAGGTCACTGTGCTGCCTTCCTTTCTAGCTGCAGCCTATAGCTTCCTAGTCAGTGCTTGTCTATTTATTATACAGATGGAAAGCGGGGTGGTTCCCATCACTTTCTCATGCTTTCAGAGCTTTACAAATGATTTTTGGCTCAAATGCTGTTGTGAATAGATGGACGTAGTTTCTAGGAAAGCAGTTGGGACCCACTGAATTGTGACTTTGGGAACAAAGGCATTTTGTTTAGAAAGATTGTCCCAAATTGGAGTTGGAGCCTGAAAAGGGGGCTTACAGCATCTCCTTCTTTCTCCTGTGAACTCATCGGAAAGCTGATGTTTGCTGAGTGGATGGCTGTACTCACTGTCCAAACAGGTCTCTGTTTGCCAACTGGGAACATATTGCCGCCTCTGTGAGGCACTCCATCATGCCTTGAATGGATCCTCTTGTGTTCAGAATTTCTGATGCAAAGAGAAGGAGAGAGAACTATTTCTTTCAGGCCCCGGCATTCACTGCAGCATCCAGGATCTCATCAGGCCCCTAGAAGCCAAACACGCGGCAGAGGCACTTCTCAGGGCAGCGAGAAAGGAGTGGAGGGGAGGGAGGAAGAGACAGCGCCACTTAAACGCCCTTCTGCTAGCCCCTTGTAGCCAGTTTTTGTAATAAAACAGCTCTTTTGGCAAATAGAATTGTGACAATAGTCCCAGTTTCTCCTAAGCAAAATAAAACTTCCTGCAGGCATCTTCCAAGGAACGGTGTTTGTCTGCTCACTTGAATCTGGCGCACCCCAGAGCACAGTAGTACTTCCCACAGCATGGAATACACTTGTCGGGTACTACCGAGTAGGTGATTGGTTTCATCACGCCTGACTAATTCTCAGGCGTGAAGGCTGACTGATAGGAAGGAGTTCCTGTTGCTCTGTAAACACCCTTTATATTGCAGAGTCCAAACCTACTGTGTACAAAAGAGTGAAGACGAAATACATTTTCTGTTGTCACATTCTGTACTGAAGTCTATGGTAACTGTATGTTCTGGTAAACTAGTATTTACTAAGTAAATTGAGATCTTGGTTTGTGGAAAAACGTAGTCATTCCTGATGGTCAGCCATCGTTTTGGGTTTTAAACTTGAGAAATCTTGTTGAATGGGGAAGGAGCATCAGTCCCGTTTATAGACTCTTTCTGGGAGCACACAACAAGGTGCTTACTGAATTTTGACCTGTTATGCACTGGGCAAGCTTTGCTTGGCATAGTGGAGAAAACACAGAGGGCTTTCTGTAGTTGACTGCAAGATCCACATAGTTTTATGAGTGGAAGAGGGGAGTCTCATTCAGCAATAAAATATACTGCCTGGACTCATCAGTGAATTCTCACTGTTGATGAGCTCAGCTGATGTAAACAGAGTTCTTGGCTCACTCCATTGACACAGCATTTACTTCTTTGGTTTTCTGTACCTTACTCCTTATCTAGTACTACCTGTACCTGGAAATGTGCAGATCCAAAACCTTAATGGCTTGTATCTGGACTGTGTCTATTAGGCGTGGAGAGGGTAGTCTGCTCCAGCTGTGGGGCCACGATGATGACACCAGCTAGCTGTCCTGGCAGGCCGAGCATGTGAGCACCTGATGCGTGCCAACTCATTCCCTTCAACAGTGCCGATCTTGAGAGACTGATTCTACGGGGGTAGGGGGTGGGGTGGGGGGGGTGTTCCTCATCCTAAATGCTCGGGACCAGAAATAGTTGAAATATCCGAGTTTTAAATAATGTGTGTACTTTACTAACTGAGCATCCCTGATCTGAAAATGCAAAATCTAGACCTTTTAAAGCACCATCAATGCTCACACATTTTTGACCTTGGAACATTTTAGATTTTAGAACACTTTGGATTAGGGATCTCAACCTGTATCAATTTCTTCACTTTAGGGGGAGACTGAGGCATAGAGACAGGTTTGATAACGTGCCTGGGTGGAGTTTGAGGTGAAGTCTGTGGGTTGCTGTCTGTGCTGCTGCTGTGCCGTGGGGACTGGTCAGCCAAGACCACTGTACGTTTCTCAACCAGGACTTTAGTCATCTTCCCTTGACCCCCTGGAATGTGTACTTCACCATAGGTTTTAGGTCTGTTGATACTCAGAATCGAGCATTTATGAAGCTAAGATCACTTTAAATACTCTGTTCAGTAGGCGAATCAGTCTTTCTGTTTTTATTATGGAAGTAAGTTTCTGCTTAGCTCATTCCCTGTCTTTTGTTATAAATTGACTTGTGTTGCAGTTGATAGGTAGAGCTGGCCATTTCGTTTTGCTCAGAGCTAATTGGCAGTTTGATTTTGAGCTTCAAATAAATTAATCATTATAAAGTATCTGAGAATAAAGTCAGGAGGGATGTGTGTGTGTGTGTGGGTGTGGGTGTGGGTGTGTGGGTGTGTATACACATGAAGTAATATATATGGATTGTAAATTGTGCAATCATGTATTTTACATGATGATAGAATGAGAATAGAATATGTGCATAAGGTTGTGTGTGTGTATGTGTGTGTGTGTGGGGAGAGAGAGAGAGAGAGAGAGAGAGAGAGAGAGAGAGAGAGAGAGAGAGAGAGAGGAATTTTTCAGACTGTTTTTAGTACTGCACAGTCATGATTATTGGATAGTATAACTAGCTCTTGTCAAGGGACAACTGAACTTGGCTGGTGTGAGATAACTTTCTGAATTACATGTGTGGCATTCTTGTGAGCACCTGTCAAGGAAGTCTTGTGGCATCCATGCAGGGGATTAGGTTCCCAAATTGCTGTGTATGGAAAACGTAAATCGAACATTAATGTATTTCTAGGAACTCATCAGAAACTGAAGTGTGTTGTGGAATGTATTTTCTGTAATCCAGTCCAAAAAAATCCATAGTAAAAAAATTAGACCATAATAAATTGTGATTTTTTTAATATAATTTATGAGCATGGTATCTGAATTTGTTTTTGCAAATTTGTTGAATACAAAGAAATTCTTTAGATGTTTTGCACTAAACTGATTTATTTTCAAGTTTTGTCTTTTGAAAGAGAAATTATAGCATAGAAAGAAGCCATCATTTTCTGCTGGAATCTTTGCTTTGAGCTTTCCTTTGTTGGTTTCTAGTCTTACTTTGTATCTTGGACCTGCTTATGCCCATTTGGACCTGTTTCTGAACTACGGAGGAAAGGTAACCTCCTCCACCAGCCCCACCAGCTCCAGCTCTCCAAGTTCCACACAAGGCTGTTACAGTAGTGCTCTTAGCTGCTAGTTGGCCTTCCAGCTAAGTGTGGGTTTCATCTGCAGAGGCAGTCAGGATACTAATTTGCATGAAAACCTGAAGAAATTGGAAGAGTTTTGTTGAGTATTACTTGGTATTGTAGCCACTGAAAAGTAGAAATGGAAATGCTTTATGGTGTTATTGTTGTTCACTCCCTAATGAGCATCAAGTAAACTAGGTTTTTTAAAAATGTTTTCCTCTCTTGATCCTTCTTATCAGAGAATTTTACACAACCTTGGGTACATAGGTATTTAAACCAGGGATACAAACCAGACATTAACTGGTAAAAAATTATTTAAAGAATTCTTCAGTGTGCATATAATTTTACCATTTAAGACAAGCAAATGTGCATATTAATGAAATAGATAACACTTTTTTTCCAAATAAAGAATTAGGCTGGCTGAATATTTGATACTGCCTTACATATAAGTACCTTCCAGGCTTTTTATAGTTGATTGATACTTTTATTTTAAAAATTGTCAATGCAGACATTAACACATAAATACATAGTACAGAGTGGCAGAAATGTGTTTAGAGCCAATTCAGAAATGGTTGAAAATTCTGTTCTAATCCCAAACCATAATTTACTAACATTTTCAAAGTGAAACTCAAATCAACAATCCAAACAAGGGTTTTAAAAACCAAGCATGCTAATACAGTGCAGTGCAAACATACGCTGATTCCATACTCACATGCTGAAGATTTTTGGTGGGAAAATATAAAGTCTTTCCCATAATTAGACCGTTGTGTTCCTATAATAGTAGAAAACTGTTCATTCATTGAGCTCACCACAGTTCTTCATCTGCTTTAGTTTCCGGTCTGAGCCTGGGCGTTCCAGGCAGTGTTGTTGGCATTGGGTGGCATGATGGCATGCCCAGGGCAAAGCTGTGGATTCAGAACCAAGGCTGCAGTGCAGTACACAATGCTACATGGGCAGGCACTACCAGAAACATCCAGGACTCAGTCATTGTTTGAGTTCAGATCAATTTTTGAGAACAAAACATTTGAAAGCCTTTTATTCTCGCCAGTTTGTTTTACTCCCACGTTCATTCATGCAACCCCCCACAGTGTCTCGCCCCACAATGAGAGACGCTGGGAAATAAGCAGTACAGTGTGCAAGGGGAGAAGAGGGACCGGAACAGCCTGTGTGTCATGTATCAGGCTTGAAAACACACACACACACACACACACACACACACACACACACACAGTTTGTGTGTGAGAAAGTGAGTTTACCATTGCTTCAGTCTGCCTTTGTTTACCAGATTTTGATAGGCTGTACCTTCTCAGATCTATAAATTATTTTACCGTAATGAATTTAGTAAAGTTGAAGTACTACTAGCTTAGCAGAACCCCAGCATTCACATGCTCTACCCTGTGCCTTTAAGGACAAGACTTGGTTTTAGCTCCCTTTGAAGCCTGTCTGTTTTGGAGAACTTGTCTTTCCTGTGGCTGACATTACTAAGAACACTGTGATATGGACTCTGGGGATGAAGAGAAGCAGAGCGCAGTGAAGTACAGATTCAGAGAATCTGAAGGGCAGGAGTAGCTGAACTAGGTGACTGTGCACTTAGAACTGTCATAGGCTAGGTGCACATATTGTCCACCCTCAGACAGAGCAGCAGCCTCAGTGATACCCTTTCTCAGAAAACCAGGCAGAAAGAGATCAAGAAAGACACTTTGAATTGACTTACTGATCTCGGCACAACACACATGCATGCGTATAGAACCACGTGAGTACATCAATACATCCCACAGACACACACATGCATGCGTATAGAACCACGTGAGTACATCAATACATCCCACAGAAACACACATGCATGTGTATAGAACCACATGAGTACATCAATACATCCCACAGACACACACATGCATGCGTATAGAACCATGTGAGTACATCAATACATCCCACAGACATATACTTGCATGCGTATAGAACCACGTGAGTACATCAATACATCCCCCCCACACACATGCCTGTGTATAGAACCACGTGAGTACATCAATACATCCCACAGACACACACTTGCATGCATATAGAACCATGTGAGTATATCAATACATCCCACAGACACACACATGCATGCGTATAGAACCATGTGAGTACATCAATACATCCCACAGACACACACATGCATGCGTATAGAACCATGTGAGTACATCAGTACATCCCACAGACACACACATGCATGCGTATAGAACCATGTGAGTACATCAATACATCCCACAGACACACACTTGCATGCGTATAGAACCACGTGAGTATATCAATACATCCCACAGACACACACATGCATGCGTATAGAACCATGTGAGTACATCAATACATCCCACAGACACACACTTGCATGCGTATAGAACCACGTGAGTATATCAATACATCCCACAGACACACACTTGCATGTGTATAGAACCCATGAGTACATCAATACATCCCACAGACACACACATGCATGCATATAGAACCCATGAGTACATCAATACATCCCACTGGCACACACATGCATGTGTATAGAACAATGTGAGTACATCAATACATCCCACAGACACACACATGCATGTGTATAGAACCCATGAGTACATCAATACATCCCACTGGCACACACATGCATGTGTATAGAACAATGTGAGTACATCAATACATCCCACAGACACACACATGCCTGTGTATAGAACCCATGAGTACATCAATACATCCCACAGACACACACACTTGCATGCTCATATACACATGCACAAATAATTTTCTGAAAGATTTTTATCACTTGTCTGTTTTGCACTTAGGCTCATAGTATTTTGTATTGAACTATCACAAGGAGCTAATAATCATAGAAAGAAATGCAATAACTGCACAGACTTCTTAATATAGTGCTTAGTATTTTATATTATATAAAATCCTCTTCTGTTGCTATGGAAGTACAGTAATTGATTTATTATAAGGAAAGCTAGAGAACTGTTTTTAGACACATTATACTCATCTCTGTTAGTTGAAGTATATTAAATTAAATACCCATTAACAGGACAAAATTTATGGCACTCTACTAATGTTTTGTTATTTTTTTCTTCTCCATTTTAAAATATTATACTGAAATTAAGACTCAGCTTATTGGGCTTAAAGGAACTACAAATAAACTCTACTTACAGGCTTCTGAATGTGCTCATTTTTATAGTGTTCGTGTAGTTTGTTGTTCTTTTATGTGTGCATTGTTGTATGTGTGATGTGCGAATGTGTGTGCGTGTGTATTGTGTGATGTATGTGTGGAGGTCGAAGGACAGCTTTTAGGTGTCCGCCCTCACCTCTCCATGTTGTTTAGAGACAAGGTCTTTTTGCCATCACAGCAGCCAGGCTGTCTAGCCCCGAAGCTCTGGAGACTCTCTGGTGTCCACCCTGCATCTTCCTTACGAGCTGTGGCTCCAGCTCTTATGTGGGCTCCAGGGAATCTGACTAGGGTCATCAGGCAAGTGCTGTATCCACCAAGCTGTCTCCCGGTCCACAGGTTATTGTGTTCCTCCTTGTTGCTCATCCCTCTGAATTGACACAGGAATGTCTGTATCAAAACTAGTGGGACATTTGGTCATGTTGGGGTGGAGGGATAGATGGGTAATTTATGAAAAAAGAGTGGACCTAGGAGTCTGGTAGTCAACATGAGGGCCTCAAATTCTGATATGACGAGCACCTGAGCGTGATAGCAGGAAGCGTTTTAGGGAGTAACGGCCGACAGCCCTTTTCTAGAATCTGTGGAACTAAGTGAGGTCAGTGCTTTCAGAAGCTGGTCACCCAGAGGAACCATGGAAACCACTGGGTTCCTTTTCTCCCAGGCAAAACTGGATGGCAGTTGTGCCTCAGTCCCCCAAGTGCTGGTGTTGGCGGCTTGAGTCTCCATGCCTGCCTCGTGGGGCTGGCTGTTGAAAGGGAAGCTGCAACCGATTGGGAAGAATTGTTTCTGAGGTCTAGGGAACAGTGTGCCAGGATGGGAAAGTGGCTTTCGTGCAGCCACAGAACTGCGTCAGGCGTCCTGTCACTGAGGAGGTGGCCCGTCAGCTCCCTAGGCCTTTCGGGCCTTGCCCCGCATCACCACGTTTAGCTGGAGGTATGCACCTGACTTCAGGCACTGAGGAGATGCAGCGTCCAGCCTGCTTGCTAGTGCTCGTCAATGCAGTCCTCAGTCAGCTCCACCCCCTTTCACACTCAGACCCTGAAGCCCTGGCTGTGTAAACGTGGTCTGATGAGAGGAACTCTCATTTTCTTGCTGGCTTATTCTGTGTGGCTTAGGAAAGGCCGAGATGCAAATTACATACAATTATTAGCAGGTCGTGGCCAGTGGGCAGCTCAGAGAATGTTTATTAGCAAGCGAAATGCCTTTGTAAAACTTTAAGTTCATTTTAGAAAGTTACTGGGCTTTGGTTGAAGGACAGCTCCCATTAGTGACAGTGGGTGCTTGTATGTAAGCAAAGCACGGGCTTTTTTTTTGTTTTTTGTTTTGTTTTTTTCGAGACAGGGTTTCTCTGTTGTAACCCTGGCTGTCCTGGAACTCGCTTTGTAGACCAGGCTGGCCTCGAAGTCACAGTGATCCAAGTGCTGGGATTAAAGGCATTCCCCACCACCATCCAGCCTCCCTCTCTTTTGATACAAGGTTTCATATAACGCTTGCTAGCCTGGAACTTGCTATGTAGTCAAGTAACCTTGAATCCTAGGCTTCTTGTGTGTACCCCGAGTGCTGGGATTACAGGAATGGCCTTCTGTGCCTTGTTTATGCAGTCCTAGGGTGAAACCCAGGCTTCTTTCGTGCTAGGGAGACATTCTACCAAGTGAGCCACAGCCCTGCGCCTCCTTCCCTTGTGTAACCCTTCCAGAGAGTGGAGGAAGCTGGCGGGAGAGAATGACAGCACCTCCCTCCAGAGCCCCAAACACACAGGGCCACGGTGGGCTCTGCTTTCACGATGGCCTAGCATAGCTCTCCTGAGTTGCCCTACGATGAACAGTCTGTCTTTTTGATTCTCTGTTCCCCAAATTATAAACTTGAATAGTATTCTTTAACAACACTGTTTGCATTTTATCTCATGATGTGATTCAAATGTAATTTAAATAGCCTTATTTGGTAGGGGCAATGTTGGGAAGTTTTTACATTGTGTAAGATGACTAGAGAGTTCCACTAGGAATTCTCCCACCGTTTCTTCCCACCTTTCCCAGAGACCTCCCTTGAATTTGCTGGTGGCGGAACAGTGAATGGTCCTCTACACTGCGTGGTGTGTGGGGAGCACCTTTCTACCTGATACCCCAGTTGGCAGCAGACAAAACATCCTGGGAAGGGCTGGCTTTAAACTGGGGCTCACAAGTCTGATCTCTAGTACTCACATAGATGATGTGTAGGCATGGCCGCCCACTTGTAACCCCAGCATTTGGACAGTGGAGGTAGGGAATTCCCATGGCAAGTGGGCAAGCTACACTAGCTGAATCAGCCATCAAGTGAGAGACTGTAACTCAGTATTTAAGGGGGAGAATGATTAGGCAATACCAGTCTCAGGCTTCCACATGTGTATACCCACACAGCCATATGTACTGTGTGCACACATCCCTGATGCAAGGACAGATGGACACACACTCACACTTGGGCATGGCTTGGAAATGCTTTTGTCTCAGTTGTGATTTGTACTCATAGGGATTGTAGATATGAATTATCCATCAGAAACCCTTCCTCAGTATTACTGAGTTGTGTTTGTGCCACTCTTCAGAGAGTTGAAGCTTACCGGGTCCTGGCTCACATATAAACAGGTACATCCATGGACATATTCCATCCCCAGTCTACCACGGAAGACCAACCCAGGAAGTCTGAATTTCAGTACTGTTGACAACCACGGCTGGTAAGATGGTGCCAGATGTTTTGCCTGCATAGTGCAGGTGAATCTTGTTCCTAACTCAGATTCAGAGAGCATGAAGAGCAGGGCCCCAAGATCTCAGGAACCAACTTGATTCAGGTTGGAAGTGAGAATGAACTGTCTTTCATTGTTCCAAAAATCAACCTGTACCTTTTCACTTGGGTCTTCTACCTTACTCTTTCATCATTTTTGTTGCATAGACACACCAAGAACATCTGCTTGAGACATCTGGACTGTAAGTCCAGTCCATGCTGTGACACAGTGTCTGTCACAAACCTCAGGGCAAAAGCAGGGTTCCAAACGGCCCTTCCTTCCTTGCATGGCTCTTTGCACCGTGCCTGGCTCATTTCGCAGTCCTTTCCCCCAGGCAGGAGTGGAAATGCTCCTCTTAATGTCACTGTACCCTTGGCTTCCTGCATAGCCTGACCCTCACATTGGGTGTAACAAAGGTGTGCTGAATTCAACAGAGCGTCAAAGGGAGTTTGAAAAAAAAAAAAAACAAGTTCAAGATTGAGTTACAGGCTCCTGCCTGGGACCTGATCTCTTTGACAGTCTTAAAGCTTTGTATCTGTAGTTCTGAATTTAAATCGGTTCTTTCAAACCTGTGTTAACACAATGTGCATTGCAGTGAACGGCTCACCAACTCCTTACCATTCACTGCCAGTGTGAGGGTTTTAAATGTTCCTCAACTACCGTGAGAGTAATTGCTACCCTGCAGCACCAAAGCTGTTTGCCTCTTAAAAAAAAAAAAAAAAAAAAAAGCTGAGCCTTGTGTGGTAGTTGTTTGTTTTTATGGATCTCTTATGGAATCTGGGTGACTGTTCTTTCCACATCTTGCATAATAAATGTTTATTGAACTGAAATCAATAAAATATTAACTAATGTATTATAGTAGTGCATATTCACACAGAAACTATGTAGATTATTCTAAAACACTGAAGTCTAAGCTACTTGATAAAAAGTTTTTTAGATAGATGTCTTGAGTTTATTTAAGCTAAAGGAAGTTGGGATTTGAGCTCCAAGTCTTATGTGAGAGCTAATCCCTGGTCTTTTGTTGCCTTTGAACTTGTTTTGCAACTCAATTATTAGAGGGGTGCTTTGGAAGAAAACTTAGGTTTTAAACTGACAGCAGGTAGACCATGAACCCTGAGCCCCGTCTTCTGAGAAGAGAAGATGGCAGACAGACCCTGGACCCTGAGCCCCGTCTTCTGAGAAGAGAAGACGGCAGACAGACCCTGGACCCTGAGCCCTGTCTTCTAAGAAGAGAAGGTGGTAGACAGACCATGGACCCTGAGCCCCATCTTCTGAGAAGAGAAGATGGCAGACAGACCCTGGACCCTGAGCCCTGTCTTCTGAGAAGAGAAGACGGCAGACAGACCCTGGACCCTGAGTCCTGTCTTCTGAGAAGAGAAGATGGTAGACAGACCATGGACTCTGAACCCTGTCTTCTGAGAAGAGAAGATGGTAGACAGACCCTGGACCCTGAGCCCTGTCTTCTGAGAAGAGAAGACGGCAGACAGACCCTGGACCCTGAGCCCTGTCTTCCTGAGCCCTGTCTTCTGAGAAGAGAAGATGGTAGACAGACCCTGGACCCTGAACCCTGTCTTCTGAGAAGAGAAGATGGCAGACAGACCCTGGACCCTGAACCCCATCTTCTGAGAAGAGAAGATGGTAGACAGACCATGGACCCTGAGCCCTGTCTTCTGAGAAGAGAAGATGGTAGACAGACCGTGGACCCTGAGCCCTGTCTTCTGAGAAGAGAAGATGGTAGACAGACCGTGGACCCTGAGCCCCGTCTTCTGAGAAGAGAAGATGGTAGTGACGTGTCTGAATTCCCTGCCCAGCTCTGCGTTAGTTCTTGGTACTGATTTACTTCAGGAGGAAGCTCTGGGAAGGATTTACTGTTATGGTCATTTGCTTTTAAGGACAGTGGTTGAGCCAGAGGAGGAATTTTTGTCCTAAAGCCAATGTTCAGTGTAGGAGATCCACTTTCAGAAAGCAAGGGCTGACCCTTTCACACATTCAGCTGTCCTAGCACACTGAGAAAGTTAGGCACACCCACTCTCGAAGATTTCCTAGAAACTAGACCAAGGAACAGGGAATGTGGGGAGAGAGGAAGTTATGATTAGGGATATGGGGATAGATACCAAAATGAAGGGAAGCAACCACTTTTTCTATTTTTGTTTCTTGTTATCTAAATTGTAATTTACATATTTGTATATTTTATCTACTTAAAACAGGATATAATTTTGCAGCTAAAAGATAGAAATATTGGGAGAAAAATATATGAAGGACAAAACAGGTTACTTGCTGTCTTGGCTTTTATGGCCAGTAATTCTGCTGGAATCCTCTTTGTTCACATCATTTGCCCCTCTCTTAGATGCAGTATTAAAGTTGCCGAGTCAGCACTTTTTGCAGAGGGGCTGTTGAGTCCCGCTATCCCGTCCTCAGGACGACCCTTGGAATTAGCAGGTGCTCTCCTCTTGGGGGAGCTGTAGCAGCAGAGGCCAGACACAAACACAAGCTTCCGTAAGGATAGGGCTGTGTTCTGCAAGTCAACTTTTCATCTTTGGGAATGTATGTTGGAGAGAGCAGTATGCCTTCATTTTGCTGGTCAGTGCCTATCTTCTGAGTGATGCTCTGAGGGGACATGAGCGTGCATCAGTGTTGGAGGCCTCGTTTTCATATCTGTGTGCCCGTCCTGAAGCCCTTAGCTGCTTGTAGATGGGATGTATCTACCCATCTCTGCATAGCAGTGTTTGGAAATGGCATTGTCCCAATATGCTCTGTCTTTTATATTCAGTTCTGTTGTCTTACCTGTCATTGGTTATATGAATAATGTTTTATTATTAATATTACTACTTTTCAGTGAGGTGAATGCATGTATAGTTATTTTTAGTTTCTTGGCATTTACCTAGTCACTGTGCTATGTAACTACCATCTCTGTCTAGTTTTAGAACATTTTCATCTCTGCAGAAGAAACTCTACCTATTGGGCAGGTGTTCTTTAACCCTCCGGTCCTCTTCTGTTTCCCTCACCCTGTCCCTACTCTTGACACCCATCAATCAGTTCTGCCTGTGTGGATTAATTATTTTGTTATTACTTACATACTGGAGATCAAACCCAGAACCTCACACATGGTCAGCAAGCAATCACTCACTGAACTATAACCGGTGTCCCTCTATGGATTGACTTTTCTTTCTCATGTTTCATGTCATTAGAATCACATATAGTATGACAGTGGTGACTTTAACGAAATGTTTCCAAGGTTCAGCCACTCATTGTGTGGCAGTGCTGATTCCCTTTTATAGATGATGCAATTGCATTGTTTGGACACCACACGTTTTACTGGCCTATTCATCTCCCAGCAGATATTTTGGTTGTGCCTCTTGTGAGCAGTGCTACTGTGAGCATGCCAATGCACGTATTTATTTGAGTACCTGCTTTAGTTCTTTTGGGGTATATAATCAGTAGGGGAATCCATAAACGTGTTACCTAGCTCTGGCTGGCTTGGAACTCACCGTGTAAACCAAGTTAGCTTCAAGTAGACATCAGGTCCTAAGATAGTATTGTGCTTAACATTAAGAGGAAGTAGTGTTCCAGCTCTCACTTTGATTCTCCTCAGCAATATACGAAGTTCTAGTTTCTCTGTCCCGACACACATCCTCTCCACCCCCATCTATGTTAACATGGCTGTTGCTGGGGTGTCAGGAGGCATTCTACTGGGGTTTGATCTGAACCCCCTCCTGACTGACGATGCTAAGCCATTTTCAGGGGCTGCTTGTGACTTGTAATTCTTCTGAGAAATGTCTGTTCAGTTCCTCTGCCCATCTTTAAGTTAGGTGGTGTGTTTTTTTTTTTCTTTTCTGTTGACGTGTAAGAATTCTTTATATTCTAGAAAGAAGTCTCTGATCAGATGGAATTTGCATTTTACCCATTCTCCAGTTTTTGTTTTCTTGGCGCTGGCTAATGCACAAAGGTTTGAATTTTGATGGAGTTCAGTGTCTTTTCTGTCCCTTGTACCTGTGGTATCCATCATGCCTGACTCACTTCAGTACAGTCATGAAGACCGAGTCCCATTTTCATCCATGAAAACTAGGTCCATGACCTAACAGTCACTAGTCACTAGTCACTAATAAAGTAGTGGAGAGAGCCTGATCTCTAGATGATGAAGAAAGCAAGCCTGTGCTTCTTAGGGAGGGATGACAGTGGAATGTGGGCATTCCCAAACACAGATGGTCAGGCAGACTCCCTGGGCGGCTAGTGTTGAGGAAGACAATGGACTCACAGTGCCACTGTGCAAGAGACTTGCTTTCTTTGGCTTACGGGGGCCAGGATTACTTCAGGAGCTAGCGCAACCCTGAGGTTCCACAATACAGTTGCGTTTGAGAAGCCGTTGTAGTTTGTCTGAAATGGCCCTGCAGTGGCTTTGTTGATGGTGTTAGGAGGAAGAAAGGCCGAGTATGTGGAAGTTGGTTAGCATCTCCTGATGTGAAGGCCAGGAAGAAAACACTTCTAGCTGTAAATCACTTGCTTGCCCTACACTCGTTAGCATTTACACAAATGGCTTTACCAGTTTTCAGGGTTATACTTGGGGTTAAGAGACCATTATTAACTTGGTATGCATTGTGATAATTAAAAATCCATCCCTCACCAGGTGGTGGCAGCACACACCTTTAATCCCAGCACTCAGGAGGCATTGTCAAGAGAATCTCTGTGAGTTCCAGGCTAGACTGCTCTACAGAGTGAGTTCCAGGGCAGCCTGGACTATACAAAGAAACCCTGTCTTGAACCCCTACACTCCTCCCATCAAAAAGTCATGCTTCATTGGCTTGCAGAACTGTGAAACATTTGATATTTTGCCTGTTAAGGAAGAGTTGCCCATTAAGTAAATAGTGTACATTGTGTACACTTGTTGACTTTATATATTATAAGGACATATGGTATTTTAAGAATGTATTCCTTATAATTTAATAACAAAAAAGAGAGTGCAACAAATAGCAGTCCAGAAGGAGCCTGGGCTGAAGAGATGACTTAGTGGTTAAGAGCTACTGATTGCTTTTCCAGAGGACCTGGGTTCAAGTCCCAGCATCTACTGGTTGGCTCACAACCATCTGTAACTCGAGTCCTAGGAGATCCTTAGATACTGCACACATGTAGTACACAGACATAGATGTAGGCAAAACATACACGTAAAATAAAAAAGGTTTTAAAACATTATCAAAAGCATTGTGAAATAGGAATGAGATATGTACTCATTATGTTCATGCTATCTTTGCAGGTATTAATGAATTTAATCTTTTTTTAAAATTTTTTTAATTTTTATTTTGCAATACAATTCAGTTCTACATATCAGCCACGGATTCCCTTGTTCTCCCCCCTCCCGCCCCCCTCACCTTCCCCCTAGCCCACCCCTCATTCCCACCTCCTCCAGGGCAAAGCCTTCCCCGCGGACTGAGATCAACCTGGTAGACTCAGTCCAGGTAGGTCCAGTCCCCTCCTCCCAGGCCGAGCCAAGGGACCCTGCATAGGCCCCAGGTTTCAAACAGCCGACTCATGCAATGAGCACAGGACCCGGTCCCACTGCCTGGATGCCTCCCAAACAGATCAAGCTAATCAACTGTCTCACCCATTCAGAGGGCCTGATCAGTTGGTTACCCATCAGCCATTGGTTCATAGTTCATGTGTTTTCATTCGTTTGGCTAATGCTCAACCACACCACAAGAGCACTTGTTCAGCTATGTTCATATCAGCATTGTTTGTAATAGCCAGAACATGGAAACAACCTAGATGCCCTTCAACTGAAGAATGGATAAACAAAATGTGGTACATATACATAATGGAATACTACTCAGCAGAGAAAAACAATGGCATCAATGAATTTAATCTTTATGCCTGACCTTATGAAGTAGCCATTCTATTTTCACTTATAGCTGTTAAGAAGTGAGGCTCAGAGAGGCCAAATGAGTTCATTGTTCAAGGGCACACAGGTATGAGACCAGGGGAAGTTCCTGCTCCTAGAACCTGTTTTGTGGAGCCAAGTGCACTGATCTTTGGATTTCAAAGAAAGCATGGTTCTTTTTAAATGAATCAGTTCAAATAAGGATTCAAAGGAAATTCCCATGTCTTGATGGCTGTGGTAAAGATGCTGAAGCTGGTGAGGAGGATGGACTTGGAAACCAACACCTTTAGCGGTTGCCTTACAAGTTTAATTCTAATTAAAAATAAAATGGTGTCGTACAGTGATCGTTGTTTTGGTCACGGGGGCCATGGTAGGTTTCAGGGTTTTGAAAATGCTAAGCCTGTGCTCCACCACTGAGCTGTGAGGCACGCCACCCTCTTCTTGCTTTTGGTTACAGACACACGAGACCACTCATTTGGAATTTTCTGTGATGCCCTTCACCCTTTCTGCCCTTCTGCTGTTTCCCCCAAACTTGGAGACCTGCTCACGCCAGTCCTCCCCACCCCACCGTATCCTCTCCTATCATGGTTGCAACACTGTGATGTGAAAAGTGCGTTACGCTCCCTTGTGAATGCAGCGACTGGGACAGCACTGGCTCCTTTTGCCAAGTAAAGTGGCATCGTGTTTTGGGATTTTGTTCCAGCTGTGCTGTTTTCACTGTCAGCAGCACGACACCCACCAGGAGAAGGTCAATAAACAACACAGTGTTTGGAGCCAGGACGTGTCATCTCACAGGGAAACCCATAGATCGGGTCCCATTTAGGGGAGTGTTGCTAACTCCTTATGAGAGCTAGCTGTGGGAGGTCAGTTCTAAGGCCCCTTCACCTGTAGGGAAGTGGCTGACTTGTAGGATCCTTGTAAGGGTGTCAAGTTGTTTTTGGTATGTGGCAGTTAGTTTGTGATGAAACATTAACCCAAACTCCATTTTAGGTAACTGTTAACCTTGCCATTCATTAGATGGCCTTAATCATGTGATTAGCATTCATTGGTGGAGTGTTTGGAAAGCATGCACAAAGCCCTGGTAGGATCCTCAGTGTTGCATAAACCTGGGCAGGGTGGGAGTTCAGACCAGCCCGGACAATGTGAGACCATCTCCAGACAAAGAGTTGAGGGGAGAGGAGACAACCACAAAACATTCATTGAATTAACTCTGTTAGTTTAATGTGTTACTTTGAAAAAGGAGACATTTCTTCAGCATGAAACTCTTAATGTTACCTAATTTTAGAGTATGATCTATTTTTTCTCTCTGCTTAATGAGAGACAGACAAAATAGTTAATGGACTTTGTTGTTTATGATATTGGGCATTAAACCTAGGATCTTAATACATATTAAACAAGTGTTCTACCACTCAGGCATACCCCAAGCCCTTTAAAAAAAATACCCCAGCTTTTTATTTTCAAGTAGGGTTTTATGAAGTTGCCCAGGCAGGCCTTGAGCTTGTGATTTTTTCTGCCTTAGCTGCTGAACTAGCTGGATATGGACTGTACTACCGGGTCTAGCAGGTTTGGAGGATTTTAAGGATTTTATACCTTTCATATTAATGGAAGGTTATAATAAATTATTGAAAATAAAAATCACATGAAATCTTAAATCCAAAGCCTATAGGAGCTTTTGAACCTAAAAAATTTCACTTCAAAAATGTGTTTGTGTATATTAATTGCAATATACTTTTTTAAAAAGTAGAGTTGGAGTTTGTTAGGAGATTTGAACTATTCTAATATGTCTTTTAAGTAAACTATTCTAATATGTCTTTTAAAGTTAAGAGGAAAAGTCTTTTGTTCCATTCTGTTAGCCTGGCTTTAACAGGATAGTTTTGGTCTATGGGATTTCTGGCCTTTAGGGAGTTGTTAAATATTAATAGAGATGGTTGTACTCTCCTTGTTGTTGCTGGTTTTGTGTATGTTTTCTTTGTTTCCTCGACTTGTATAGCCAGGAAATTATTTTACCCGTGGTTCTAAGTAGTTATGGCACGTTAAAAATCTCAGTGATTACATTGAATGATGTGTGTCTCTTCATGTATTAATATTTTGTTTTTATAACTTTCAGGACCTGCTGAAGTTCCCATGATGTCACCCAATGGGTCCATTCCTCCCATCCATGTGCCTCCAGGTTATATCTCACAGGTATGACAGTTGACTGGCATCTGTACCCACTAGTACACTGCTTTTTTTCCCAGCAAAATACGTGTCAAGGCTTAACACACATCCTTTGTGAGTCAATTTAGTTACACTGATGCTAGGATTGTCCTTGTTGCTTTCTGTTGCTGTAGTAAAAACACCTACCAAAGCAACTTGGGAAGGAAACTGGTTTATTTTAGCCTACAAGTTACAGTCCATCATGGAGGGAAGCCAAGGCTCAGGAACTCAAGGAAGGGACCAAAGCAGAACCATAAAAGCATGCTACTACCTGGCTTGCTCCCAGCCTCACAATTCAGCTATCTTCCTTATACATCCCACGCCTGCTAGCTTAGGGGATGGTACCTCCCACAGTGAGCTGGGTGCTCCTGCATCAGTCAATGATCAGAAATGGTCCCACAGACATGCCATAGGCCAGCTAATGGAGGCAGTTCTTCTGCTGAGACCCCGTCTTCTTCATGTGTCAAGTCGACCGACACCAAGTGTAACCAGGAGGGAGTGCGATCTCTTTGTGGTGTTGCTCAACACTTCCCAGGTTTTGCCACCTGAATTACCAGAGTCAGAGAGAGGGAGACAGAAGGGCAGCAGGCTGCCAACTATAAGTTCAGTACACACCTAATGTCTGTAAGAATGCCTCTGTGGAACCTTCTGGTTTAGACTTTTCCTCCCATCTCTTCTGTGACTCAATTAGCTCAGGTTGAACGTACCATATAGCCCAGGATAGCTTTGAACTCCCGATCTTCCTCTCCTGATCCTCTTGGCTGCACCTCTTGATGCAGGCTTACAGGTGTACACTACCACATCCAGCTCAAGACAAAAGTTTTCAAGGATAAGATTTTACTCCTATGCCTGGATAAGAGGTAGAGGTTTAGAAGTTAGAGGTTTAGAGTGCCTGGGAAGTTTGGGGTGTCTGTATATTTGGAGTTTTTGTTCAAGGCTCAGCCAATCCTTATACCTCACCATTTCTCACTAACTAAACATTTTTCTTCATTTTTGCCTCCTTGTTGGTTATTCTTAACTTTAAGAACGTCATACATACATTAGAAAAATAGGGAGAAAACTTGAGAAGAATAGGAAAAGAAAATACAGTTTTACTCAGAGATGGTAATCACTGTTAGTACTTTTTTGGGTCTATTCCACATACCCCCTCCTCTTTTTAAAAATTTTCCTTGGTGCCTGCCTATACCTTAAAAATATTTAAAAATCAGTAATTTTCCATTATTAATATTTTTTGGGTTTTTTGGTTTTATTAGCACATGCTTGGGAAAATTGTTGAACCTCAGGCAAGAATCAACGAAGATTTATCTTCCTTTGATGTGAAAACCAGCCATTTCTTCACCGTGCAAGGCATACTACAAGCACTCTAATTCATTTTTTTCCACCCTTACTTTTGTGTGAGCCAACTGGACATTTTTCGAGTTGCCAGGTTGTTGGCCAGTTTTCCCACTGGTGTAAATAAATGGCTTGTTTTACACAAGTCTCTGTACGTAAGACTCACAAGAGGAAGAAAGGATGCAGACCAGACTCTTGACGGACGGGGGTGGCGTGATGGATGACATTCACATCACCAGTCGCTCAGTAGAGAGGAAGAAGGAATGTCAGGGTTCTATTCTGTCCCCTGCTCATTTATTTTGAGAAAGTGTTTCAGTCCATTGAACACAGTATGGTTCTCACCATTATGACAGCCAAAATAACACCTCCCTTTATGCTAAAGGCCATTAAGGAATACTAGTTAAAATTGGACACTCTAATGGAGGAGAAGCTGGGCTTCACAGTGTGCCTGCTCTTGCTAGTGATGTTGCTGTTGTTATATTAAATGCAGAGTGTTTGTGGGGAATCCTAGGAGAGAGGAAAGAGACATTTTCTACCTTAGGATATTTCCGATTCTGAAGAACTTCAATTAAAATTAAAGTCGAAAGGGTAAAAGCAGGGCTGTAAACTGATGATTGAAGTACATTGACAGTCCTTCCCAGCTGACAGTTATGCTAGAAAATGCGAGAAGATTCTGGAAGTTTATAGTAAGGATGGAATAATTGTGATTTAGGATTGGAAAGGAAGAGGAGGACACGGTTGTGAGGCTTGTGACCACCTGTGTGTGGTAGACTGTTTTTCAGGGCCCGGAGTTGAAGTCAGGAAGGCAAGATCTTGTCAGTAAGTTCTCCTTCAGCGAGGAGCTGTTTCAGGTGGGCTTTGGGGCACAGGGCGTGCCAAGAGTTTATTAACCTTCAGCCATAGATTGTATCTTGAACAGAATGTCATGGGGAAGTGTCTGAGAAAAACAGGTTGTTGTTAGTGAAAAAAATTGAATTTAAAAGGCAGTAGAATGTATGTTCATCTTCCAGAGCTGGAAAAATTCCACACTTCACAGGAACAAGGAGGGTGGAACCTAGGAAAAAACGTCTGGGGAAACTTGTCATCAGCAAGAGATCTAAGGAGCAAGAAACATAGTTGTGAAGTTGTGGGAAGAGAGTGCAAGAGTCAGGGTTTCTGGTGCTGTAATGAGACGCCGTGACCAAAACCAAGCTGGAGAGTAAATGGGTTTATTTGACGTACACGTCTGTATTACTGTTCATTGTCAAAAGGAAGTCAAAACCGGAACTCAAACAGAGCAGGATCCTGGAGGCAGGAACTGAAGCAGAGGCCATTGGAGGGGTGCTGCTTACTGGCTTGCTCCTCATGGCTTGCTTGACCTGCTTTCTTAAAGACCCAGGACCACCAGCTTAGGGATGGCACCACACAATGGTCTGGGCCCTCCCCTGTGATTACTAATTTGGAAAATGCCCTACAGCCTGATCCTGTGGCAACATTTTCTCAGCTGAGGTTCCCTCCTTTCAGATAACTCTAGTTTATGTATCAAGTTGACATAAGATCAGCCAGTACAGAAAGAATCGTAAAAACAAAGAGAAGTCCCACTGTAGCTGGATGTTTGTCAGGCGTGCCTGGAACCCGTCAGCTCTGTGTTCTCCCCAGTGTCCAGTCCTGAAGCATGCGTGGGTGTCTTACTCAGCTCTGGAGCCCACTTAAAATTAGTTTTATATAGCTAGGTAGGTGAGACAATTGCCACTCAGCCTTGTTCACCTTCATGATGTTCTGTCAACCACATTTCAGCATGGTAAAAGTCTGTCTGTAGACGATAGCTTTTCAACTATTAATTGTGTGTATTTGTGCTCGTTATTTTGCCATCGTAAATACTCAGAGCTCTTGTTTGTGTAGTAATTCAGCCCGGTGGCCTTCCTGGTAGAGGTGGTCCTTTAAGAAACAGCCATTCTGGAACACCAAAGGGTGTAATACATTTTATATTATGATACACACACACACACACACACACACACACACACACACACACACACATATATATATGTCCCCAAGAACTGTCATTACTTCATGTGGATTGTAGCTTAAGACACAGGGCACTGGCTGCCATACAGTAAGCTCTTAGTGAGTGTATAAATGAAGCTTGGGCCTGGGGAGGTAGCTCAGTTGGTAAGATGCATACTGCATATCATTTGGGCCAGTGGCATACTTCACAGATGATGATGATGATGATGATGATGATGATGATGATGATGATGATGATTCTGGAAGAGTATGTTCTCCAGGGATGTTGTAGCTGACTTACTTTTCATATATACCCTCTGTGCTGTTCATAGAGTAGAACTGCCTCGTATTGTATTTCTCAGAACACAGCCATTTGTTTTTTAAGAAAATTTTTTTCATTCATTTTATACATCAATCAAAGATTCCCTTCTTCCTTCCTCCCCCCACAACTCCCCTCCACTCCCCCCTCAAGAAAGCAAGGCCTCCCATGGGGAGGCACATCCAGTAGAGGCAAGACCAAGCCCTTCCCCCTGCCTCAAAGCTGCATAAGGTGTCCTGTCATAGGTAGTAGGCTCCAAAAAGCTCGCTC
Organism: Peromyscus eremicus; assembly: GCF_949786415.1. Lineage (NCBI taxonomy): Eukaryota > Metazoa > Chordata > Mammalia > Rodentia > Cricetidae > Peromyscus > Peromyscus eremicus. Next base: position 25,413,624 of record NC_081421.1, on the reverse strand, counting down.
ATGCACCAGGGATGGATTCTGATCCTACCACCAGCACCGCGCGCGCCGCCGCCCCCCCCCCCCCCCCAGCAGATCAAGCTACACAACTGTCTCTCCATGCAGAGGGCCTACTCCAGTCCCATGCAGGCTCCATAGCTGTTGGTCCAACTTTCATGAGTTCCCACTAGTTTGGTTTGGTCATCTCTGCAGGTTTCCCCATCATGATCCTGATGCACTTGCTCATAGAATCCCTCTTCTCTCTCTTCAACTGGACTCCTGGAGCTCAGCCTGGTGTTTGGCTGTGGATCTCTGCATCTGCTTCCATCAGTCACTGGAGAAAAGCTCTGTGATGACAGTTAGGGTATTCACTGATCTGATCACTGGGGTAAGCCAGTTCAGTTCAGGCACCCTCTCCACTATTTCTAGTAGTCCAAGCTGGGGTCATCCTTGGGGATTCCTGGCAACTTCTCTTGCACTGGGTTTCTCTTTATCCCCACGATGTCTTCCCTCTGTCATGGTATCTCTTTCACTGCTCTCCCACTCCATCCCTGTTCCAGCTCGACCATCCCGTTCCCTTATGTTCTCATCCCCTATCCCCTACTCTCCATTGCCCACCCTTCATCCCTAGTTTATTCTTGGAGATCTCATTTATTTCCCCTTCCCAAAGTGATTCATCCATCCCTCTTTGAATCTTCCTTGTTAGCTAGCTTCTCTGGAGTTGTGGGTTGTTGTCTGGTTATCCTTTGTTTTACATCTACTATCCACTTATGAGTGAGTATATACATACCATGTTTGTTCTTCTGAGTCTGGGTTACCTCACTCAGGATATTTTCTAGTTCCATCCATTTGCCTGCAAATTTCATGATGTCGTTGTTTTTCTCTGCTCAGTAGTACTCCATTGTGTATATGTATCATATTTTCTTAATCCATTCTTCAGTTGAGGGGCATCTAGGTTGTTTCCAGGTTCTGGCTATTACGAATAATGCTGCTATGAACATAGTTGAGCAAGTGTCCCTGTGGTATGATTGAGCATTCCTTGGGTATATGCCCAAGAGTGGTATAGCTGGGTTTTGAGGAAGATCGATTTCCAATTTTCTGAGAAACTGCCACACTGATTTCCAAAGTGACTGTACAAGTTTGCACTCCCACCAGCAGTGGAGGAGAGAGCGTATCCTTTTGTTAAGTGATGTGTAGTTATATGAGAGATGTTCAAGGAGAATAATAGAGTACCTAATATCTGAAAAATAGCGATATCGGAATGGTTTATATCTTCAGGTAATGACACATTCTAAACGTGTGTTTAAGAAAGAAGCCGATCGTCTCCAGCCTCGCTGCGGAGTGACTAGATACACCTACAACATTAGTGACATTGCACCCTCACCTCACATCCTGCACAAACATCAGCTCACAGTGGGTTGGAAACAAAGCTAAACACTAAAACTATACGATTTGGGGAATATATGTTCATCACCTTATTATTTACAATGGATTCTTAGATATGACAACATGAACCATAAAGTAAAAAGAGAAAAGGTAATATTAACTGCTTATAAATTGCATTTCTTTTTTCGAGACAGGGTTTCTCTGTATAGTCCTGGCTATCCTGGAACTGGCTTTGTAGACCAGGCTGGCCTTGAACTCACAAAGGTCTGCCTGCTTCTGCCTCCCAAGTGCTGATATTAAAGGCATGCATCACCACCACTTAGCCTATAAATTGAATTTTTGTGTGTTGCAGAAGATATCAAAAGAAAAGTTCAAAGACAGCTAAAAATAAGAAAACATATACATATATATTTTGTAAGAAGTGACATGTATCTATCAAATGTAAAGACCTCCTGTGACTGAAGAGTGAGAAGACAGCATAATTCAAAAGTGGGCCATGAGGACCGAGAGTCTAAGTACCCTGCCTGGGCCACATAGCAGGACACTGTCTGAATGAACCAGATACTGGAGGTGTAGCTCAGTGGCAGAGCTTTTGCCTTCCAAACCCAAGGCCCTGCGTGCATATCCAGCACTACAAAATAACCTGTCAAGCAAACGAAACAAAAAGGCTGAGGACTTAGACATTCTCCATGTGGTGACGCACAGGCCAGCAGGATGGGAAGGTTCTGCATGCATCGCACACGCGGAGGTGGCTGCAGTAACAAAAGAGAGATAGTACCAAGAACTACTAACCCAAGGCAGCAAGGAACACTCCTCCACTGTGTCTGCTGGTGTCAGATAGTTGACCCACTCCGGACAACTGTCCCAAATGGTGAAGCAGGGTTACCACGTGACCCAGCAGCAGCATCCTTAGGTGTCTAGGCAGAGAGACTGGAAAACACCTGACTGTACAAACACATGTACACAAATGTTCCTAACAGCTGATCACAGTGACCTCTAGGTGGGAACAACCCATGTGTCTGTCAGCTTCTGAACGGATAGATGACCATAACAGGATAGGTAACAGAAAAGAACTGAATTGAAAAGAAGCCAGGCACAAAGCTGCATAATGTGCCATCCTGTGTATGTGAAATATCCACAGCTAGCAAATCCACAGAGACCTAGTGATTGCCAGGGCCTGGGGAGGGAGTGATGCAGAGTGACCAACTGCTAATGGGTGGCTGTGGTGTGTGTTTGGGTAATGAAACTGCTCAGACAGTATCTAGTGATGGTGTTCAAGCTTGTGACTGTGCTAAAATCTGCTGAATCAGACGCTTCCAAAGGGTGGACTTGGTGCTGTGTAAATCATATTCAGCAAAGCTGTTACAAAAGAGAGGGAGACAGTGGTAAACCTACTGCACGCTGAAAAGGCAGAGAGTAACTGGCTGGGGGAAGGCCCGCCCCCTTGGTGCTTTTGCTGTGGCAGAGGTGGCTGGAGTCTCTGTGACATTGCACACTGCTGAGTGGTTAGTGATGTCTGTAATAGCCACCATCTGGCTACATCTGAGGAGCCGGAGGGTCAGACTGCAACCCAGGCATTTCTGAATGTACTGGGTTCTTTTCCTTTGCCCACCATCTACAAGTCAGTGCCAGAGCCTGCCCTGATGGAGGCATTCCAGCCTGGCAGTGTGCCACTGTGCAGTGCGCCTGCAACGTGTCTGCAATACCCGAGTACCTACGCCTTGTGCGTGGACGGTCTGTTGGTGTAAGACAGCTGGGGAGGGAGGCAAAGCAGATAGAGATGTGCTACCACACGAGCACCGCAGGGTGGAGGGACTTCTTGAGTGTAGCAGAAAATGGGGTGTGCTATTGAGGGGCCTTTAAAAGACAGACTGCTACATTCAGTAAACACATGCATGACCTGCTCAGGTCAGTCATGTGAGGGTAACCTTAGAGGAGATGGACAGACAGACAGGCACAGCGATAGGCCGCTGTGGAAGTGCTGTGGTGCCCCAGCCTGCATTTCTTTAGGTGAGGAAGACCGCCCCAGGGACCCAAGAGCCACTGTGGCCTGAGCACCAGGAACTTGTCATGTGACTGGTGACTTCTGACACGGTTGGGGTGTGTGCGTGATGCTTTAATTTTGATTAGATTATGGAGTTGAGAAAGATTTGAGAAAAAGTTCACCTGACCTTTTCAACGTGAGAGAAAGCTCAGTTGTTAGAAAGCGCACATAGGTAAGACGGTGTGTTCACTATTTCCCTTTTTGTTCTGACGATGTATTGACAGAAGCAGCGCTGTACATAGCAGGCGAGGCACGGAGGCAGGAGCATGAAGCAGCTAGTCACGTGGCATCCGCAGTCAGGAAGTAGAAAGAGATGAATGTTGCTGCCCGCTCTTTCTCTTCTCTTTTATTCAGTCTGGGATCCCAGCCTGTGAAATGTGCCACCCACACTTAGGGGAGGGCTTCCTTGATAAGCTGCATATAGAAACTGCCTCACAGACATGCCAGAGCTTTGTTTCCATGGTGGCTGCGCACCCTGTCAGGCCTGGCCGTCAGGAATCAGCATCGCCAAGGGAATTTAGTCCTTTTCCTCGGCACACTGTCACCACCCTCATCTAAAGACACCCAGAGTGTGGTTCTCAGCCTGTGGGTCACGACCCTTCCACAGGGGTCTCCCAAGACCATCGGACAACAGACATTTACATTACGATTTATAACATTAGCAAAATTGTAGTTATGAAGTATCAACGAAAATAACTTCCTGGTTGGGAACTGTATTAAAGGGTCACAGCATTTCTGGTAGGGCTAGTAGTGCATTTGGAATAATGTGGCCGTTAATGGAGGCCTCTGCCCAGATTGGTGATCACTTCCCACTTCACCCTTGCATTTCTTTTGCTGTGTACATGGATGCCTACTTGAGGTGGTAGAAGTTGTGGCCTTTGGTATAGGCTTCCTAATGAAAAGACCATTCTGGTCAATCCAGACTCTGGCAGGACATGTCCTGCTGAGCATGCATCACACAGACTGAAGCAGGGTCCTTTCATTGGCTATTGGCTCTGGTGCTCTGATTCCTTCCCCATTCATCATTAGCCTTCTGGACAGTTTATGTGTAAAAATGTCTTAAGCATATGCCCTGAGCCTTATTTTCCACTTTTTGCAGTAATAATTTATGATGGCTTGTTCAAGTGTTGTAGGAAAGCTTCATGTTGACAGAAAGATCTGAAAAGCATATGGAAAGGGTTGAACATCCAAGTGAGTATCCTGTCATTTGGGAAGCCGCTCTTTCTCCAAGATGACGGATGTAAAGAAAGTAATGGTCAGAATGAGTGTCTTTTTATTTTGACAGCAGAGGTATTCTCTTTACCTCTGTCCATCCTTTGGGAATGTTAGTTAATGGTCACTATGCACTGAATTAGATATCCTGTAGCCTGGTAAGAGAAAAGAAATAGAAAGAAAAATGCATCTAAATTTGACTTATGGGCCAGCAAAGATGGCTCAATGGGAAATGTGCTTGCCACCAAGCCTGCCACCCTGTGTGAGGTCCCTGGAACCCTCAGGAGAGAAGGAGACAGTCAACTCCTGCAAGTTGTCCTCTAGTGTTCACATATACATTGTGGCACATGGGCTTACATGTATGTATGTGCACATGCACACACACACAAATAAGGAAATGTAATAAATTTTTTATTAACATTTTTAGTTGGTTATTTTTCCACACTTGGCCAGCAGTTGGAGCCCCCTTCGGTAAAGTCACCGAGTAATGAGCTTATATGTAAGCATTAGCCCAGGCTGCCTCCTTTTATGACCATAGCCTGCGGGTGAACCACTGCTTTGTTCCACCAGTAGCACTGTGAAAGCCATGAGCGGAAAGTGTAGAGGTTGCCCTCTGCCCTGACCCTCTTGATTGCTGTCATAACTGCTGAAGACTGTTCGGTAAGAAGCAGGGGCTGTTCTACAGCATTGAGTGTGCCTGGAAGAGAGAAGAGCACCTGGATATATCCCCTTTCCATTATTAGTGGATTGGTGGCTATTTCGTTCTTCATTTATGCTTTATTTTGTATGAGGAACAATTAAGACTCCTTGCCCACAGAGTGGTGTGCCGTTTTCTTCTCTCTGCACCTTCTCTCCATCTCCCTGCCCAGTATTTTCTGTTGTATTTCTGTGTTTTGTTTCTGTGATCCCGGCATCATGGGATTATAGACTATAGGGTCAGCCGGAGAACACACAGAGAAAAACCTGTGCCAGCCAGTTGTTTATTCAGACATATCTCTTAATTGCTCGTTTGTCCTTGCTGTATTTTAACACCGGAGCTCCATAGTGGGGGATATTTTCACTACTGCTCATCAGTGGGTTGATACCCAGTTCTCTGACATTTCACAGGCATTTGTCAACACATGTTCTGTGGTGGGGTCATTTCTATCTCACAGAGAGAAGAAAGAATTTGAGGGCATCTTGAGTCCCTTCTGTTCTGAAATGAGGTGATTCTTCTATTTATTTTGTACTTCACAATCATGATTACTCAAGAGCATAATTAAGTCTTGAATGCCGCCCTAACAGGACACAGACATTTGGCATTTACTGTTCTCTTGGTTAGAATGCTGTTCTGTACTTAGCTCCACAGCCAGTTCATGTTCATGGTAGTGTGATACTGAAATAGCATCACACCCAGAAATTGTCTTTGAATTATTTGTTATACCACACACATTACATTTGAAACAACAGCTGTTGCTCCATTTCTTGATGCCTGGTTCCTAAATCCTAGTGGGATAGCGCAGGAGACAAAGTACGGACTCTAGAGTATTCCAGATGCTGGCTTTTCTCTTCTGACTCGGTAATCTTGGTCACATACCAGCCCCAGTCTTGAAGGCCTGCCCGTGCTCTTCCCTGAACAGCATGGCCGTGAGTGAGTACCTGAAGGAGGCAGACGCTGTTGTGAGGATGCTATTTGCCTACTGAGTTGGCTGCAGAGGGCTTGATTCCATGTACTGGTGCCTCCAGAACAGTCGGCCAATGTCCTGAGGACATGACCATGCCTGGGTAGCTGGAGAGGGCTGCTTTAATACCAGATACAGTTAAACCACAGGACCTTTGTTCTTCAAAGCAGTGTTAAGTCTGTTTTAGGAGTGACTGGAAATTTAAGGTATCATTTTATCTACATGTACCCAGTGCCACACCTATTGGATGAATTTGGTCTGACTTATTATTTTTTTTTTCATGGAAATGAAGTGTTGTATCTCGTCAGCTTTGGATATGGGCTTATCAACTACTCATCTTACATTAAATTACTTAATCTCACTTGAAGATTTTTCATATAGAATTTAGAACCATGATCATCTTATTCTTACTGTGAGTTAGGTTCTGTTCCAAGCACTCTATAAACTATAAATTAATACATAAATTATAGAAGTCATTACCATTGTCTTTGATTGTTGTAGTCAATTAATTTACTTTCCTTTCTGCTTTGTCCCAGGCTTCTGTGCCTGCGCAGCTCCGAGTGTGCCCTCTACCCCAGTCTGGTTGTGGGCAACCCATGCTGTATCTGTATGTGTGCTTCGTCCGCTCCCGGACCCTGCCCGAGCAGGAAGCAGGTCCCGGACCCTGCCCGAGCAGGAAGCAGGCCCTGTTCTCCTTCTGCCTCCTGCCCTTCCAGCTTCTCTTTATTCTTGTACCTTTGCAGGTTGGTGGGAGTAGAAAGAAAGCATTTTGAGAACAAAGGAGTTTATTGAAATTCCTAGGGAGCATTCCAATTAAGCATTTTTCTTTTAAAAGAAAAGACACTTAAACTATATGTGTTTTACAAGACCCATTCTTTCTAACTTTTGGAATTAAAATAGATTTTACTCCTGAAAGTTCTATGTCTGAGTGAGCTATATTGACTCCCTTCAGTACCTCCTGCTTTCTGTAGCTCTGTGCAGCAGCACTGTGCCTCAGGATTGTTGGATTAGTGAGGTGATGGACATGGGTAATGGTGATTGTGGCAAGGTTTTGGTAATGGTATACGCCATGCCCTGTTCAGCAACTAAAGGTGTCCTGGCTCCTTTCAGGTCGAGGACATTGACACACAGCAACTGTAGGCAGTTAGTGCTTTTGGCTGTGCCGTGAAGCCTTCTGTGTCTCCTAACATGTGCCCTAACTCTGAGGGTTGGCTGTTGGCATATTGACTTAGCAGCCTACATCATTTCTGTGTAATCCTACACATGATGCAGTGATGTATTGACCATCGTAAAAACCCCAGCGTGGTGACGTCACTAGCTGCATGTTAATAGCACTCTGTGCTGTCTCCCTTTGTCTAACATAGCAAGCTCAAGTCTAATTCTCCAGTGGACAGGGAACTTACATGTGACAGCTGGGATTGGGCTGGAAATTTCTCTCTTAGCCCCCACCCCCACCCCACCCTGCACACTGCTCCCATTAGACCCCCTTAGCCGTTGTCTCTGGACTACTCTATTTTTTTTTATTTTATTCATGGTTTTTTTGGTCATATATATTGAAACACTTGTGTGAGTAGAACACAAGTCCACCCAATTAACGTGGTGCACCTACACCAGCCACTTTGCCTTTGGCACAGGACAGCAAGTGTGCACAGCATCTAGAAGTTTTTTCACTTGTCTGACTCTGTAGTCCTTGCCCTGTTCCTTCTTCTCTGGAGGCAGATAGATAATGGGCACCAACAGCTGTTCAGCAAGGTGAGGATGGGCACAGAGAGGTGAGGCCCAGCTGGTGAGAAGCATGTGGTGGTGCTCTCTAAGTTCAGATGAGATAATCAGATTTGGATCTTAAGTGGATCAAGGCTGGTGTGTATGAAAGATGAATGGATCACTTACTTGTTTTACTTCATTTTGTTTTTCATAGCAGGTAAGTCATAGACTTAAGGTAAAGGAAACTTGGACTCAGCCACCCTGCCCTAAGACTCCTCTAGGTGCTGTGTTACTTTACTAAAGCTGCTCCCCCCCCCCCCAAAAAAAAGGTACCATAGTTCTGGAGGCTAAAAGTCCAAGATGGCAGAATGCCTTCCAAGGCCTCTGTTTCTGCCCGTATAAATGAGTGTATTCCTTAGGTCGTTTCACAAGGTCCGATTCCAGGGCCTAATCTCACTCTGGATTAGAGGCTAGCTGCATACACATTCTGAGGCCTCTCTGAGCATGAACACTTCGGCACAGGGAGTTAAGAGCTGGGGCTTGGTGGGGTGCATAATGCAGCTCACAGTAGGTGGCCGTCTGAGAGAGAGAGAGAGCACACCTACTTTTCCCAGAGTTCTGTGCTTCCCCGGGGATGCGTGAGAGGCACTTTGGTTGAGCCACTGATTTCTGAAATCATTGTATTTGGACTTTTGTCACGGCACTTACTAAAGCCCAGGCCAGTTTCCTCACCTTGGAGTATTCAGTGGTAGCAGTGGTATGTGCCGGGAAGTCACTGCTGAATTGAATATGTAGTTTGTCTGCCTCCACACATGGCCATAATTTCATTCCCCCCAAAAGGAAATGAATTTGTTTTTCAGTAGTTATCTGTGGAGCTTGAAGGCCTATTTTGTTGCCTTGGGTATTTTAAATTGAATTTCTCAGATGTTTGATTTCTTCTTCCAGAATTATATATAATTCATATGTACATATATGAGGGTGACTTTTACTAAACCAAGGGTCTTACTACCACCACTTCTGAAATTGCATTCTTAACTAAGCTCTAAGCTCCTCAGCCTTGGTCATTCTTTAGGGAAACCTGAGAATACTTTCCTTAGGTAGAGTTCACAACCAGATTTGATAAGTAAAGTGTGCTATAATTTGTGCTATAAAACAGCAGCAGGCAAATTATCACTGTGTTTTTGTTTTTTTATACTTAGTTTAAAATTAATACTTAATTTGGGGAGGATGAAAGACAGGCCTGGTTTGGGTAAGAGCGGGTTTCTGAAAGTGTCTTATTATGTATGTACATGTAAATATCTTTCACAGATACCACAGAATAATTCAGGATAATTACAACAGGGCTTCCGGCAGGTTTTATATGTGCATCAATTTGCTGCTTTGTGATGCTACTTAATTTTCTGCCTAGAAAGCTGTTGTGTGTGTGCGTGTGTGTGTGTGTGTGTGTGTGTGTGTGTGTGTGTGTGTATAAAGATAATTTACCCTTCAGAGTAAATTTATTTTATTACTATTATTTCTTAAAGATTTCTTTAAATTATGTATATACACTGTTCTGCTTGCATGCCAGAAGAGGGCACCAGATCTCATAACAGATGGTTGTGAGCCACAATGTGGGTGCTGGGATTGAACTCAGGACCTCTGGAAGAACAGTCAGTGCTCTTAACCTCTGAGTCATCTCTTCCGCCTCTTACTTTATTAACTTTTAGGAACAATTTTTTAAGGACAATTGTTCTTATAAAAGTAGTGAGAACACAGTTTTTCAGCTCTGCATGTCATTTAGTTTTTTGATGAACTTTAGAAAAAATATGCTTATAGCAAGCCAGAAATTATGAACTGCTAAGAATAAATTATTTTCATTACAATCACTGCTGTGGAAAGTGGCCTCTGTCAGCTTTACTACATCAGTGACGTCCATGCGGCTTCACCTAGAGGAAATGGGGAACTGCTTGGAAGTTATTTGCTTCTTTGAGCTTTGAGGATTCAATGAATATCTTATGAAAATGGAACACCTAGAATGTGTCTTCCCCTTTTCCTAATAGCTGGTGGAAGGTAGAGAGGATAAGAGAACCCTGGAAGAGGCATTTTTTTGTATCACTGGTAAGAAACATCCACATTGATATTGCAGTTGTAGGAAGTATGTTCTAGACCAGTGTGTTTGTGCTCCATGTTTTAGACTGAGGATAGATGCTGTCAGTCTGTGCCTGCACTTTCCCGTGTCCTAGTTTAGACACTCTTACACATGGACTTGTAAAATATACCAGCTGCATGTTCAGAAGTAGCTTGATGTGATTAGCTGGCCATACCCCGGAAGTGGCTAGCTTTATTCAAAACTGTAAGGACAAGAAAGATTGCCTTGAGCTCTAGGAGAAAGAATGATTCAGAGCCTCAATTTCAGGGAATGAATGTTGAGCTTAATGAAATACGAGTACAGTAGAAATTTTCACGTTAATTTATGTGCATATATGTGTGTCTGTGTGTGTTTATGTGCACCATATGTGTGCAGGTGTCCACGGGGTCCAAGGGCAGCATCTAATCCCTGGAGGTGGAGGTCTGGGCTCTTTTGAGTTGCCATGAGGATGCTGGGAAGTAAACCAGGGTCCTCTGGAAGAGCAGCATGTGCTGTAAACCACCCAGCCGTCTCTCTATCCTCCTGTTTTCTTAACATGAAGACCAGCCATTGGCTGTTAATTCAAGTCAGGATTACTTTGTACACTAAAATGTAGACTAAACACTTAGAGACTCGCCAGTTTAGCCTTAGCAATACTGTGTTGTTGTTGTTGTTTTTCATGAAGCTAAGCATAGGGTATGTTTTTGTTGTTAGACACAATTAAGTCATTTCATTTTGTCCTGTTATCAACCTCCTGAGAAGCAATGCAAAAATCTATTTCAATATACAGATTCAATTTCAAGCATTTAAAAGAAAAAGAAACCAACAGTAAAGCCTGTCAGAGTGTATGCCTCATTTTCTTAAATAATTGATTCGATCAAATGTTGGTGAGTCTGGCCCCAGATTCCCAGTTTAACAGTGTGTACGTGTGTACGTGTGTGTGTGTGTGTGTGTGTGTGTGTGTGTGTGTACACTTGTATATCTTGTTCCTCTTTAATTTGACCAAAGCCAGGCCCTTCCTCTCAACTGAGCTGTAGCCTCAGCCTCCTGAGGTTACTCTTCAGTCTTCTTCCTCAGAGGCCCCCAACCTAGAGTTCATCCATCAGCTGTTTCAGTCCTGCAGTTCTCTGAGGCCCCGGTAGCCTTCTGGGACTGTCATGTCGTGACTCCACTTCCTGTGGCAGCTCGTAGCTTTGCCTTTTCATTGTGGTTTCTGATGTATGGACTACATCCTCGCTTATGTTGTGTCAAGACGGTTTGGGACAAAATAGTAGCACAGCACTGGCCGGGTAGGCATTGACTATCACATTGTTCCTCCCTAGTTGACTTCCTAGAGATGAGAGGTTGTTTGGTCTCATCTGCCAGAGCTCTTGGTGAAATCAGGACAGCTAGGTACAAATTTGACCATCCTGACTTGAGATTGCTTAAGTTATTCCATTGGCGGAATCCCTTCATTTTCCCCCCATCCTTAGTCCAGGTAAATGATGTTTTAGTGTATTTCTGTGGCTTTTGACATCACTGTTCCCTGTGTTTCCTGATAAACATGAACTTGTGTGTCCTAAAGCAGATAGAGAGTAGACGTTGTCAGGCAGATCTAGAAACCCAGCCCTAGAAACTTCTTACATGACCGTAGAATCTCTTCCTGCAAAACCATTGAGTCTATAGTTATATACAAAGTTACTCCTAACATCAGTTTAAACATATGTTCAATTTACTTGTCCAGTAAAATTTTTATGACCATAAAAATTGTATGATAAATCCAAGATTTACTAGCAAGATAATGGTCTTTTCAAAATGTTTCATGGAGTTGGACTCATTCAGTTAAGGGGGAAGTTACTAATTCCTTGTGTAATTAACAGGGAAGTTAATAATACTTTCATATCCATGGGTGTGCTTGTTAATAGTATGTATTATATCCAGTCCTTCTGTTTTCTCCCTTAGGTGATTGAAGACAGTACTGGAGTCCGCCGGGTGGTGGTCACACCCCAGTCTCCTGAGTGTTACCCACCGAGCTATCCCTCAGCCATGTCTCCCACCCATCACCTCCCCCCTTATCTGACTCACCACCCGCACTTCATTCAGAACTCGCACACAGCTTACTACCCTCCTGTCACCGTGCCTGGAGACATGCCTCCACAGTTCTTCCCTCAGCACCACCTGCCCCCCACCATATATAGTGAGCAAGGTGAGTCCGTCACAGCTGGCCAGGATTTCCTGAAACTGCTGCACTCCAACAACTCGGGAGGCCTCTAGCCTTGGTCTCCTGTGGAATAAGCAAGGCAGAAAGAGACCTCACTGGTACAAAACTCACGGGCCGTCCCAAGCTTCCGCTGTCTGGATTTGAGTTGGTGGGTCCACCCCACCAAGAGCAAGGAGTAGGATAGCTCATCTTTATTTTGGAAGTGAGGTAGCCATCTGCCCTGTGTTCCTATGCCTGCTGATAAGTGTTTATGTAAGAGTGGCCTCAGGCAGAGCTGGGCCCTGTTATTTCTTTGGCATCATCACGGTCTGCCAGTAGAAGGGAAATTGAAATGATTCGTGCCCCGTTAAAACGTTAGAAGATTATGAAGTCTCAATATCCTTTGGGTTTCCCGAAAGATATATCTTGGCAGAACTCAACAGTCATCTTGCTGTTGGTGTGGCCATCCTGCAGCTGTTTTTAGTTTGAGACTAGCCATTATCTTGGCCACAGTGTCACTGGTTGTTAGACAAATACTTAAGTCCAAAGGAAGAGAGTCTCGGCGTTCTCGGCCTTGTGTCTTTGGAAGTTCCGATGTGGGTTCAGTCTCGAGCTCTGACTATCCAAGTCATGCTCAGAGGCCAGAGAACAGGGAGGCAGAAACTGACTTCAGCTCCCGGACTTCAAGAAAGGCCCCTCTCCCTCTGAAGTGGAGCATTTGACTTCTTTAGACACTTGTCGTGTTGGTTCAGAGGTTCCTCTTACACTGCATAGTGTTGGAGCGAGTCCCGTGTGCTTTCTCTCCTGCTTTCTCCTCTGTTCATCTCACATTGGCTTTGTCTCTTTTTTTATTATGAACAAAAGAGAAATCTGAGATGAATATTTTTTAAAATATTTTTATTTTATAATTAATTTAATTTTACATATCAGCCACAGATTCTCCTATCCTCCCTCCTCCTGCCCCCCAGCCTTCCTCTCCCCAATCCACCCCATGAGATGAATATTTTAATTAAATATCCCATTGTCACTTAGGAATGAAATTGGATTATTTTGTTTGTTTTGATAGTTAGAAGAAATTTAACATGCTTTCATAAAAGGGTGTAGGAAGGTCACAGCCAAACATGAGGTAAATATCACGCCCTACATCAACCATTTACTAATGGTTGATTTTTATTTTCTTAATGACATAAACAAAAAAAAAATCAAGCATGATATGAAGACATTTAGAAAAAAAAATTTGTTAACTTTTGTTTTTGTTTTTGTTTTTGTTTTTTAAGACATGGTCTCACTCTGGAGCCCAGAGTCATCTTAAACTCATAGCAATCCTCCTGCCTCTGCCTGCCAGGTGTTAAGATTGTGGGCATGTACCATCTCACTCAGTTAATCAGTTTGTGAAAAGGTATTTAGTGCTTTGTCATATTCCGTATTAAATATTTGGAAGTTTGTCAGAGTGTCTGGTTGGCTATGACTTCATTGACATTCTGCAGAGTCTTGCCCCCTGACTCACATTCTGCTGATGCTCTCTGACCTGCCTTATTTTATCTGCTGCTCCTTATGATGCCTGGTTGTTACTCTTGTATAAATGATGGCTTTATAATCTTAGCAAGGTAAAACTGTGATTTAAACCATCATCAGAATTAGATAAGCACTGTCTGTTCTTCATTTCATAGTGTACTTTGATCTAATTTCACTAAAATAACACTGAACAGTAACATGCACAGAAGGAAAGTGCCACCTTTGGCTTCAAATTAAAGATGACAATAAAAAAAACTTCATATTCTAGAAACATCTGTGGAGCTTCCTTCCCTGCTTTCTCAGTGTGTATCGCTAAAAGCAATTAAACATTAACTCCTGGAACCATGAAAGCTTAGAAAATTCTCACCGTGTCTGAAGTGGTTCTTACGTTACTCTCCACGGTGACCGCTTTGCCTGTCATGTGTAATGCCTTGTGCCGTTTAGAACCGTGGCCAGCGTCTGCCATATGCTAGGACAGTTCACTTCAACACCTCTCTCTGAATATGGCGCTGCTGGATTTCTCACACTCTCTAGTCCACACTGGCTGTCTTGTAAGGATGTAATGAAGTTGTGTGAAGAGCTGAACTATTAATAATTTCATAATTAGTTGAGTTACGGAGCTTCCCATGCATTCCTACTCAGCACTGTCATCCTTTGGGTTGCTCATCCTAGAAATTGTGGTTAGTCCTTTCTTTTCATGCCCACAAGTCACATATAATTTATGCAGTTACTATATATTTGAGAAGTCCTTTTATTCCTGAAAAGAGATAAGGTCGTATTATCTATGTTATGTGTTGTCGTTTTCTGTTGATGCCGAAACATGATTTAAATACACCTCACTTCCTGCTCTCGCAGAGGGCCAGTGTTTGGTCCCCAGCCCCGTCACTGGAGTCCAGTTCCCGGTGACCCAGCGTGGACTTCTGGCCTCTGCGGTGCCAGCACACATGTGGTACACACATGAAAAAAAGATAAATTTTTAAGAAAAAACGAGTAAGGGGTTAGAGAGCTGGCTCAGCAGTTTAGAGCACTGGCCCTGGGTTCAATCCTCAGCCCTACAGGGTCACTCATTAATCCTCTGCACCTCCAGTTCTAGGGAGCCTGGTACTTCTGGACTCCATGGGCACACACATGCTGAACAAACATATATGCAGGCAAAATAGTGATACACATAAAGTTAAAAAATTAAATGAGTAAAATAAAATCTCTCCCAAGATCTTAAGAGCTATTATAAGTTCCTATTTTCTCCTTTACCAGTTAGAAGTGAGACGCCACTCATGTGTTCCTCCACCTGTCGCTCCAAAAGAGGTTCAAAATGGCGGCTGTTAAGTTTAGCTACAGACTGCAAAAGTGGCTCTTCTTTTTTCACACTTCTTTCTCCCTTCATTTTATATCTTTGGTTACTTTTAACAGCTATTTGTCATTTTATCCTGTTTAATAATTTTTTTCCAATTGTTGTTTTTTTTTTAATGCCCAGAGTAACTTTTTATATCATGCTAACTCTGTACTTTTTGATAGAAACATTGTTGTATCTCTACGAATAGTTATACTTTTAAATGTTTTAAGTCTATGTATACATGTAAAGTGATATTTCATTTGTTCTCTTATATGTACTGCATCTACTAAAGACATTGAGAAAGGCAAGATCAGATTTAGTTGTAAATTCACCAGCCAATGAAGTCTTTGGGGATAACTGAAGATAACTGTTGTCTTCATTTTTCTCCATAATTTATAGGAAATAATAAATGTACTGTGTTGTTTTTAATAACTGATGATCCCACACAAATCCTGTGATCGTATAATGCACCCAGCATTGTTTTAAAGTCTATTTTATAATGTATGTAGCAGTTCTTTGCATTGCTTCCTCTGGGGGTCAGGTTATTTGACCTTTTAATCACTCACTGTGACAAATGTAGACTGAGCTTGTATTTGTCACACACATTCATTCTAGAAATTATCCCACTGTATGGAATGTCGAGCTATATCACTCGAGAAGACCAGTATAGCAAGCCACCCCACAAAAAGCTGAAGGACCGCCAGATTGACCGCCAGAACCGCCTAAACAGCCCACCTTCCACCATCTACAAGAGCAACTGTGCCACGGTGTACAATGGCTACGGCAAAGGCCACAGTGCTGGAAGCGGTGGAGGAGTCGGAGGTGGGAGCGGAGGTGGACCTGGGATCAAAAAGACAGAGCGGAGAGCAAGAAGCAGCCCGAAGTCCAGTGATTCGGACTTGCAAGGTAATGCTGTAGACATGGGCATTTCGATGGCACCATCGTTTGCAGGGGAACCTTATTTCATGGTACCATCTTTACAGGGGAACCTTATTTCATGGCACCCATCTTTATAGTGGGACTGTTTCATGGGACCATTTTTTACAGGGGGACTTTATTTCATGATGGATGTTTTCTTCTGGGAACCGTTGGCTCAACCTTATCCCTTTCTTAGTAAGGAAAGACTACTGTAGAATTTATTTATTTATGTGAATTTTTCATCACACTTCATCTCAGAAACAGTATTGGAAATTGTTTTCACATTGGCCTGTTTCATGCTACATTGAGAGATATGGAAGATATCAAATTGAATCTTTTTCTTACAAGCATGGGCTAATTCTAATCCCAAGTAATTACACCTCATGGAAACAACTGTAGTTATTTATTGTTGCAGTGATGTTGGCTGTGCATGGCAGGAATATATCCCCGTTCAGCTTCAGACAAGGGCGTCCCTGGATGTCCTTTGGCATCTTCACACCTTTCACAGACCAAAATGAGATGGAGGGTCAGGCTCCCCATGAGTGGAGACAGCAGCCCAGAAGACCATGTGCCTTTGTAGGTTAATGTTATGGAGATAGGTGGGTGGGGTTGAGGGGTATGCTTGTCTTTAATTACATTTTAGGCGAAATTTAAAGATAATCATTTTTATTGCAAAAGGAGAAAAAAGTAGGCTTTTTCTGTAGATATATAGAAGGCTGGAAGACATATATAGACATGCATATGTATGGCTGAGAACCATATGGACATATAGAACGATAAAGCAGGTAACACTTTGACAACTATATGAGTTTATAAATCTAAATAAATACTGGCAATCAAAGATGAGCAAACCTCAGACAGATAAGTGATGTGGTACCCAACCCTTTGTGTGTCTATGTGTGTGAGACTGTGTATGTATATGTTTGAATGTGGTCTGTGTGGTATATGTGCTCATGTCTGTGGTTGCTTGCTTCTCTAAGTACATACAGAGCCCAGAAGAGGATATTGAGTGTCTTGCTTGTTCTCTCTCCACCTTAGTCCTTTCAGGCAGGGTCTTTTCCTAAACCTGGAGCTAGGCTGGCAGCCAGGAAGCCCCAGTGATCCTCCTGTCCCCATTCTCCACGGCACTAGAGTTAGGGGTGTGCATGTATGTGTGCACGCATAGGTGCATGACTTTTGATGTGGGCACTTGGATTCAAATTCACATCCTCATGTTTGCACATCCTCTAAGCCAGTGGTTCTCCACCTTCCTAGTGCTGTGACGGTCCCTTCAGTACAGCTCCTCATGCTGTGGTGACTCCCAAGCATAAAATAATTTTCATTGCTACTTCTTAACTGTAGCTTGGTACTGTTAACTCATAATGTGAATATCTATGTTTTCCAGTGGTCTTAGGTGGCCCCTGTGAAAGAGGTTGTTCCACCCCAAAGGGGTTGAGATCCACAGGTTGAGAACTGGTACACTAAGCCCTCGGTCTAGCCCCAGCCATTCCTTACATTCATAAATCAGTGACTGTGCCTGTGATGACATTTGTGATTGGAAAAGGTAGGAGTTGGGCATATTTGCTTCTCTATGGAGAAGAAGAGGACACGCTGCTGGCGGAGTTTCCTTGTGGGCCACTTAGAGTTGATAAGTTAGAGTGTAACGAAGGGCGATGGTGAGAAGTGACCTGGGAGGGCGGTGTGGCCTCTTGATCTTCTCCTTTATTGTCTTCTCTGTGGTCCCTGTTTCCTGCAGCTGCTGCACTTGGACAATTATTAAACAAAACACAGACAGACAGTGTGTGGAAGAGACACTCAGCTCCTAAGTGAAGGTGTTGTGTCTGTGTATGAAATAGTCTTTTCTGTGAGGTAGGGGGCTTCCTGTGTTGCTCAAGATGGACTTGAATCCTCCAAGGCCAGGGTGTCTTCCTACCTCATGCGCCCATGCTTTGTGGATTGTAGGCTTGTACCACTGTGTTAAAATAACTTCAGTCAAATCACACCACAGTTGCTGTTTGAAATTGGCTTTCCTATTTTAAAATATTTTATATCCTGATCGTGCTTGTGAAGTAATGTGTCATATTAAATACAAGGAGTATTTATTAACAGTATTTGAATTTAACCATAGAAGACAATTCTTATTCTCTCTCTCCCTCTTCCTCTCCCTCTCCCTATCTTTCACACACACACACACACACACACACACACACACACACACACACACACACACGGTGTAGATGCAAAGGAACATTTTTTTTACCCAAATATGAATAGGGAGTGTTCATGTTGTCTAGATTTAAGGGAAATGATTTAGGTAGAGTAGGTTAGATGAAGCAGTGTTGAAGTTAGTGTAAAAATTATTGCAGCTGCAGATTCACTTTGTCAAACAACTTTCCTCTGTGTACAATTATTTCACAACTCATGTACCTAAGTGTTCTCTCTGCTATATATTTTAATATCGGCACATTTGGGGAGAACTGGCTTTGCGTTGGTGTCTACATGGAATACTCATGGACATTCCTGGGTCTGCAAGCATTTTCATGTTTTACCTCATGTGAGAGAAAGTGGGTGGAGTTGTTGGGAAGCGTGTGGCCTTGGCTGCTGTATAGAAAGCAGTTATTTTGTTAAGATGGTGGTGAGCGGGGATTTGCTCTGGACCCGAAGAACTGGCGTTTCACAAGGAACAGGGGCAGAGTGGGATGAGTCTGCCTGGTCTCTGACCCTTTGCCCATTACCTTAGCTTTCGCCCCAGAATCGCCTGGTCTTCTCCACACGGTTTAACCACGAGGTAAAAAATCACTGGGCTGGGGAGCTGGCCCAGCAGACAACTCGACCGTTAGTGCTTTTGATGACTCCTAAGCTCTCAGCGCCACCTGATTTAATACTCAGCTGCAGTTAACACTGTTAGGATTTGCATGTGTGGTTTGTTCTAGACCAGGCTGTGTCCTGAATCCCAGCACATGGCTTGTGTGTCTTTTCATGTTCTGCTCTTGTTTGTTGTTTCCAGAGAAGAGCAATCTCATTGCTTCATAATCTCATCTTTCAGAGAGTCAGCATTAGCCAGCTGCCTGTTTGCTAATTCCAGTAGACAAGTGGTTTTTCAAAGGGATAGGTAGGGACCAGGGATGCAACTCGGTGGTAAAGTGTACACCCAAGCATGCTGGAGACCCCACTTCAGTCTTAGAACTGGAGGGGTCAACAGGCAGAGGGTTAGTGAACTTTCAATTCATGTGATTCGTATAATCAAACTACTCCCAAAAGAGTAAAAAGCTGGCAATACTGTGAAGACACAGGGATGTGGCTGACAGCCTTAAAACCAAACAAACAAACAAACAAACAAAAGTAAGTCCTGGTTGTCAGTTAACTACTTCAGAAGCACAAATAGGACCTTGAACCAGAGATGCCTGGCTCATTTCAAATCAGAATCTTCTCGGAGAAAAAAATGGAAGGAGACACCACTCTGGGTATCTTCTGTGTAGCAAGAAACATGTGATATTGCAGTTGCTATACCAGCAGCTTTACATCCCTAACCCGAGGCTTCTCAGCATTACCTGTACTCTTTGAAACATGCTAGGGTTGAGAGATTGTTTAATCATATGTCATTGATGTATGTGATAAACAGATGTGTCACAGCCCCTGATATTAGAGTAGTTCTCATCAGTATTAGATTCTTTCAGATAACAGTTTTTTTTTCTTTTTTCTTTTCTGTGGCTCTGAATGGCCTGGAACTCAGTATGTAGACCAGGCTGGCTTCACACTGTTAGTGATCACCCGTCCTTGCCTGTACTGTGCTCAGTGG
The DNA here is from genome assembly GCF_949786415.1 of Peromyscus eremicus. Taxonomy (NCBI): domain Eukaryota; kingdom Metazoa; phylum Chordata; class Mammalia; order Rodentia; family Cricetidae; genus Peromyscus; species Peromyscus eremicus. Next base: position 25,393,811 of record NC_081421.1, on the reverse strand, counting down.
GCACTCCAAGCGATGGTCAGCCCTGTAGCATTGGACAGACAGTGGCTTCGTGAATACCATCTGGGTTTGAATCGTGCTTTTAGGTGGTGAGGGCAGGAAAGTGGGAATGAAGCAAGAGAGGTGGGGGGCATTCAGTTCAAATTCGTGATTTCAGTGGAAATATAGTCTGTGTAATGATAGGCATTACTGGTCCACCTGTGGTGGAGAATTCCTTTTGTGTTGCTCATGTAGAAGTGGCAGCTGACATGTGACCTCTGGACCTTACAGCATCTCTGGGGAAGATAGAGACACAATGGTAAGAATTCCAAACACAGGAGTCAAAACACAGGCCTCATACTTTCGGCCTCATACTTTTCGGCATTTGACCTTTGGAATAGTTAAGAATCCAAAGACTCAGTTATGCTTCAGAACAGATTCCACTAGACAGACAGACAGACAGACAGACAGAGACACCTGGCTTCTGAGTATCATGGAACACCAAGGAGTGTGTTATTCTGGGCCTTCCTCCTTCAGCAGTGACACCTGCCTTCTGACCCCACAGTACACCCCATTATCTGCTCCTTAGATTTCGGTTGTTTATTGGGGGTCCTCATTGACATCTTTTCTCTTCCTATATTTTGCAATCACTGCTCAGATAGTAGTGCATGGGCTGAGGAGACGGCTCAGTGGCTAAGCAAGTGTAAGCACCTGAGTTCAAGTCCTCAGAACCCACTGAACTCTGGGTATAGAAACACTTACCTGGGAGATGGAAACGGGAATCTCAGGAGATCATGGACTGACCAGCCCGCCATGCAAGTTATGAACAGCAAGAGATTCTGTATCAAAGTGGAATGCATGTGATTAGGTGGGCGCGTGGGCGCATACACACACACACACACACACACACACACACACACACACACACGGGGAGGGGGGGTCTGTTCCCCCCTAAATTACCATGGAAGTTGACTTCCTAGTAATAAGAACTGTCAGGGCTGGAGGAACGGCTCAGTGGATAAGGCGCTTGCTGCACGAATCTGCGTCGGACACCGTGTGAGAAGAGCCGGGCAGGTGTGGCTGCCCTCTTTAGTCTCAGCCGTGTGATGGGAGGTGAGGGGACAGACAGAGTTCCCAAGATTGCTAGCTAGGGTAGCCATTCAGTGAGCTCCGGTTCAACTGGGAAGCACTTTCTTCAATGTATAAAAAGGAGAGTAATTGAGGAAGACATCAGCATCATCTTTGAGCTCCTCTGCATGGATGTGCATACACACATGTACCCCACACACACATGAAAGAGAAGCGGGGAGGAGAGAAGGAGGGGGAGAATGAATCGCCCCTCTGCATGGATGTGCGTACACACATGTACCCCCCCCACACACACACACAGGAAAGAGAGAAGCGGGGAGGAGAGAAGGAGGGGAGAATGCATCGCCCCTCTGCCTTGCTACTGTAGCTTTCCGGATTGTCTCCTGCAGGCCTCTGCTGCTGATGTGATCCCAGTCTGCCACCTGTGAGTCTTGAACATGGCAGCAGTGTCAAGAAAACATGAAAACACATTGAAAGTGAGCTCAGGTCCCAGGAATCCACCCATGGTCTGAAGGGGCCTGAGTGGCTTTTAGTCTTTCAGAGGACAGTGTGCGTCCCTGGAGCAGTGTGAAAGGCATGCTCCTCGGCAGGACAGCAGTGTGCGCGTCACTTCCGTCTAGCATTGGCAGCCAGCGCCAGCCCCTCAGCCTGGGAGGCCCCTCCAGCAGGCTCTGGGGGGCCCAGCTGACTTAGGGCCTAGGAGTGGAAGGAATGGGGAAGAAGATTGAGGGTCGGAAGGTGAGGTTCATCGGGGCGTAGCTGTGGGCTTTCTGATTGGGCCATTCTTCTCTGAGGTCCAAGAGGGGAGGAATCAAATGACGAAGGACTCTAAGACCTCGGCATGCCCATCCCCAGCCATTACTGGGGTGCTTGCTAGCTTCTCTGCTGTGGAGACAAGCCTGGCAGCCCACTCAGGAGCCAGTATGTTGTCCTTTTCAGGTTGTCACATCCTTTCCTGTTAGCCTTCTCTCCTCCCTGTGTTTTGTTACAGTGTAAAATTTTAAAGACCCTAACCATGGGACTTTTTGTTTTTCTTTTTCGAGACAGGGTTTCTCTGTGTAACAGCCCTGGCTGTCCTGGATCTCGCTCTGTAGACCAAGCTGGCCTCGAACTCACAGACACCCACCTGCCTCTGTCCCCCGCGGTGGGATTAGAGGCGTGCGCCACCACAGCCCGGCACTGGCACCGTCTGACTCCTAACGGGCAGGACACTGATGCTTTTGTCCTGTTAGTTTCAGAATCTAACCCATTAATGCGTCGAGCAAGCTCAGTAGTTTTTAAACACCGGAGACAACATACGAGAACGACTCTGCTCTCTCTCTCTCTGGAAATCTGAGGGTGGAGTTTGGATGAGTTTCCCACACACAGTACTAAGCTCTGCGGACCCATGTTATTTTCTCTGCCTTTTTACTTTCCTGGACACTGGTCAGAGCAGCATTTAGATGATGTGATAACCCATTTTGGCGAAGTGCATGCCATCCCCAAGAACCCTTTAAACAGCATGTAGATGCAGGGAAATGGTGTGTTTCTGGTGTGTGTGTAGCATTCCATTTGATTGGTCATCCTCTTCATCAGTGTGTTGTACTTAGAAGCGAAATCACTTCCCATTGCTGTTGCACAGACTTAGATCTCCTTCCAGCCCTGCCACTGTCCTGTAGGAGCTGTGCACCCTGGGGCATGAAAGCTAATCTCTCATAGCTCGGTTTTCTTCTATATGTATAACATGGGCGTGGGTAACAGCAGCAGCGCGGTGGAGGGGGGGGCTGTCAGGAGTTCTCCTCGTGATTGTAGACACTTACCAAGGGGTTTGAAAATGTTAACGATTATGGAAGAAAGATGTGACATTTTCCTGCGTATGAGAATTGCTTCCTGTCCGAGTGTGGAGGAGCCAGGCCTCCTCCTGTCTCAGAGTGACAGAGCAGTGAAGGTCATGGATGAGAGGGAGAAGCTTCAGAGGGCCATCCACTGGCTAACATTCCAGATGTTTTCTGTTTCTTCTGCTTCCTCCCCATCTGGATTGTCTGTGGACCCAAGGAGAGTGAGGACAGGCCATTGACTCTGTATCCGAACCCACTCAGCCTGCCGAACACTCTAGATTACTGTGCTGTTTGTCAGAAATGCTGGGCAGAGGGATAACTGGACATAACCTGAGGGGATAACATCTTCTCTCTTGCTAACTTCGAAGCTCTGTGCAGTTGAGCGAATGAATGTGGTGCTCTAGCTCAGTAAGCTAACTAGATAGGTTAGATTTCAAAAGCATAAGGGCCACTTTGGCATTCTGCAGTTGTGTCTTCTACCTGGATACACCATAGATGGGGTCAGCAGGTGGTGTCTGCAGGGTGGGGTGCACCATCATGGCGATGGCATGTAGACTCAGCCGCCATTTCTTTCGTACCCCATGTGGAGCAGACTTGGCATTCCGGTGGATTTCCTACTGCTAGGTCTCCATTGCCTTTGCTACTGTATCTCCTTCCGTTGAGCAGTGGTCCGGGATCACCTCATAGATCAGCCTGCTGAAGGCCACGAGTTCAGTTCCTGGATTTGGTGGTGAGTGTCACAGTGTGACCGCAGCAGTGAGCATTGCACATATGCCCTTTTAGTCACAGCCTGCCTCAGCAGCCTCGGCTCGCAGTGCAGATTGAGTGTGTCCAGCCAGACGCACAGTGCAAGCAGGCTTTGCTACTGTGCTTCAACTTCTGGTGCTGCGCTAAAATACTGTGAAGTAGACCACACAGGTGTGAACTAGAAAAGGTCCCTGGAAAGGAGCAGCAGCACTCCCTTTGTGTGGGAATTTACAAAGTACTGAGTCCTGATGCCTGGTAACACACTAGAACCCCAGTTTTTCCTCTGGTGTGGAACTTTCATTTTAAAAACACACCTTTCTTTCCCGCTCACCCTTCTAGATTGTAACTATGTGTGCATGCGCGAACGCGTACGTGTGCGTGTGTGCATACATGTGTACTTGCAGTCTTGAGTGTCATCTTCGTGCGTACCTTTGTTTGTTGCTATTGTTTGGGGGGGGGGGTGTTTGCTTTGGTTTGCTGAGATGGGTCTCCCACTGGTCCAGAACTCACTGATTGGCTCGCTGACTCCAGGAATCTGGGTCCCCAGTGCTGGCTTTACACGTGTGGGCTGCTAGCTCCAGTTTCACTTGTTTGTGACTTGGGTCCTGGTGATTTAATTCAAGCTCCAGTGAAGTCGAAGGCAAGTGCACCACTGAGCTGCTCACTCTGGAACTGCTTCTCTGTAGCACATCGGGTAAATGGTCTTTCCATGTTGGAGTATTTGCCGGAAAAGGGCAGAAATGATCCTGTGCTGATTGTGGTGGGGATGCTGTGCCCTAAGCACAAAAGAGAGTGGGTGGCTCAGGGGGACTGGAGAGCCAGGAGGAAGGAGAGCAGGAGAAGGGCCTCAGAGCAGTGGCCGCTGAGTAAGAGCGAGTCCTAAACGTGGGAGAGGCGGAGGGGCCACACAGTGGTCAGGAAGGTTAGGCGATGGAGGAGGGTAATCTGGAAAAGAGAGAGGTTTTGTGGTTCCATGCTGTGTATTCCTTCCCACTGAGGGGTAGGGTAGGCCAGGAAGCTAGCTGAAGACCTTTTGCCTGTCCTAACCCAAGGGCCTTTTACCAGAAGGTCTGCTTGCAGCAATCTGTCAATAAAACCAGTTTTCTCTTGGGTTTCCTGTTCTGTGTTCCAGCATACACTGATTTCACAGGCACATTCAAAGTCAATTCTTGGGACTGGCGAAGCAGTTAAAATGATAGTGTAATTGCCTAGTGTGGCTGGAACTCTGGGTTTGAGCCCCCAGCATACACTGATCATGGGTGTGTGTGTCTGTAATCACAGCTCGCAGAGGCAGAGGCAGAAAGGTCAGAAGTTTAAGGGTATCCTCTGATGTGTGATGAGTTGAGAGCTGGTCTGGACTGCTAAGACACTGTCCAAAACAAACAAACAAACCAGTAAATAATTCTTTAGTAGAATTTAAGAATAGCAGCATGTTCAGAATGGCAATCCAATGTTGTTTACATCATGTTTTAGAGTTTTAATATTTTTAAAACCTAGAATCAGAATTTTTCTACTTTTGGGTTTTAAGTTAAAAATTAGACTTCTAGAAGAAATGACCACATCTCCTTTATACCTGGGTTATTTTGCTCTTAAGAGCAATCTGCTTTGGTTGGCATGATTATCTTAAAGCCTCTGAAAACCAAAATCACTCTCAGGTTACCTTTACATATAGTAAAAAGAATTTGTGTAGTACTTCCATGAAGCCCCACTCTTGCTTTGTAGATTTATCAGAAACCCCATGAAAGGGACATGTAAAAACTGTGTGGATGAACCAGATCTACCAATATTTTCCTGAACAAGTCTTTCATAAGTGCGTTTATGAGCTAATTCACATGGTGAACTTCCATTCACCTCTTCCCTGTTACTTGAAAAGACATATGGGATGGGACAGTAAGATTCTTAGACTAAGAGGGCTAGGGAAACCACCATATTTTAGGTTCGCTGAGTTCCTCAAAGCTATTTGAGTGCCTCGCCAAGCACATTTTAAAAGTTAATATGTAGTCCTTTGGGATGATTTATCTTTTGGTGCAATATTGCTCCAAAGAGCCTCATAAGAGATCAAGATCTCTTAGTCACTCTCTTGAGAAAATTATGTTACTTAAGTGAAATGGGACTATTGGTGCCTGAGTTATTCAACTATCAAATTGTTTGTTTTAAGTATATTGACAGTATCTTTTACTACTTACACCGTGGGACAATGGCTCAAACTTGCAGAATGCCGTTTGATTTCAAAATGGTGTTTTCAACTCAGAGAAGAATTACATGTGTGCGAAGTGTTGTTGTCATATTTTAACCTTTAGCTGTCGTGGTCTCGTGCTTGAAAGCAAAACTGTCCCTTTTGAGTTAGAAAATCCCCACCACACTAATATTTCCCAAAAGAAAGCTCTGTTGTCTGTATAATACATGCACCATAACATTTTGACTTTTGAGTTGCTTGATTCTGTGAAGCACACATACTTGTTTTCTGTATCACATTTTAAAGATGATATCAGGCCATTTGGGTATGGTTCTATGACCGTACTGCTCCATGATTGGAATGTAATGTTCTTCATACTAGTGTCTGTACTTATGGCAGAACTCTGGGTTTCTGACTGGATAATGTATAGGATTCTTTGCACACAGAGATTGAGGTTCTCTTTTCTTCTTTTTTATATTTTCTTCGTTCTTTGCATTTCTTTATTCTGTACAACTAACTTGTAAGACTTGATATATTTGTTATTACTAATAACAAGACTGGATTTTATCTTTTTTTATTAAGTTACTCATCTATTTACTACCAGGATATTTTTATTTTATTTTTTGGGGTACATTAAGAAGAGAGAAATCAATGTTAGGAATATTTTTAGTACTGATTTTGAAAAAAAAATCAAGCTGTCAACACATACTTTTAAAAAGAGAGGTTCAACTGCTCTCACATTAAAATCTCTCCCATGCTCGTGGGGTTCATCTGTGAAGTAGGATGGCATTCAGATGACTTCCTCAGGAGGCGGATGACCCCCTTATTTCCACACGCTTTTGGCCCCTCTCTCCTGTCCATTTGTACTATTGTTATTTTTTTTAACTTTGTTTTTGAGACAAGATCTTGCTGGCCTTGAGCAAATGACCTTCTTGCCTCAGCCTGCTCTGGATCTGGCCTCCCTTTATCCACTTTTATCTTTAATAATCTCCTCAGTGGCAGGATAAGCTGCCTAGAAAAGAGTATGTTCAAGTACTGATGCTAAGTTTCAGTAAAGATTGCTGGACCTAGGAAAGCTGACATGTGAATTGCTCGTAATTTATCTCTAGGACCCATTGTAATATTGGGTGAGCACAAGGGTATTACTCTTTTAATAGGTCAGTAATAATCAGACATTGAAAATTGGACCATATGCAGACGTCTAGTATGACTGACAATTAGTAGACATCCAGAGTGTTCCTCTGTTCTGTTCCTCATCTGCTGCTATGCCATAGTTAATTTTCATCTATTTTCAGTGTGAAAAAGTAATTGAAAGGCTTAGAGCACAGAACATTGGAGACCAGGAACCAGGGTAATTGTTCACTAGTACTATAGCTTTTACAGTGAGCATACTTTTTTAATGTTCTATTTTGAGCCAGGAGTGGGAACAGTAACCTATTTAAGGCTGCACTAGATTTTACAGTGACCTCCAAGAGGAAGCCCTGGCTTGGTAGGATATGCCCAGAAGGCAGGAGGATCAGGAGTTCAATACTGTCCTTGGCTGTATAAGGAGCTCTGGGCTTGCCTGGGCTACATGAGACCTTGTCTCCAAAAGATACCAAGGGATAAAATAGAGAAGGAGCCCAGTGTCCAGTGTTTACTTGACACAAGACTAGAATGCTGTTTCAGTGCTGGGAGGAAGATACCACTAGCAATCAACCATCGTAAGTGCTGATTGTAGGTGACAGTTACGCGAATTATACTCTCCTTAGGTGCTGGTTTCGTTCCTGGAAAATTACTCTTATTTAAGAGAAATTTGGGTTATTAGAGGACTGAATGTTTTGTAGGAACATTTACATGTAATTTTCCCATTTTATTCAGTTTCCCAAGTCTTACAGGGGTGTTTTCAGACCTGGATCTATGACTGCCATATAGAGAATCTACCGCTTAGGGACATCCCCAGTCAAGCTCACTGGGAAGCATGCGGTCACGAGTGGGTGTGCTCTCAGCACTTCAGAATCCTTCACGATAAGGGAACATGGATAGAAAGGGGAAAGGAGCTGCGTTACTTCCTGTGCCTAGGAACTGCATTTGAACAGGAGTTAGTTGGTGTTCCCCTTAATGTGGAGTAATTCTGAGTGGGCCTATCTGCTGTTACCGGGCACTCAAAATTAAATAGCAGATCTGAGTTCTGTCCTGGTGGGGAGATGGCATCGAGAGCAGCTCTGGCACAGTCCTGGCAGATCTGAGCTCTATCACTTTCCTGGGGCCCAGTTTTCTCGCTGCTTCTTGTCATACCAAACTGACTACCATCCACAGATTTTAACACAATAGATCAAAAGTGGGTGCGTTGTCAGTTTCCTGTGACTAACAAATTACCACAGAGCTGGTAGGTTAAAGCAACAGAAAATCATTATTTTTTAGTGGAGCGAGCTTGTGGATTAGTGTCAGAGGTCAGAGGTCACTAGGCTGAAGCCAGCTAGCTTGTGGGGCCAGAGAGAAGCTCACAGAAGAAACTGTTCGCTGATCTTTTCTAGCCGTAGGTGAATGCCACCATCTCTTGGCTAGTACACCTACCACTAGCATCTCTGGTCTCAGCTCTGTCTTCATGTGGCTTTCTCTCCTGTGTGTTGAATCTCCCTCTGCTCCCTCCCTGTAAGAATGCTTGTGATTTCTTTCATTTGGGGCCCACTTAGAAAACCCAGGGAAATCTTCTCACCTCAGAATCCTCTATCACGTCCCCCAAAGATTGGACCAGGTCAGATAACTCCTCCATTCTCAGGGTTGGTTTCGGGGATCCTTTCAAGGCCATTTCAACCCACCCCAAGTTACCTCCAGCATGTCTGTTCTAAAAACTGGACCAGAATTGGCTCTTGCCCTCATTCATGTCCTGCGTAGGTCTAAGTGATGAATCCACTCTTCTCAGCATTGGTCATGGGATTTAAGGTGCAATGCATGGCAGCAGATAGGTCTCTCTAGCAATGCAGGGCAGGAGCCATTGACAGAACCTTTTCTCACGGTGACAGTGCCCTCAGGGAAGACCATGCATAAGGTGAATGCAGGGACACTTTTCCTGTGTGTGTGTGTGTGTGTGTGTGTGTGTGTGTGTGTGTGTGTGTTCTTTCTTTTTTAAATATTTTCATTTTATAATTAACTTAATTTCACATATCAGCCACGGATTCCCCCATCCTCCCTCCTCTCACCCCCCAGCCCTCCTCCCCAATCCACCCCCCACTCCCACCTCTTCCAAGGCAAGGTCTCCCCTGGGGATTCAGCCCAGCCTGGCAGACTCAGCTGAGGCAGGTCCAGTCCCCTCCTCCCTATACCAAGGCTGAGCAAAGTGTCCCAGCGTAGGCCCCAGGCTCCAAAAAGTTAGCCCATGAACCAAGGACAGGTCCTGGTCCCACTGCCTGGGGGCCTCCCAAACAGTTCAAGCTAATCAGCTGTCTCACTTATCCAGAGGGCCTGGTCCAGTTCCATGGGGGCTCCTCAGCCATTGGTTCACAGTTCATGTTTCTACTAGTTTGGCTATTTGTCCCTGTGCTTTTTCCAATCATGGTCTCAATATTTCTCGATCATACAATCCCTCCTCTCTCTCGCCGATTGGATTCCCAGAGCTCCACTTGGGGCTCAGCTGTGGATCTCTGCTTCTGCCTCCATCAGACACTGGATGAGACTTCTATCATGACAGCTAGGGTGTTCGGTCATCCAATCACCAGAATAGGTCAGCTCAGGCACTCTCTCGACCATTGCCAGTAGTCTACACTGGAGGTATCTTTGTGGAATTCTGGGGACCTCTCTAGCACTCTGCTTCTTCCTATTCCCCTGGGGTCTTCATTCATCATGATATCTCCCTCCCCGTTCTCCCACTCTGTTCCTGATCCAGCTGGGATCTCCTGCTCCCCTAAGCTCTCTTTCCCCCGACCATTGCCCTCCATTTACCCACTGCCACCCCCAGTTTGCTCATGTAGATGTCATTCATTTCTCTGTTATTGGGCGATCCTAGAACCTGGAAACAACCTAGATGCCCTTCAACTGAAGAATAAATAAATAAAATGTGGTACATATACACAATGGAGTACTACTCAGCAGAGAAAAACAATGATATCATGAGGTTTGCAGGCAAATAGATGGATCTAGAAAAAATCATCCTGAGTGAGGTAACCCAGACTCAGAAAGACAAACATGGTATGTACTCACTCATAAGTGGATACTAGATGTAAAGCAAAGGATAACCAGACTGCAACTCACAACTCCAGGGAGGCTATCTAGTAAAGAGGACCCTTGCGTGTTTTTATGATCAGCTTTTATTGCTGTGACAAATTACCCTGGAGAAGCAGTGGAAAAGGAGGAAGGTTTGGGTTAGCCCCGTTTCCGTTTCCATCTGATCAGCTAGCTCCATTGCTGTCAGGCCTGGGAAAGGCAGGGTTCATGTGGAAGCCCATAGCCTGAGAAAGCCGCTCACCTCCTGTCAGCCAGAAAGCTTGGTAAAAAGTGCAGTAGCAGATGTAATAAATACCGTTTCCTAGGAAATGACACATCTGCCCGATTCGGAATGTCCATGGTCTTTGAAAAGGAAACAATCCAGTCCTTACTAAGACAAATTAAAGTTATTTTTTTTTTTTTAAAAAAGCTTAGTGAATCTAATATTCCTTCAGTTTCGTTCTGTTTAAGAAGACCCACAGCGGCCACGCTCGTTGCCTTTATGGATGGGTCCCAGTGTCTTCTCCCTGAGAACTGCCGTCTGTACAGATCTGTTTACCCTAATCTTGAAGAAGCGTTGCCAGCCCCTCAGGTTCCAGTTGTCGTCTGGGCAGTACCACAAGTCTAAGTGTCTGTGGTGCTCTTGATCCCTGCTGCTTGTCACAGTGAACTTGGGTTTTATCATTTTTGTTTTTACCTTTGGGCAGAAATTTTGCCTAACTTGGAAAACCAGAAAATTTTAAACTACATGAGATAGTATTTGGTACCTGCTACTCCCTTTTCTTCCAGAATTATATAATTTTGTCAAATTTGGTGGGATATGTATGTGTGTATTTGCATGGGTCTATATCCATACACGTGGACACATACACATACGCACACATCACTGTCAGGCAGGCATCATTATATTGTATCTGCAGCATCCAATGGACGATTGAGTTAGTCAATGCTCTTGTCTGCTGTGAGTTTGCAGAACTAAAGAGTATTCCAAAGCAGGAGGTTGACGAGAACATTGGGGGCCAGACTCAGCCAGATAATGCGGTTCCCAGCCATAGCCATGAGCAATAATGTCAGGACAGCAGATACGAAAGCATGGCTGTCTGCAGGTGGAAAAGGGAGGCGGAAGTAAACAGAGCCTGTGCCCTGCAGCCCGCCTCAGGTCAATCCCTGTGGCTGTGGGCTCACTGGGAAGCACACTTCGAGGCTCTCATGAAGGGTGAGGAGGATCGAGACAGCACGCCTCTCTGGAACAGTTTCCAGGCTAACTGATGATGAAGCTAGAACTCCGTCTAAGCAGCTTTGCTTTGACTGCCCTTGTGAGCCAGTAGTTTAGTTACTTACGTGTTCTTTCCAGAGGAGCATTGATCACAGCATAGACGATGCCTGCCAGTTCCTCTTGGAACCAATTTAGATGAGAAGGACTTTGGACAAAACCGTGTAAGTGTGTCTGGTTAAGTCATTTTACTATTTGAGGGCAGCTTTGGAGACTGAAATATATTTTCCATTTAGTAGAATTTGCCTTCTCTTACGGGCCGCATTTGTGGAAATATGTTGAAATCTTAAATGTAGACAGTATGGCTTGCTGTCTAGAGTGAGGCTCCCCTGGCTGATGTCTGGCTGACAGGCAGCAGTGATGGGTGTGACCAGAGCCTCGGCTCTGTTCCTTCGGCAGCTCTGTGGACTGGAGCGGGCACACCACTCTCCAGGAACATTTTATCCGCTATGCATTCTTGCAGTTCCTCTGCATGTCAATGTCGCATATGAAAACTTAGGTGTAGAAGTCTGTGAAACAAGTTAACAGTTTTCTAGATATCCAAACATGCTTCATGAAATGGGCTTTCCTAACTTCCTACTGCCCTTACAGTGTTTGTCAGGCGCAAGGGTATGTGTGTGTGTGTCTGTGTGTGTGTCTGTCTGTGCACATGCATGCACTCATGTACACACATGAACACTTCCATAGAGCTTCCATGTCTGAAATGGAATTCTTATTTTCTGTCTCTCTGCTGCCAATTTATCTCCCCCTCCCCCAGCAGCCAGAGACCTCTTCTAAATCCATCTCCTACATTTTCCTTTCAAACTCAGCATGAAGTGCAGGCCCTTTTCCCAGCATGGGACTGGGTCTGCCTCTGCCTGGCACCTCCCTTTGAGTTCTCTGACATTCCTGTCCTTCCTGCCCTGGGTCTTCTCTCTCCTGGAGAGTCCTGCCGTTTGGACAGTGCTGGTGTTTACCTTCCTCTCTTAGACCAAATGGTTCAGGGTCACATGGTTGCTGACCCCCACTACTAGCTAACCCTTCTGTGTGTGTGTGTGTGTGTGTGTGTGTGTGTGTGTGTGTGTGTGTGTGTTATCTATAATCCCTCATAAGAGTTCACCCCTTGGATATATCCAAAACAGACCAAGTTGGCAGAAGTTCAAGAGCAAAGCTCACTCAAGGATACTTCCAAATGGTTTTTTATAGATACCATAAATTGCTAAATTTGCTTTTTATTTAGATTTTTCTTTTTCATTTTACAAGGCTGGGGTTAAAATATAGAATTCCACTGTAGCTGGAAAGAATCATGAGTATCGTTTATTAATCCAAATACTAGAGTTGAACCACATAAGAAACAGCGGAGATGAAATGCTTTTTCTTGACAAACTGAATGCTGGGTACAAACTCACTGTTAAGCCCGACCCTTCCCCACTACAGTGGCCTTCCCTACGCTAAGCCTTGCATTTGCTTCTACTAAATAAACGTGGACATTTTTCATCACCGTTGCTTTGTGTTTTTTGGGGAAGAATGACCCTCCTTTGTGTCTACGGATGCTTGTGGTCGCCCAGTGTTATTTCTACTAGCATCGTTAGCTTTATCCACAGTTAGAGTCTGGATTTTGTGTTCCCCTCTTTTCTCCTAGTTCTTGTGATGTTTCATGTAATGCAGAGAAATTAAAACTTCCAGGAACATATTCTTGACTACATCATCACAAGCATTTCAGAAACGTCAATTCACCCCTTTCATTCCATAGTTTGGGGATGCTTTCAGTCTCCAGCTGGCCTTTGAATCCGTTAACATTTTCCAAAGAGTAAATACATTTTAAGTGATATGTTAACTTTTATTAGCCAGTACCATTTGTACTCAGAATGGATTTGTGTCTTCTTAACTCTCTTGGAAAATGGGGTAAAAACACTAATCCTAAGTGTTAGGAGGCACTGTAGACTCTCACTTGGGGTCGTTTTGTCCTAACACTTGAGTCTCTGCCTCCCAAAGGGCAGCACCAACGGGTCACTCCGTTCTTACAGGAACGTTCACAAGGTAAACACAATAAAAATGAGAGCCATCACCTTCTAGATGGTAGCAAGAGTGCAAGATGCAGGAATATTGTGGAAGCCTCAAGAAAGTAGATCCTACCAGGTCAGTGTGTGCACTGGCATTGTGGAAGAAGGATAGACTCATCTTAGTTCAGAGCTCTCTCTGATAGCACTGACTAGGAAGAGGAAGCTTTTGAGAGTTGTAGCCTAGGGTATAAGCATGCCTCTCATATACACATGGGCAGAAGCAGGGCCTGTAGTTTATGGTTATGTATGTCACCTGAGTCTGGGTCAGCCTGGGTTTAAGCAGAGATTTGTAATTCTGGCTTTAGGAAAAAAATCCTAGCAGTATAAATTAAAAGTACAAGAGCTCAAAACTAAATGTAAATAAGTAAATACAAATATATTTACTTAGAAAGCTTACTTAATGTGTGTAAGCTTACAAGTCAGGAACAAAAGCAGGGCAGGGGTGGAAGGGTACTTTGGGGTTGCGAGTGAGAAAACATCGCACCCTGCAGCCGTCTGCACCTTTCCTACTTGGTATTTTCTCTAGAAGATGAGCTTTTAGCCAGGCTGTCGTGACCACCCTTCATGGAGCCTTATAAGAAAGTATCCCATCGGCCTGATGAGCCCAGTCCTAAGCTTGGTGACAGTCAGAGGCCAAGAAACAGTTCCAGGTCTGAGAACATTTCTGCTCAGAGTCCCCAAACACAGCGGAAGTGATAAGTGGGAGGGGACATGGCCTCCTCCTAGACACAGTGAGACATCGCCTTTTAACTACAAATGTTGCTCTTTATTTAGGTAAGTTTCATGTTCCTATTTCAGGGAGGGGACGTCTTTTTCAAAGCCCCGGGGCCTCTGCCGGAGAGCCCAGTCCCCTAACAGCCCTGTCGTCTCGCCGCCCACTTCGCTCCCTTCCCCACCCTGTCTGTCTTCATGTTCCCTCTCCCTGCTCGGACAGTCCACACCTGCTGCTCGCATCTACTTTATGCCGCTTTCCACTGGAGGCTGATGTCTAAAAATCAATCCTGGCAACTAATGTGAAATGAAATTTGGAAGACATCTTGATTCTCATGGACTTGCACAAGCTGAAGTTATTAGAGAGGATTAGGGGCCACAGCTGGAGAGCAGATGGAACGCTTTCAATTTCACAGTTGAAGCTGGTCAGAACCGAGTGTGCGCACAAAACTTCTGGACATTTTCTCCAGGTTATTTCACTTGCTTCTGCTGGAGTGTAACCCTGGTTGGTGTTCATGATCTTTAAATTGCTGGGTTAGATAAATATTAATATGTCTCTTATTTAGGTGGCATTATTATACTTGATGGAGTTTCCTGCTCCGAATCTCAACTTGGTAGCCAACTTAATAATGGGCTTATCCTGTAAAAGATAAGAAAGAAAATAAGACTTTTATACTTTGTTTTTCAAGTTTGGAAGTAAAGTCTAGTTCATAACCAGCCACAACTAGACATTTCAGCTTATTCTTACAGAATGCTTCACTCCATCCCTGTCTCCAGCTTGTGTTCATGTCTAGTAAGAGTGCTGTTGTACACACAGGTCACCCCAGCGGGTCCGCGGCGGCCTCAGGGCCTCAGGGCGGGCTCCTTTCTGCCTGTGTGGCTTGCTCCCGCAGTGTAGCCACTTCACATTGCCTTCCTGGTTCTGGCCTGCAGAACACAGGGCCTTGGCCTGACACTGAACAACTAACTATCTGCATCCTCAGAAACATAGGCCTGGGGCAAGATTGCTGTAGATCTGTGGTTTCTCCACAGAAGAAACTTCTGCCCGGTGGCTGCTGAGGTTGTTAGGAATGCTATCCAGCTAATACAGATTAATTCAGGTTTTAATGGTTGGTGCTTTATGTAAGAGCAGAACCTTTTCTTTGCTGAAAGCCTGCAGAGAAATGGCTGCTTTCTTCTGCAAATGTCGGCAGCAGCTGGGTTGTAACTAAGTTACGCGGTTTGGAAACACTCTGTACTCTCTGTTCAGGAAGAGAACGAACGCTCGGACATTTCAGGCAGTGCAGCATACCAAAAGCAGCCATAGTTTATGGGCCAACCAAGTTTCTGTTCTGTTGGAACCAGTATGCACTTTTCCCCTCAAACCACAGTCGGCTGCAAAAACAGTCTAGCATGCAATTATTGCTCAATGCTGAGGGCTTTAGCATCTAACTATCCTGAATGTTGTATATCTATGCATGAAGGGAGGGCAGAGAATAATTGTGTTTCCAGCACATTGGCACAAAATGGTCTGTAGAATTATCCCAGCAAATGGTCTTTTTGGCGACCAGCTTTTGAAATAAGTTTCAGTAGCTTCTATTTGAATTTCTAAGTTGAGCTTCTACAATTGAATGTGATACCGGAACAGTATAAACATACTTCAACTCCTGCTGTAATTATTTTGTACTGGACTGCCTGCTGGGTGATATCCTAAAGATCTCACTTGAATCCCAAAGCAAAGTCAAGTAGAGCATTGAGGGTCAGGAGCAAGAAAATATTGCTGGGCTGACACCTGAATGGAAGCAGTGAAGCTTTCTACTCATCAGGATTATGAACTGAGGACGGTGGCCTGGAGCAAAGGCACCACAGCAGCCGTCATGGGTCACATGACAAAGGTAGAAAGGGACACAGGCGTGAAGGCTGCCACAGGGCCTTCTACTTCAGAGGGCCACTTTTTGATTTGGCTGAGTCTCCAGTGGTTAAAGAGGTGTAAAAGTGCCATCTTTTGGGTCTTCATAGATGCCGATTTGTGTGAATAACATAATCACCATGGCATAGGGAAGCTGGACAACAGCTCACCACTGAAGCAAGCCAGACCACTTTAGTGTCTCAGAACAACTCTGTGTACTCCAAATTCACTTTCTAAAATACAACTCGTATATAGCCAATTAAACTTACTCAACATATAATATATTTATGTGAAAGTGTCCCTACATAACACAGTGTCGTGTACAATGTATGTACAAGAAAATTATGTGTATATATACACATATACATATATACACATTTATATATAATTTTTTATACCTATCTCTAGTTAAATTCCATCCTTACCAGGATATTCGCTAGAGCGGGCCTTCTTAAGATGTTTCTGTCCTTTGACCCCTTTTTTCTGAGACATCTTTGCACAGCCCTAGGTATACAGGTATTAAGATACATTTACAAATCAAATATCCAATAATAACAAATCATAAAGAGTTTTAATGCAATTCTTTGGGGAACATGATTTTACCATTTAGTAAAAACAAAAGCAGATTTACATACTACTAAGTCAGATATACTTTTTAATTTTCATATAAAGAATTAAATCTTGGTTTCTCTGATAGTGTGGGGTGTAGTAACTGGAGAGAAGAAGGATTTTATTTTGGCTCACAGTTGGAAGGGATACAGTCGCTGTGGTAGGGAAGCCTTGGTGGCAGAGGCATGTGGTAGCTGGTCACATTGCCTCTGCAGTTAGAAAGCTGAGAGAGGACTGGAGATGGGACTAGGTTGTAAAACCTCCAGGCCCACCCGCACCCCACAGATCTACTTCTTCCCTCAAGGCTTCACCTCCTAAAGGCTCCACAGCCATCTACATCAGCAGCTGGAGACAGTATATTCAAGCTCAAAAGCCTGTGGTGGACATTTCCTTTTCACATGAAGTCACAGAAGTCAGCACAGGGGAACGCTGCCAGATGCACTTCAGATGCGTTGCAGACTCGATCTTGAGTTCATTTTTGACCATTGCTCAATTAGAAACCCTTTTAATGTTGTCCAACTTTTCAAAACACCCATATTCAGTTGTACAACCTCATTTGTGGTTGTAACCCACAGTTTAAGAAGCTCTCCTCTATAGTGAGACCCAGGAATTCTCCATTACGTCAGTAACTTCCCCAATTGCATTTAAGCATCATAGTGTGACGGCAAGTTTGATGGCCTTTGAGCATACTGCTAAGCAGACTTCATTCTTTCTAGGGAAATATTTCTAGTCTACATGAAATTTAAGATGGTCACTGAATGTATTTAGAGTGTGTGTATTTGTATCTCATGTGACAGTGTAGATTGACCGATTTCTGGCACAGCTTTATCTTAGTGATATTTGATGCAATGCTATGGTTTCCTAAGATACCTTTCTTTACAGCTCACTCCATCCTGATGTCCTCACGCTTGTTTACTCACATTGAGAAAATAAGTTCAGTATCTGCCTTGGGAGTTGTGTTTCTCATTTGTTGAGAATTGCTGTGCCAAGTGCTCAGTTAGGCCCTGGGGTGTTGGTGGTCCACAGCACAGATCTGATGACTGCAGTTCTGAAGCTTGAACTCCCCTAGACGGGGAGGACTGAAGATGGCTCTGGGGGAGGCGTTGAAGTGTAGTGTGATCTGTACTATGTGTGGAGAGGAAGGCAGAAGGTAGAGGAAACCCTGCGGACAGGGCCATTGTAGCCCTGGGAGCTAAAGGCAATGCCTGGCGGGAGAACTGGCAATGGGCAGAGTCCACTGTGGCAGGAGAGGAGAGACAGTTGCCCCTTCACATTTGACACTGTCCTACCCTAGTTAACTTAGAGTTGTCTGTTGCCTTTTGTGTTATGCAGTTTTATATTAATAATGAAAATCTCGTATTAAAATCAAAGAAATTATTTTAAAGTTAATTATTTATAACAACCTATTAGAGGTTGTTGATTTAGGGTAGTCATGGAAAGCCATATTTTGAAACTTTTCATCTGTCAATCATTCCTTTTCTGTCTGCCCTGCCTCACTTGAGGGCATCTCCTTCATATTTTTTCTTCTATCTTATCTTTATATTTTCTTGGTACATTTTTATTTCTTACCCAGCTTAGAGCACAAATCCAAATAGCTGCTTTTGCTTGTAGGGACCCTTTGAGTCTAGTGAGTCGAGGATGTGGCTACCTCCATTATTAGGGTATGACAGCCAGGTGAAGGAGGAATAGCATCTATAGACTTTGACATGAAGACAATGTAGATGATGCCATTTACAGAATGGATATGGAGCCAAAACGTTGTATTCAGTTCTTGATATTTTAGGAGAATGTTAGTGTCATTGTCGTGGAGTGGGTATATGTGCAAATGACAGTTGTATGCATCTATTATGTTTTCAAACAAGAGCATCCCATTTAGACAATATATATCTGTCTCTGTGGCTCATGATGGATAGCTCCTTTTACATAGGAACTGAGAGTCTAAGTTCCAAGTAATTTGATTTTACGATAAACGTAGAATGAGACAGCAAGATCGATACAGGGTAGGAGGCTTGAGAACAAGTCAAGACTTCTTTGTAGTGATTGGATTTGCAGATGTCTCTTCATATCTTTTTTCGGGAGTAAGTGGAAAATCTTATGAGTAGAGGGCTTGGAGTAGTTCCCCTCTGGGTCCACCTCTCCAGTTAACACTGTGTGTCAACATTCCTTCCCCCTTGCCAAATCTTAACTCTTGATCTTAATTCAGTTTTCACCTCAGTGCATTTAGAAGACAGTTCATTTTCCTGTGGGTGTTGAGGCAGATGGTGCTGTCTCTTTTGATTATCTAGTTCTTAGAAGGGAGATGTTGATTAGGAAGAACAAGAAGTGAAACATAGTCCGATTAAACTGAGAGCAGAAATTATAGCCCACAAGAGGAGCCAAATGTGCTCTGTGGTTTCCTACGTGAAGTATACTCTAGTTTGGCATGAAGATAGAATATCCAAGAATTTCTGAAATGACTCTAAACATACTTCTGCCATTTTATACTATGAGCTAAGGCAAAGCAGCATTCTCAGCATTGATGGTTATAAAATAAAAATAATGATCAACTCTGAAAAACATTTAGGGGATATACCCCATGTCCTGCCATACGAAATAGTCAGCTAGGTTGAATTCTTGATGGGAAAATAAATAAGCATAGCAATCTCATTAGTGTGCAAATTTGTTCTCATCCTTCATAAATAGTAAAAAAGAATACATGTGTATGGCAAAAAATTGCTTTCAAAGAAATAGCTCTGTGAATTATTATCAATTTATGTTTGATTTGTGTACCTGCAGACCTGAAAATATGAAAGTTGTCATGAATGGAAAATGTTTAAACAGGCCTGGTCTGGTGGCACTTTGTGTTTCGTAGTGTGTGGGTCACATCATGTTAAAACAGAGTGCTTAACAAGTTTCCACAGCAGAAGCCACTACCAAGGAACAAAGGGGACCAGAGAATAGTAGCTACGTGTAGGGCAAATTTATCATCTCAAAGATTAATAATGCTGATGGGATGTTGCCAGTTTTGACATGCTGACATTAAAAACTGTGTCCTAAGAAGTACTCTATTTGGGGAAGGAATTCAGACTCAGGAAAGTCTCTCATATGCACAGCCGAGCTTCTAATGTACACGCTCGTGTATAAATGGGGGTGATTGTGGGTACAGGCAGGGTAGAGGGACCTAAGGAGGGTAAGGAGGCACCCGCAGAAAGAACAACTTCGTGTGAAAATGCCACCAGGAAACCTAATAATTGTGTGTGCTAAGTACACAGATTTTAAAATAAAAGCAAAAGCGAAAGCATCGGAACTCATTGATGTTTAAACAGAAGAAAGATGCTGCCTTACAGCTACCGGCGTGACAATAGAGACCAACCGAGGTCAGCTTTGTTTACTGCAGAGGAGATAGGGGGCTGGAAAGGAGGCTCAGTGGGTGAAATGCCTGCAAGGCCACCATGAGGAGCCCAGTTTGATCCCCAGACCCCATGGGAAAAGCCAGATATGGTGATCCACACCTGTGCTTGAAATATCCGTTCTGGGGAGACAGAAACAGGCAGATCTCTGGGGCTCTGGTCGGCCAGTTCAGCCAGTTGGTGAGTCCTAGGGTGGCCAGCATCCTGAGCAGTGACACCCAGGCTTGAAATCTGGCCTCCACATGGACACAAAACCCAACACTTAACCCCGCATGGCTTAAACTGGCATGGTTGTGTGGAAAGCTCTGAGTCTTGGTGTGGACAGATTCAGTGTCTGGCTTCCTGCTTCCTAGAGCTACCATGTCCTCCAACTCAGATCCCATTCACAAGGCTCCATCCTCAAGGCCTCATCTAATCCCAGCTCCCTCCCTCCAAAGACCCTGCCTCCAATACCATCACATTTGGGAACAGGCCAACATGAATTCTGGGGAGAACAGATATCTCACCCATAATGCTACTCCAAGCATTCCTATGTTTAAGCTATTTTAATGTATACATTTTTACAGATTTGGGCAATTTCCCATAAAACATTGAATTTCCGTATTCTCTGGAAAAATGAGACTAGCCATCCAACACACACCCGTGGTTACTCTGTGAGTAACTAAATGTCTGGTGCTGCCCATTAGACAGAGTGAGTGCTGTTCTTCTTCCTTAGAGCACCCCCTCCTCTCGCTGATGTCCCCTGCCTGGTGACTGGGAATTTGCACATGCTTGGGGATGTCCTAAGGGAGATGGCGTGTCTCCTAGAGTGTGATAGTTTTTCAGTGGGCCAGACTGTTGCTTCAGTAGATCCCACCCTCTCTCAGTGGCTGAGCTTCAGTGTGTGTTTGGCAGTAGACTGAATGTCTAGCCTTATCCCCAAATAATTTAGTTATATGAGGCATAAGTAAGGAAATGCTGCCATTAAACGATTCAAAGTTTGCTGTGTAGATAATGGAATTATTAAAGATCCGTACACTGTGGATTCTGCCCATCCATCCTCCGTCTTACAAAAGTATTGACTAAGCTAATTGAAAAATTCTTGCTGTGTCCCACCAAGTCTTAATGAAAAAGCATGCCAGGGGAGTTTCTAGATGCCACTATGAAAAAGGTGCACAAACTGTAATTACCTTTGTTCGTTCTGTCCTGTTTTCAAGCAACTGCCTTTCTCTCATACATCCAAGTGAAGCAACAGCCCTCGCTGGATAACCAGGGAGTCAGAGGCACGGGCTGGTGCCTGAGTTAACAGGCTTACAGTCATCTAGGACCTTATCCAATTTTGTGAGATTTCTGTCGCTGCTTAATTTGATGTATTTAAAACACTAGTTGCTTCTGTGTGGTTTCATGCATACATAGGGTTCCCTGAGAACCAAACATGGGTTTATTTCTTTGAGAATTTGAGAGAAGTGCAAATCGAATCTTCCGATATTTCAAGCAGGTTCTAATTTACTTGGCAACAAGCAAGGTACTTGAGCGACGTGTGTAGAGTTATGGGAGTCGAGGAGACTCTCTGGTACCTTCCTGTTGATTCCTCAGTAGGAAGGGGCTTGTTTGCTTGATGGGAGATTAATGTGAAAATGTCTGGTAGGACTTTGTCTCAAAACTTGCTCCAGGAAAGAAAACTGTTTTTTCTCCTGAATTCCACAAATAGCAACTGAAGCTCAGAGGAAATTAGGTCCTGCCGTCCCATTACATTCTGTGGCTAGCTTTCCTGTTCATCTGGTCACTCCACCTGCAAAAGGAATTCATCTCTCCTTCCATTTTTCTCTCAGGTTCCAGAATCTTTTTGGAACCCAAGCCACCCTTGAAAATGTTTTCCTAGACCAGAATACAACTTCCCACATTCTGGAATACAGCTTTTTCTTTTTTGTCACTGATGGGCTAGTGTTCATCCATTTTTCAGAATTTTACAGAATATGATCAGTTCCCCAACAATACTTAGAAAGATTTCTGTTTTGCATTTTTATGTCAGAATATTTGATATCAGTATTGTGGTTATGTGTGTGCCCGTCCATGTTCATGTGTGTGCATGTATGTATGCGGGGGCGTGTGTGAAGGCCGGAGATCGCTATTGGGAGTGTTCCTCGGTCACTCTCCTTCTGTTTTTGAGACAGGGCATCTCACTGAACCTGGAGCTCACCAGTGCAGAGCCCTGGGATCTCGCTGTCTCCGGCTCCCTAGCGCTGGGATTATAAGCATACCGGGCTGTGTCTGGCTTCTGTATGGTTGCTAGGAATCCAGACTCGGGTCCTATGACAAGCATGTTACTTACTGAGTTGTCTCCAAAGCCTCTCGGGGCTGTTTTGTTTTTGTTTTTTAAATATTTGCTCTGTAGGGATTAACTGTATTGTCCTTATATTATGAAAATGCATTCTTCAGTGATCTAACTTAACTTTTTTGTTTTATTTTGGGGTGTGTGTGCATGCGTGTTATGTATACGTTTGTGTGCGCATGCACAGAGGCCAGATGAAGGTATCGGGTACCCCTTTCTATCACTCTCTGCCTGTTCTTTTGAGGTGGGGTCTCTGCTGATGCCAAAGCTCCCGTTTGCATCCAGCAAGCCCCAGTGATCCTCCTGTTCCCACCCACTTTACTGCTGGGGTGCACAGGATACATGCTGTTTATGTGGGTGCTAGGATTTGAACCCAGTCCACATGTGTGGGCTCTATGCAATAACAGCACTATCTAAAGAGGGCTAGAGAGTTATTTTTCATATTTATACCTAAGACCATTGCCTCTAAATCCTAAGCACTGAGTAATTGAACCTTTTTTATGTACTTGATACCTTTTTCCTCCTTCTCAGAGAAGTAATACTTTTGAAATTGGTAATAGCCAGTTTGATTTTCTACATAAAAAAATTTATCTGTGAGCATTCTTACTATTTCCTTCCTTTGCCTGTTTTCATTTTCACAGATATTAGCAAACCTTGACTGGGTGTCTAGTTTATTTTTATTATTGATTCCTATTTTTCTTTTCATCTAAAAGTATTATTTGTCCATCTAGTTCTTACATCTGAATGATTAGATCCTGTATTTTCAGCCCACTAGTCAATAGGCATAGCTCACCTGAAGGGCAGCCGTAGCAGCTCCTTGGCAGACCAGGAGGACTCTGGCGTCCAGAGGGGCGCATCTACACAAGCTGGTCTGGGATTGGGGGAAAGTGCAGAGAAAACTGATGCTGATGTTATTCTACTGGAATGAAGGGCTGGTGCAGCGTAAATACTTTTCACAGCTACAGCCAAGCATGGACCTGAGTTTCTTTTCTAAGAAGGAAAAAAATCTGAAACAAACCAAAGAGTAAATTGTGTTTATAAAGGGGGTGTTTAAATTAGTTCAGCCTGCACGGTTACTCCAACAGGCTGGTCTTACGTTTTTTGGAGCAAACATAAAAACCATTATTTATGGAAAGTTTAAATTTCACATAACACGTGCTCCCTCGGTGTGTGGAGCTCTTTTTCTTTTTTTTTTTTTTAACTATTCACTTTATTGTGTGTTTTTAATTTAGCCTTCACTTTGCTAAAGATACTGTATGTTCTTGGGAAGAGAGGTGCTTTGGGGAGGGGAGGGGAGACTTGAACTAACAACAAAAGAAAAAAAAAGGAGTGTCTGTTGTGATTCCACAGAAATATTTCCATGCTTTTAAAACTGGTTTCTTTTCCTTGTGTATCTTTTATTGGTAGATGTGGTCTTTCCAGAGCATGCGTGAGTTCTGAGGTTCTCACCGGTACCTTCTTACTCTTCCTCCGTCTGTCTCTTGATGGTCCAGCTCCTCCGCCTTGTCTTCAAGCTCAGACATTCTGTTCCCTCCTTGAGCCAGTCTGCTACTGAGACTTTCCAGAGAGCTTTCTACCCAACCGTCCTGTTTCCAACATCTGAGACTGGGGCTTTTCTTCAGTCCTCCCCTTACCCCATATCTGATATTACTGTCTTTATTTCATTTAGCTGTTTGTATTCCCAGTTGAGAGCATCTTCTGGCTGCGTAGCCTAGGCTAGCCCGAAACTCCAGATCCTCAGCTCTCTACCTCCCAAGTGTTGAGATTACAGGGTTTTTTGGTTTGTTTTATGTTTTGTTTGTTGTTGTTGTTTTTATAGGAAATAAGTCACATGCTCTAGGCCTGTAGTATCTATACCTTCCAAGCACATTTTAGTAGGAAAAACCAAAGGAGCATGAAAGGAAATCAGGGTAATTATCTTCAGATATTGGTAGTAGAAAAACAATCAACTAGAACTGAGTGACAGAGTAGGGAGTTAGCGGGATGGTCCTCGAGCAGGTGGCTGAGATTACACCTGACTAGTGAGCCCCCAGCCCTAAGGAACGCAGGGCTGGCCAGCCCACCACTGCCCAGCTCGGTCCCCAATGTCTGCCATCCCACGGGACTCACTTCATCTAGGTTGGTCTAGAGCTTTCCCACTGCCTCCTTCAGGTTGCCTTGGGGACAGCTTTGTCCCCTGATGCTACAATTACCATTTGGATTTCCTGTCACCTTCTCCCCACTAACCTGTAAATAACTGGGGGACAAGGATTTATGCCCTGGGAATCATATCTTTCTAGCATCGTAAATCAGGATAGACAGTTGTGGAATCCCCACAACCCAGAGTTAGATTCCTTGAAGTGAAGCAGATTGAACTCTGTTTACTTGGCTATCCATTCTTCCCATCTCTGTATGCCAAGGTTTTTTCCTCCTTGTATTTCTAAAAAGCAGGTTTTACCACACTATGAAAATGTGTGGTAATATGTCCCTTTCCTCATCTTATTGAAGACACCATCACCCATCTCGTTGATGAAGACTAGAATTATCCCCGCTCATCCCCTCACCACTGTCTGTCACATCCAGTTTTGTAGCCTGTGTCTTGCAGCCTAGTCAGGTTTTCACCCTGCTTACCAGCAACTCCAGCTGAAGGTAGTTCTGCCTTTACCTGTGCTACTGCAGCAGTGTGTTAACCCACCGCATACACCCTCCTTACGTGCATCATTTATGAAGAAGTCTAATGTTTCTTCAAACTCCAGCTGTTTTATAAGTCCTTCCACGTAAACAGTGCAGTTCAAACGTAAGACCCAAGCTATAAATGAATACATGGATACATATGTGCATGCACACATCCTGAAGAAAAGTTTGAACTCACTCTGTTGTTGCTCAAGTTCATCTTCTCTGGAAGATGTTCTGTGCACTTCCAATTGCAAGGGTCTCCTGCCTGCCCTTCTCATGACCTGTTATTCCCTAGTGTATGTTGAATGAAGTAGGACTAAATCAAGCTGACCTAGTGAGTACTTACAAGTGTACACTGGCAATATAGCACCATCACCGTGATGCCCTCATCCAGTGTTCAAAGTGGCGCCACCAGTGTGTTTCACAGGCAACTGACTGACTTGATGACCTCCTTCACTAAGGCATGGGGAAGGAGACTTGACAGCCCTACTGTCTTCTCACGATTTGTCCCCTGCTTGTCTTTGCAGAGTATGAGTTGGAAGTCAAAAGAGTACAAGACATTCTTTCGGGAATAGAGAAACCACAGGTATGTCTTCTGGACCTCTGGGCAAGAACAGCATGTTCTTAGGTATTCCTAATGTGCTTTTATTTTGCCACACCATCGGTAAGCCGAAGGACCCCTTCCCACTGCAAATTTTAATAAGCTTGAAACAGTCATCAGTTATTAACGGACCACAAAAATCTAGAACGGGCCACAGAAATGCCACCTTTGTGCAGATGTTCTGAATTCAGGTAGATGCATCTAGGTTTTCTTGGTTCTCCAGAGCAGTTTGTTCCTTGAATTTCTTGTTACCTTTGTAAAGGGAGGAAGAATACATTTTGAAAACCTCAGAGATCCCAGGTGTTTCCCTAGTAGATTTCAGAACAGTATTTTTACATTAGAGGACATTGGGCACAATGGCAAGAAAGAGATGGTGGGTGTGGTCATGTTACGAGATTTAAATTTCGTTTGCCAGGTGTCTTGAAATTCAGCTAGAAATTTATAATGTTGATTCAACCTTTTTGTCTGAGCTAGAGCCAGAGTTTTGGGGAGTGTTTTCTGGCTGAATTGGAAAATCTTGATTCTTGGTGTGTTATGAAGACCGGGGCTCTTAAATGGCAGACTCCAGATTGACCTCGGGGGCTCATTTGGACTAAACCAAGGAGCATGGGTGTGTTGGAAGGTGCACATTACAGAGACGTTGCTGGAGACTCAAGTCTGGACTCCTTCTGGGCAGGGCAAGCAGTCATTGGGAGATCTCAGGCAAAGGTGCTAAGTAATCGGGGCTGCATTTGCAGATTGAGCCAAGTTGGCAGATGAATTGGAACAAGAGGGTGGGTCCAGGGAGGGGGAGGTTAGGAATCCTCCCACTCCTCATAGTCCACAGGATGGTGTCCAGGAGTCAGAATTAGGTGGTGTCCAGTGTGGCAGGGAGGGCCAGATATTAGGTCCATTCTGAAGGTAAGTTGATAAATTATTCCCATTTGCTACCGGCTGCCGTGGGTGGCCGGGCTGTAGCTTCAGAACGTTCCTTTCAGCAGCTTCCCCAGTCGCTACCCTCGCCGTCTGGCAGGCTGTCCTCACGGTCTGCAGTACCTCTGGTGGTTCCTCTAGTCTCCGTGTGGCCTGGACGCATCCCTGCCATTGCTCATAACACACTGCACTCGAGGGTATTCCTGAAGGTCTTCCAGCTGGCTGGACTTCCTCTAGGGTACATTCACTTTGGGCTCCTTTTGTATCTTCATGGCCGTTCCTGGACATCTTAGGTCTGTTTCACTTGCAGAGCATGCAGAAAAATAAATATAGCACACAGTCGGATGTGTCTGGTAGACTCCGTGCTGTGGAAAGGAGGACCAAGAGCAGGAGTGGGCGACTGTAAACACACAAGTGGAAGTTCACCTTGTAGACACAAGAGCAGGTTGGGGGCTGGAGGTAAAGAGTAGGGAGAGATTAGAAAAGGGCTGGAGATGACTCGGTGGGTAATGCTTGATGTGCTCACGTGACGACCTGAGCTTGGACCTCAGCACCCACATGAAAACAAACCAACAATGAACCCAAGTGTCTTGGAACACCTGTAATCTGAATACAGAGGGACAGGGACAGTGGTTTCTGGGGCTTGTTGACCGACAGGTGTAGCTGAAACAGTAAGCCCCAGAGTCAGTGAGAGAACCTGTCTCAGAAAGCAAGGCAGAGGCCTGGAGAGATGGCTCAGCCATTAAGAGTATGTATTGCTCTTGCAAAGGACCCAGATGGCTTCCCAGACCGAGGCAGGAGGCATTCTTCCTTCATCCTGGTGAAGTCCTCTGCCTGTAACAGCCACTCAGTCCCCAGCCCGGTTAGTCATCTGCATGGTTTTCTCTCTCCCACCTTCTTCCTCTTGTCCCTTCTCTCTACAGTTCTTGGGCATGATAGTCTTGGTGCACCCAAGACCTAGCTGTCCCTGTCCTTGACACATACTGAACCCTTGACAACTGTTGCTGAAGAAATGACAGACATATCTGGGTTCGGGGGGGAGGGTTAGGACAGATGCCCCCAGACTGGCCAGTGTGGAGGAAGGCAAGTGCAGAGCTTGTCACAGTGCCAGCCAGCAGCTGGGGTGAGTGGCCCATGTTTCGCAGTCATGCCTCTGGGTTTGTACCCAGTATTGCTGTTATCTACCTCCCTGACCTTAGCCAAGGTTATGCTCCTTCCTGATACAAATTGAGGTGCCTCAGTGTCTTCATCTTTTAAAGTTAACGTAATAGAAACACCGTGGGGATCTGAGGGGAGAGTTATATGTTGTGTTAGAATACTTGCTTTCCTTACAGTTTGTAGCTTAGTCTTAGTTAGGCAAGAGGGTAGCTCCATACTACATTCAGAGATGTGGGGGCGGGGGCACCAGATAAAGAAGCCAGGCTGTAGAAGAAGGATGGGCACATAATTGGAAAGAGCAATTCTCCACTCTATTCCCTGTCAGCTACATCTTATACCAACTTCAAATGAAAAACAATGATTTTTCTTTGAGATTCCTACTGATGATTCAAGTGCAGAAGTACCATCTAGGGCTCGCAGACTCCAGTCATCTTTCTGTAACTTTGGGTACCCCAAATCGAGTGAGTCATTTACTGTTCCCTTAAAGAGATCCAAGTATTTGGTCAGTTTCATAAAGTCTGTCTACTGATATACAAGGTATTTGTCCCGCAGCTCTACACTTGGGTGCCTTGGGGACTTAGCTGTCTTGGTCCCTGCTCTACCCGAGATGGGAGCTTTAATGCTGCCCTCTGTGGTTTAGGAATTAGCAGCCTCACTGGTTTGATCCTCTCAGATGGTGGTGCTCAGTGCAGCCTCCCATGTCCTGGTGAGCTGCTGGTTTTCAGGACCTAACAGCGTATAACCTGTGGTTGTGCGTTGTTTCCATCGGTCAGTGTTTAAAGAAACAATTGATGTGTCAGTGCAGAAGTGAGACCTAGGAGGAACACTTCCCTGTAAGAAGCACTTCCTTGAGAGATGTCTGGGAACAGAGCTGAAGCTCAGAGCACACTGGGAGCTGGAAAAGTAGGTGAACCTAGAGTTTTAGATTTGAGTGTCCATCTTCTATCCTTTCCTCTCCGGTGGGTTTCTCTTCTGGGTTATTCATCATGAAGGCTGCTGTAGAAGTCAAGCCAATATTTCTGTGGTAATCTTGCCTTATGATATTCCTTCACCAGATTGGAGGGCCTCTCACATAGCTAAGTTCTGAGAATAAAACAAAACAAAATACAACACAAATTTACAAGCTAGTTCAAACACTGAACAGAATGGGCAAAGATATAAGGATTGCTACAAGTTAATACACTGTACAGTTCACACAAACACAACTATTCTCAAGTTAGAATCGATATTTTTAAATTCGTAGGAAGGACTGAGTTCTAACCAGTGTGGAGCCATTTAGAAGTAGATAGTCGTTTTATAAGCCCTCAAGGCATTTTTAAACAGTTAATTCCTATGCAGACTTATCTCATACACTTCCCAAAGACCCTTTTATATCAGTGTTACCTGGGTCAATAATTCAGAACTAGAAATCACCACTTCTAATGATACTGACTTCTAATGGTGGCCAATCCCGTAAACGTCCATAAAGCTGTTATACTTTGAGAGACTGTCTGTAGCCATGGTGATCACTTCAGTGAACAACAGAGCAGCATCCTAGGCCACCCCAGTGATCAGTACTGGTGAGAAAGTTTGGCACAAAGAGAGAAGTTGGCAGTGTGAAGTTCAGGGACACATGCTGTCACTTAGACATAGACTTGATCTGGAGTTCCGATCTCACCTTCCCAGGCCATCCCTGACCCAGCTGATGTAAATACATCTGGGGTTGAGGATTGATCCTAGGTTCTGGTCTCACCAGTCCAGCCCTGACCCAGTTGATGTAAATATATCTGGGGCTGAGGATTGATCCTATGTTCTGATCTCACCAGTCCAGCCCTGACCCAGTTGATGTAAATACATCTGGGGCTGAGGATTGACCCCTGGGTGGCATTGTTTTCAAAGACAAAAACTATAGTTTCCTTGAGTCCAGCTTGAGGTAGAAGTGACTTCCAAGTCCAAAGGGAGGCCCAGCACTCTTTCCCACAGGGTGCCAGTGGCCACCAGAGCTTAAAGGAAGAATTCATAGGAACGTCTCTCCTTCGGAAGCAGTGCTGAGTTCCCAGAGTGCACTTGTGTTGGGAAAGCCCTTGGCAAGATTGCACGTCACAGGTGCATACATCTCCTCAAGGCTGGCTCATAGTCTAGGAGAAGTAAACACTATTGTAGCTGGTACTTCTAGCGTCATATGTCTCTGCTCACTTAAATAGCTAAATCTTTGAGGAGGAAAGTGTGTTGGTAGCACTTTCTAGGAAAGGTGGATTTATGAATGTGTGCTTGGTATCTGGAGCACTGGCTTTCACCAGACTATTCTGAGGTGTGCAAGTTCACATCACCAATTACAGAATCAGTGTCACTACACACTTGGCTCATGGAATGGTGCAAGGCATCACTTATCACTTCAGCAAATTTCTCCCTGGTGAGAGAGCCTACTTTTTTAATGGAAGCTGAACCTTTCATAGTGAAACAGCACCTTTAAAATTATGTAAAGTGCTCATAGCTCAGGATTACTCATGCAGGTATGTGGAATAATTCAGCATATACCCTGGTCTGTATGAGAAAGTGTCTTAAAAGCTAATCAAAGAAATCAGCCACCAACAAATCAATGTCCCAACAGTGAAATGACCACACAGGAGACAGAAAATGTGGCCCTGAGCAGCAGGGTTCTGACCAGCAAACTGTGAGGACACTTCACAGACTGTCCTGGTCTGTCCCTAGTGTTCTGCAGGGCGTCTCTGCCCCAGTGCCCCTTGTGTTGCTGCCATTCTTGTCGCTATGAACTGGCCAAGGTGGCAGAGGGGAGGAAGGGCTCATAAGGATAGGTTGTGAACTTGACAGGCTCTACGAAGAGACAACAAGCCTCTGGCATGCTTGTGAAGGATTATCTACATCCGGTTCATTGCGGTGGGACGACCTCCCTGAATGTGGGTGGCACCAATCAATGGGCCGGAATCCCAGGATGGATAAAAAGGATAGAATGAGCCAAGTACCAGCATTCATCATCACTCTATGCTTTCTGACTAGGAATGCTCCTGCCGCCAGTATGTCCCACCTCGATGGATATAGTACTTCCAAGTGTAAGCCGCCATGAACCCTTCCTCCCCTCTGCCAGGCATTTTGTCACAGCGACAAGAAAGGCAGCTAACACAAGGGGGACTGGGGCAGAGACGCCCTGATCATCTCCGTGCAGAGTTCCTCACATGGGCACCGTGATGGCTCATGTGGAAACAAAGGCAGTGTTTGGCCTGGGTTTAGGAGTTCGTTAAGCTCGGGGCAGTGGGAAAGATCAAAGCTAAGTCTGGGGCACAAGAGGACCTTGGAGGGTGCAGATGGTCAGTCTTCAGATCAGAGGGCAGAGTGGATCCTGGTCCCACATTCTGGCCCATCAGATGGTGCAGTTCAGTGGAGGCTGGCGGCAGTCTGGAGCCCCAACTGAGGCTGGAGACTGGTCCTTTGATGATCTCTTCTGTGTCCCAGAAGATGTTACACATCGGTCTATCACTTGTGCTGCCTCTATCCGAAACTGAATGGAGCTGGGTGGTAGAGGTGCACACCTTTAATCCCAGCACTCAGGAGGCAGAGCCAGGCGGATCTCTGTGAGTTTGAGGCCAGCCTGGTCTACAGAGTGAGTTCCAGGACAGCCAAGGCTGTTACACAGAGGAACCCTGTCTCAAAACAAAACAAAGAAAATGAATGTACCATGTTCCCTCCGATTTAGTTTTTCCTCAGCACTTATTTAGCAACCACTGCCCACTGTTGAATATGACTTAGTTTGTGCCCTTAGGGAGTGTTCGAGTCTGTCAGGACACAGATGTGATTAACAGTGGAGCAGTCCCCACTGGGTTCCATAGAAGAGACATGTGATACTGAGTGGAGCACTTCAGAGACTCCACTGGTGACAGTGAGGTGACATTCTCCTGGGGTCTCCAAGGATGAATAGGAATCTGGCTAAGTGTGCCGTGGTTCTGTCTGTCATATATGGACAGAAATTATATAGAAAGAATGTCTACTAAAATTGAATAAGTAACACTGAAAAACAATGTTCAACATTTATCTCCCTATCTGTCATTTGTGCTTTCAAGTTATTTTGAATATATTGAGTATATTTCCATAATTTATATCGATCAGATAGTGGCAAAAATAGGGAAACACAACAGGGACTGTATGGTTGTGTGTTCCTTGTGTGTTCCCACCTGGAGCTGAAGTAGTCAGCTATAAAGTTTGCGTGAACACTAAGCTTTAGCATTTGTATTGAGTCTCACCTTTGTTCATTTTAATGAGTTGATCCAGACCAGGAACCAAGTTGTAATAAATAGTCTTTAGAAAACTAAAGTTTGAAAGCTCTGTTGTTAGATTTGTATTAAAGAATTAAGCCTTATGTGTAGCATGAATCTTAAAGGTCCTTACTAATAAAATCAAACCTGAGGCCAGTTATTGGGGTGAACGCTGGAAGATCAGAGAAGCAGAACAAGCCACAGCCAACCTCACCTTGCTAGTTCCTCAGCTGATCCTGTTTCCTCAGACTGGAAGCTTCTGAGTCCTCATCCAAAAGGATCTCAGCTGAACTGCTGCTCGAAAGCCTGAAGCTTAACCAGCCAAATGCTTCTAGTTTCTGGTCTAGTTCACGCCTTATATACCCTTCTGCTTTCTTCCATCACTCCCTGGGATTAAAAGCTCGCTTTCTGGGATTAAAGGCGTGAGTCACCATGCTTGGCTGTATCCTTGAACACACAGAGATCCAGGTAGATCTCTGCCTCTGGAAAGCTAGGATTAAAGGCGTGTGCTACCACTGCCTATCCTCTATGTTTAATATTGTGGCTGTTCTGTTCTCTGACCCCAGATAAGTTTATTAGTGTGCACAATATTTTGGGGAACACAGTACCACCACACTTATGCTTTAGGTTGGGTTTCTCTAGAAACAGGCGCTGAAACAGACTCTTACGGATAGTTATTTGGGGAGATGACCTGGAGAACCTAAGATAGAAGGCAGCTGAGACCAGGCAGGGAAGGCAGCCAAGGCTAGACTTGTTCTAAAATGAGCAGATCAGAGCTATGGGCAGCAGGAAGTGTTCAGACGTGCAGGAGGAGAGCATGTAGCTAGAGCAGACCCTGCAGGAGAGTCGGGCACTTGCCGTCTCCTGGGAATCCGTAGGACTTCAGGGGCTCGGTGGGGTCAGTGTCACCTTCGTAGGACAGGCCAGTGCCCAGCAAAGCTGGGAG
Source organism: Peromyscus eremicus (assembly GCF_949786415.1). NCBI lineage: Eukaryota > Metazoa > Chordata > Mammalia > Rodentia > Cricetidae > Peromyscus > Peromyscus eremicus. Next base: position 25,361,082 of record NC_081421.1, on the reverse strand, counting down.
GCGTCTAGAAAATACCTTTGTTTACCTTGAAAGTGTCGGGCACAAGGAGGCCCGAGTGTGTGTCAGACTTCGTAGCCTGTGAATGGCATCAAGGATGGTGGTGCTGCAGGAGTTAAGTGTCCTTTGGACATCAGGCCTTTGCAAAGGAACAACAGCTAGGACTTTGATTCAAATTAAAGCTGCCTTGGATTAGTATTGTGTCACTGTTATAACGAAGCCGTAACTCAAGGCAACTGCACTGGAACCATGTGGAATGCATGTGGACATTTTTAAACCCCGCCCCCCTTATTTTTCAGGTGTCTAATATCCAGGCAAGAACAGTTGTGCTGTCCTGGGCACCCCCTGTCGGACTGTCCTGTGGACCCCATGGTGGTCTTTCCTTCCCTTACAGCTACGAGGTCGTCTTATCTGACAAAGGGAGAGATGGGAAATACAAGATCATTTACAGGTAGTGTATGTTTACACATGGGTTTTTTTTTTTCTTCTGCTAAATTGCATCGTTGAAGGAAAAAATGGGAAATTTGGACTATGCAAATTTCCTTTGAAGTCAGTAATTTTAAACATTAGTAATCATAGGGCTGAGGTAGCTCACTGACAGAGCACTTGCCTAGCATATGTGAGGCCCTGGGTTCAATTCTCAGTACTGGGAAGAGGTATAGTAATTATAATGTCATGAATTACTTAATTTTGTCCAAGTAATTATTCATCAGATATTAATAATAATATAGGGCTATATGGTAGAATAAACATTTTGATGATATGCTAGTTGTCAATATAGTATTAATACATCTTCTACCAAGGTCTGTCAGGACAAAAAGTGACTAAATTTTTCAGTTCCTACATACATTAGGTGGCTACAAAGTGAATTACATTACAGCCAATTCTTTTTCTAGGCCTATGTCTTAGTTAGGGTTTCTATTGTTGTGAAGAGACACCATGACCACAGCAACTCTTACAAAGGAAAACATTTAGTTAAGGTGCTGCCTTACAGTGCAGAGGTTCAGCCTATTGTCATCATGGTGGGGAGCATGGCGGCGTGCAGGCAGACATGGTGCTGGCTACATCTCAATCAGAAGGCAGCAGGAAGTGAGCTGTGACACTGGGCGGTATCTTGAGCTTATAAGACTTCCACAGTGGCACACTTCCTCCAACAAAGCCACAGCTCCTAATTATTTCACTATTCAAACTACCACAGCCTGCTTTTTGAAAGCTACAATATTTTTGTTTCCATTTCACCCTGCCCTTTACCCTCTCTATACTGAACTGAAGGTTACTTTAAAACATTTCATTATGAAGCTTTATTAAATGGCTCTGAGTTCAGCACTCCAAGGAAGAGATTAGCCTCTGTTTTACGGAGTCCCACACATCAGCTGACCTGGTGATTTATAGCTGTTTTCTAAATGTGATAAAAATGTTAGGATCAGGTCCTTTCTCCTTGTACAGCTTATGTTTGCAGAGCAAGAGATCAGAAAGTCAGGTATTTGAACTCCTTTTTGGACCTCCCTGTGGGTGGCCTTGAGGCCTGTGCAGCACAGTGTAGCTCACTCACAAAGTCCCACTGTGTCTCAGCCAGAAGCCTTGCTTCCTCTTCAGTTCTCACCCTGTGCCATGCAGCGTTCGCCCTGTCTTCTGCTTTCATCACGTACTGCCCAGACGAGCCGACTTGTGGACGAGGAAAGAGAGAGAGATGAGAAAAGAGCCATTCCAGTGCTGACACTTTCTCTTACCTCCTCTCTGCTCCGTTGTCTCCCCTGGTCCCTGCTGTGTCCTGACTTTCCCACACCTGCTCTCACCCAGCACTGTCAGATCTCTTCCCCATAGAGTCGCACCAGAGGCCACATCGTCACTCCTTGGCAAGAACACTCTAGAGATTGCTTTCTTTGCTTGGAATAAAACCTCAATTTGGTGCTCTGGCTCTTAATCATTTTTTTCTATTTTGAAAAAAGATACATTTAGAGACACATTGGGAAAACATAGAGCCTCTACCTCCTCTCTCAGAAATTAGAGCGGGGGAAGGCGTCTTGCTTTATTGCCCAGGCTGGCGAAGAACTCATCCCTCAGCCCACCCAGGTGCTGGAACTCCAGGTGTAGTGTACAGGTGTACACCGCTGCCCCCAGCTAGCTACATCCTGTTGGTTTGAGATGAACACTGATGCTAACAGCTAGTCACAGGTCCCCCAAGGAACTTAGGTGGGTGACACAGTGCAGGTCGCTGCTGGCGGTCAGAAGCCTGTCTGCTGGAAAGGAGCACTTGCCCCTCAACTTCAGCTGTCAGGATTTGTTGACTTTTTAGGGATTTTTTTCCCCCCAAGAGATGCTAAAACTCTCCATGACTCTGTCGTTTTTCTCATGTCCACCTAGTTCAGCAGATAACAAAACATTTTAAGTGGCAATGCAGGGCCAAGCTGCAGAGCTGTAGGCTAGTGTGGACATAGCTTCTGGTTTGAAACTTCACAACAACAACTTTATTTGGGAGGCATTGAGACAGCTCAGACCTGGGGTGCGTGATGGCTGCATGCACCTGTGTTCTGTACGTGTTTTTCCCTCACTAAGCTTTTATCCTGTTAACCTTACTGGCTGTGCCTTTTTCTCTTCTGTGTGTACTTCTTCACATAAGTTTCATACATCACAGTCCTTTACCATAAGTGTTTCATGTTTTCTGAGCACAAAGATGTTTTTATAGATGACCACACTGTAATTTTCAGTTTTCTTTATATATGGTGGCCTAGAGATTTCATCTAACCCATTGTCCTGATTCCAGCTCCACCAGCTGACCCTATGACTCTCTCATTTAGAAAACTATGCCTCTTGTTTGGAGAACTGTGGCAGTGTGTTGAGTCATTCAGGATAGTGTCAGATAAATACACTTAGTTTCTGGTCTCTTTTAATGTGTCATTTGATAATTTTGAAGAATGAGAAAAAAGGTATAGACACACACACGTACCCTCTACTTTAAAAAATTTACATCAGGGTTTGCTGTGTAGTTCTCTTGCCTGTCTTTGAACTTATGGTGATCCTGCCTCCACATCCTGGGTCTGGATTCCAGGTGTGTGTTACCACCCCTGGCCTTTTGGCCACAGTATAATAGAACGTGCCTGACTTTGTAGGGCCTGTTTCTTCATCATTTAGGCTGAGGCTCAGTTGCCCCTTTGGCTCACAGAGGGTTTTACTTATGTCAGAGAGCTGTTTTGGGGGCACCTGGGATGGACTATAAGTTCATTAGGGGGGTCCTATGCTGAGGGCATTGGGGTTCCCTCCAGGGTAAGTCTGGGAACCACTTTGGCAGACAGCTGGTGTATTTTGCAGATCTAGCTGTTGGTGTACATTACTGGCTTTCATGTCTTGGTTTAGGAAGTCATAAGATGTTTAATACTTAATTGATGCTGTTTCTGGGATCCGAGTTGTGTCATTCAAAGGAGTTTGGTTTTCAATTAAAAAAAAAAAAGGCAGCCATCAAATAAGGTTTATTTCTGGGTTTTGGTGAATGCAGACTTAGTAGTATTTGAGTTACTGTTGGTGAATGACTATGAAACCCAGTCCCAAAGCTGCTTTACCTTTGAGACCAGTATTAAACTAACAAATCCTTTGTCTTTGCAGTGGAGAAGAATTGGAATGTAACCTGAAAGATCTCAGGCCTGCTACTGATTACCATGTGAGGTGAGTTAGTTCCCAGCCATGAAAGAGCCTGCAGGGTGCAGGTGGTCATTGTACATCCCGAGCCTCCTTTTGAAAGCGGTGTTGAATGGCACTTCCCTCATGGAAGGTGTGGGCCCAGAGCCATGGCCGTTCGTTCACATTCTGTACACAGAGCATAGCAATTTTGAGGACCTAGGGCTGCTTCTGGGACAAAAAAAGGAGGTGTCCTAAACAGCATGTATATTTTTAAAAATAATTTTTAGGGCTGGGGAGCTGGCTCAGTCCGTAAAGTGACCTTAGGGTATGAGTTCAGTCCCCAGCAGTGATGTATAGGCTTGGCTGCAGGCGCCTGTAATTCAGTGCTGGAGAGGGGAGGCAGGGACTGGGGGATCCCAGGACTTGCTGACCACGGGTCTAGACAGATCAGTGTACTTCTGGGTCAAAAAAATTTTTAAAATTAGTTATAAAAAGATTCAGTTATTTTTTTGAAATTGTAATCACATCATTTACCCCTTTCCTTTCTACCTCCCAACCCCTTCCATATACCCTCAAACTCTCTTTTTCTTTAATTGTTGAGATGTAGAAATATCCTAAATACATAACTACAGTCTGCTCAGTCCACATAGTGTTTCTTGGATGTATATGTTCCTGGGGCTGACCACTTGGTATTGGGTAGCCACTGGGGAGGCTGTTCCCTGGAGAAGATTATTTCTGGCAGTCAGCGTTCCTTAGTTGCCCATAGATCTCTGCTAGGGTTGAGGCATCTTGAACTTTCCCGCTTCTACAGTTGCGTGTCTGTTGGTACCATCGTGGTTGAGCCTTGTGCAGGCAGCCATGTCGGGAGTGTTCACAGCCATGTCGGGAGTGTTCACAGCCGTGTCGGGAGTGTTCATGGCTGTAGCTTCCCTGGCATTTCTAGGGGACAGTCTCCCGGGAAACTTCCGGTTCCTCTGGCTCTGGCCGTCTTCCCCAGCCTTCCGAACTGATTCCTGAGCCTAAGGTTCAGGAACTGTGTTGTTAGATGTATTATTTGGGCCTGGGCATCACATGATCTCTTGTTCTCTGCATTTTGTCAGTTGTGGTTTTTCTGTAATGTTCTATAATGATCGTATATCATTGCAATGCAAACTTACAGAGTTCCAGGAATTTAAGTGTCAGTCACAAATTCAGTAGTCACTGCAGAGGGCTGTGTGGAAACAGCCTTTGCTATGGAAGACCCATTTCACCCAGCAGCCACAAAAGGAGAGCTAAGCCCACTGCCCCTCTCATTAGGAATTTAGAAATGTCACCCAGCTACAAGCTCACAGACCTTACTCAGACAACTGGGGTGTTTCTTTTAACAGCACAAAATAGGCGACATTTTCCCTTCCTGTTGTTATTTTTGTTTGTTCCATTTTTTGGAGAAAGGGTCTCTGTAGCCAGGAATGACCTGAACTTCTGCCCTCCCAACGTCTACCTCCCAGGTGCTGGGATGACAGGTGTGAGCCCAGGAACCATTGTATACAGTGCCTGGCATACTGAGCCACACATCCTCTTTCTAATTCCTAATATTACAATCTTGATTGAGACCTACAGAAATCTTGGCACATAAATATTTCATTCTTAAATTGTGTGCTGATGTTACGTGTAGGCTTTCTTGCTACTTTGTTTTTAATTATGAAATTTCCTGAAGTTAATGTGCAGAATAATGGGCTTCATTATGATCTTTTCATTTATTACTGTATTTTGTTCATATTCAGCCCCTGTTACCTTCTCTTATTCCCATCTCTTCTGACGGGTTCCTTCCTGTGCCTCAGATTTCCTTTGATTTTTCTGCTTTGGTTTTATCCTACCCACAGATTGTCTGATATCTTTTCCTCACCTTTGGCTCCCTCCGCCATTGGAGTCTACTCATAGGATACAGCAAGCCTGGTTTTCTAAGTAGCAAGCTCCTCTCTGGAATCTTAGCACAAACTGCCTTGTGGCTGGTTGCCTGGCCAGGAACAGCTCTGTCTTTGCTCTTTCCTCAGATCACCAGGACATCCTCTAGGCTATGCTGTCGATCGTGTGCTGTTTTTATGGTCATCTGCCATCAAATGCCCAAACTCATTTCAAGTTTAAAAAATGTTTCTTCCCCATTTTTTTATATGTGGTATTTCTGCAAATCTATTACTATTGTGATTTAAACAAAAAGATTTCTATGTAATGTATGCATTGATTTGTAAAATTTAGGTCTTTTCTTGAGTTTTGATAAAATAATCATTTTTAATTAACTCATGTAATGTTTAAAAAGAATCAATTTATAATTATCAAACTATAATTAGTGCTTCATTAGGGATAGAATGCTATGTGTTGCATAAAACCATTAAAATAAAATCTACTATAGTTTTGAAGGGAATCTGAAGAGAGGGGAAACAAAGACATTGAGATTATGTGTTGAAGTGGAAGGGAAAAAAAATCTGTTTTTTTCTGGAAAGATTGTTCAGTCAGTAAAGGCCTCAATGTGATCCCTGGCACACACATTAAAAAGCCAGCCACCGACAGGTGACAGGTGGTGGTACACGTCTTTAATCCCAGCACTCAGGAGGCAGAACCAGGTGAATCTCTGTGAGTTCGAGGCCAGCCTGGTCTACAGAGCAACATCCAGGACAGGCACCAAAACTACACGGAGAAACTCTGTCTCGAAAAACCACAAGGAACAACAACAACAACAACAACAAAAAACCCTGCCACCATAACACATGCTCGCAATCTCAGTACTGAGAAGACTCCTTCCTGGGGCTCACTGCCAGACAACCTAACCTAATGGGTGATCTCCAGCCAATGAGAGACTCTGTTTGAAAGATAAGGTAGATAGCGTTCCAGAGGGAAGACACCCAAGCTTGTGCTGGCCTCTACACAAATACTCACACACACGTGCACCTGCACGCACATGTATCCCCCCCCACACACACACACAAATTATTTTAAAGGAAAGAAGAATATCATGTAAATAAATACTGTTTTAAATACTCGTGCTTAACTATGTACCCACACATATGTCTGTAAAGAAGCATTTACATATCTACAAATGTTTCTTTCCGGGCGTTTCTTGGAGAAGGATCCTTCCTCCTTTGGCTGGCAGGTCTGTAAAGTTAACAGTGGTGTAAGATGATCATTACTGTGGGAGCCCAGGACTCAGCCTTAGCTCCTGACCTGGGACGTCTTGCCAGCTGCAGGGCACGGGCTGCTGCCATCATGGCCCTTGCCCTGTTCTCTGCCTGTGCTTCAGTCTATATTAAAGCCTCCTAAAAACAAATTCCAACTTTGCTTCAAAACAGGAACTGCTATTTCTGTCCGCAGTAGCCTGCCGCCGCCGGGGACTTGAGTGATGGGGTGGATAGCAGGCCCATGACAAACTTGGCGGCACTTTCTCGGTCACCACTGGAAGCAATTTGCCCAGAGGTGACATCATGGAATGACATTTCCCAGAAAAATGATGTGCAGAACCATTCTAAAAGTCTAGTCGACCAGCCCAGAGCGAAGTTATGAAATAGGTGCCGCTTACGGGAGACTGTGCTCCTGGGCTGCCCCAGACGTGTGGAAAGGAACTTGCAAGCCTGGTGATGAAGCTCTTGGAGCACATGCTCCCTAAGTGTTTGGCTGGAAACCAGTGTGGAGTCCAACACAAAATTACTATGCAGGAAAGTGTCTGGTTTGGGGGGTTACATGCAAAAGACAATCCAGCTGATTCATTTAACCCAAAAAATAATCCTATGCTATAGATGTTCCTGTTACAGGATATTAGAGAAAACCTATCACCCTCATGTGGAAAATTTGGGATTGTTTTATTTATTTATGTATTTATTTATTGGGGGGGTGATTGCATATGGAGACCAGAGGACAACTTACAAGAGTGGGTTCTCACTATCATGTGAGTTCCAGGGATCAAACACAGGTCCTCAGGCTTGGCGGTAGGTGCCTTTAACCTCTGTGCCATCTTGCTTTATTTAATAAATAGGGCATTTTCAATGACTTTACTTTTTATAGACATCCTGGGTAAGGCTGTAGCAAGCTACTGTTACAGTTACAATTAGTTACTATTTATTTACTGAACAGTTTTGATTAATAAATAATCCTGACGTGATTGGATAATGTTTCAGTTTTTGCTGTCTGCAACATTAACATTATGCTTTAAAATTAACCTGGTTTTCCTTGCTGACCAGCTTGTATGTGTGAAAACACTGAACTTCTCATTTAAATGAATGATAACTTGCCCTTTTTGGAGAGGGGTTTGCTGGAGATTACGCCCAGGGCCTCATGCATGTTGCAAACACGCTCTACCCCAAGTTCCACACACCAAACAGTCTCCACAACTAAAGATGAGCGGAGCAGCTCCATGTGGCCCATGTAACCACCTCACTTTTACTTGGGCCCTCAGGTTCTTTCTCTGCCAAACTCTGTTTTATCAAAGATCCTGAAGTCAAATTTAGATATTATGTATTTTGCTTTTAAATAACATTACCATCATTATATGCCACTTAAAACACAAAAGTAATTTTTAATGTCTTCAAAATTCAGAAATTGCTCACATTTCCTCATTTGTCCTAAAAATGAAGGTTTACTTTCTTTATTTTGCTGTTATGAAAGTTCAGATGTAGCCTGAATATGCTACTTGGTTAATGGGTCTCAGATTTCTTTAACATCATAGGTTTTCCTTCATGTCTTTACTGGGGTCACTTTTGTGTCCTGTAGTGTTCTGTACTCGCCAGTTGAGCTGACTGAACCTCTGCCTATTGCTTGATATGCTTCCTCGTCCTCTGACTTTCCAGGAAGGCGGCAGTGGCATAATCAGATCCACACACAGACTCCTAGATGGTGGCTTGTCTTTGTCAATTGTCTTTGTTTGTGTATCTTACTACACAGCATAGGCTGGCCTAGAACTCATGTCATTCTCAGTTAAGGTTTCTGTTTACGTGATAAACATCATGACCAAAAACAACTTTGAAAGCAAGGAGTTTATTTCAGCTTACAACTATTTTGGGAGGTGGGAGTGGGTGTGGGGGGTTTGAAACAGGGTTTCACTGTGTAGTCCCATCTGTCTTGGAATTTGGACTTCAACTCAAAAATCTGTCTGCCTCTGCCTCTGCCTCTGGAGTGCTGGGATTAAAGGCATGCACCACCACACCTGGCTCGAGTTTACATCTGAGGTCACATTTCATCCCTGAGGGAAGTCAAGGCAGGAACTCAGGGTTAGGAGGAACTGAAGCAGGGGCCATGGAGCAAGGCTGCCTATAGTTTGCACCTCCTGGCTTGCTCAGCCTGTTTTCTTATGCCATCTAGGAGCCACCTGCCCAGGAAGGGCACTGCCCACTGTGGACTTAGATTATTAATTCATGGGACCCTCCTACACTAATCGTCAGTCATGCCAACACCCCCTAGGCTTGTCTGCAAGTGTCGGTGGGGATTTTCCCCATGAGGTCCCCTTTTCTCAAATGACTCTAGCTGTGTTACATTGACAGAAAGCTGACTGGGATAGTAGCTCAAAGCACCTTTGAACTCAGTCCTCCTGTTTCAGCCTCCTTCATGCAAGAATCATAGGTGTGCACTCCAACGCTCGGGTGCTCTGGCCATGTACTGGGAATACACAGCATCTGATTATCTCCTTTATGGTGATCTTAGTTTAAATCCTAAATTGATAGGTGACTCTGATATTTAAAGACACCAGCTCCCCTCCCACACACACAGTGTATCCTGGTCTAGGTATAGGGCATAAAACTTCAGTTGGAAAATTGTGATATAAAGTGTAAGCTCGAACTGACCATGGCTGGAACAGTGTATAGTTCATTTGAGTCTATCCTGACGCGTGGATGCAATCTTGTGCCAGATCACTGCCGTTTGGTTTTGCGTTACCACATTCATCGTTACTGTGTGCACAGAGGAGCCTTTTCTCAGTTGGGTTGGGCAGGGAGCATTCTCACAATTGGGATCATTTTTTTGCCTCAAATGCTGTGATGTCCTCCCAAAAGGCAAAACACAAACACAAGATGGACTCTTACGTTGCCTTTTAGATGGAGTCTACATTTGTGCTTAGTATTTTTGATTTACATACCCTACAATCAGGCACATATGTCAGATGCTGAGCCCAGTGCCTCAGAGTGCAGAGAGAATCCTCAGTCTTGGTGCTGTGTGTGGGCATTAAATGTGCACATGGATGGGCTGCACTGGAATACTGTCTTTGTTGAATTGCAGAGAGATGCACTTGGCAGCAGCCTGCAGGTCTCTTGGGCAAAGCATCCATATTTTTACCTAACTGTACACGGTGCTCTCAGTAGTTCTGAGATATCTACCCTGTTGTTCTTTTATACATTCTCTGCAGCCTGTGAACTCTGCACTGAATCACGTCCCTGTTCACTAACTCCCAGCTAGTGTACTTTACACCTTTTTCTAGACAGCCAAGCCAAGCCTGTTGGCTTTTAGAATGTTTATATGGAGGCCATTTAGAGAGAGAAGCTCCACTTTCTATGTAGAATGCTCTTTTCCAGTCAGTGGAGTTACCGCTGTTACGGTGGGGCTGAGTGGGACTTCCTGAACAGCATACCTACAGAGATGGTTGTCCCTGTAACGACTGACCGGCTAGGTAAGGACAAGAGCACAGTGCTCTCCTGTGGAAGGACTTCTGCTCAGCCGTGGAAAGCCCATGAGGCAGAGATGAGAAGCTTGATCTTGGATCTCAGCTGCTGATGCTCATTCTGCCTGTCGTTTCCTTCGCAGGGTGTATGCCGTGTACAATTCCGTCAAGGGATCTTGTTCTGAGCCAGTTAGCTTCACCACCCACAGCTGTGCACCAGAGTGCCCCTTCCCTCCCAAGCTGGCTCACAGGAGCAGAAGTTCACTCACCTTGCAATGGAAGGTGAGTAGCTCAAAATGCCGAGAAGATGCTCAGGTTGGTGGCGAGGCAGTCAGTGGCCATTTGAGATATCCTGTTTGCACTGGGGCTTGTTTCCTGTGTAATCACTATGTGAACCCAGTCATGAGGCATCAGAAGCTGCTGTTTACATGACAGTCCGAGGCAGAGGAGGGGGAGGAAGGACCTGCAAGATCCAGTGTGAGCACCTTCTCAGGAACTTGGTAAATCTCCCAGTGCATCATAGGCGATATAAATACTTAAAATACCTCAGTTTTCATCTCTTTCTACTACTGTAGTTCATTTCTGTGAACATTTGGAAGCTTCAGCACACCGTGTGAAGGTTTAGAGAGACAGACAGTAGGCTTGAGTTCTTTTAGCTTCTTCCTAAGTAAAGACGAAATACTTATTAGTTAAAGCTTCCCAGAATATGTGGTTCTGTACTCCATTAAGACTTCATTAATTTTCACTAATTAGTCATTAGCTCAATCAGGATTCCTATTTTCAACTGAACTGTGTAGTGGTTTTCATAAAATACAATGTACTGTTTAAAAATAACCATTGCCTGGCCAGTGATCTTAGGGTGTGTCCCTTCTGTAAAGTACAACTTTAACCTGTTAATCACAGTTTTGTGTTTTCAAGAAAACAGATCATTATGGCCCTTTACAATCATTATTTCTCTGTCTTGATATCTGAAAATGTAGTTAGAAAGTGTCAAATAGATGGAGATGGTGGAAGTTACTGTTCCAGAGTGCGGAGGGGGTGAGGCCCGGGGAGAGAGTAGTGAGTAATAGTGTAAATGTAGCCAGGCTTCTCTGCGTCCTGGTGTATGGAGCCACGTGTTCTTAGTCAGTGGCTGACATTGACTGTGTTGTTGGGACAAAGGCGAAGTTTCAACTGGCTTAGACTCTGAACTTTTTTATTTTCCTTCCTGGCTTCCAGGGATAATCCAGGTCAGTGATTTCCCACCTTTTCAGAGTTTTAGCACCCAACTGGTCATTGTTGGTTAATTCCTTGGCAAATACACATCCATTTAAAAGTTCATGTGAGATAATAGATTTAAAATCTATTTCTTTGAAAAAAAAAAAAATGTAAGAAATCTGAAGATTACCAGAGGGACCCCAAGATCTTACAAACTTAAAGTTGGGAATCACTGATATGTCTCTGCTCTGTGCTTGGGTGGCATTTGGGTCTCAGATGGACCAGCAGCTTTCAGAGAGATCACTTGGGGACCAAAAGTACCCTGTTCCATTTAGTCATCCGTAAGCATAGGAAGGTCCTGGATTCAACTCAGCATCTGTTTAAATTTGCTGGTGCAGGTTTCCTGTTTGCACACTGGGTAAAGGCGTGTGCCCCAGAGACTTCTGGGTAAAGGCATGTGCCCCAGAGACTTCTGGGTAAAGGCGTGTGCACCAGAGACTTCTGGGTAAAGGCATGTGCACCAGAGACTTCTGGGTAAAGGCATGTGAGCTGGAGACTTCTGGGTAAAGGCATGTGCACCAGAGACTTCTGGGTAAAGGCATGTGCTCCAGAGACTTCTGGGTAAAGGCATGTGTGCCAGAGACTTCTGGGTAAAGGCATGTGAGCTGGAGACTCCTGGCTGCTGCCTGTTCTTGACTCCACAAAGAAACTGAGGAAGCCAAAGAATTGGTTTCTCCTGAAGGCTTTTGCCAGTTTCTTCAAAGTTCACCAAAGCTCAAGACTTAAGTTCCCAACTCAAACTCTCACGAAAGGTGGCTCAGCAGGAAGGGAGGGAAAGACTGGACCTGTGGCTCTTACAGAGCGCTGTTAATGTTTTGTTATCAACAGTGATAAAGTAACAGCTGCCATTTACTGAGTGCTTCTTTAAAAACCTGGGTGTATTCATGAGTGATTTACATATAGTCTCCCAGCTAGCTATCAAAGATCTTCATTCTTGGAAATGAAATTTCCATGTTGATATTAAACAGCTCACACCAGACCGTTGGCAAGCAGACAGCTGGGCTGGGGTTCCATCTTCAAGGGTGTGGTGCAGTTTGCTGGGCCCCTCTCTCCCTGAATAAGAACCAAATCCAAGCATATTTTTGAGACAAGATAGGCTCCTACTGTTTGCCTCTTATTTTCTCAGTCTTTCTAGAACGTTCTACCCTGAGTGCTGCAATAACCACACAGTGTCACCCCTACTAATAGCTCAGGTTCTGTAAAGTACTCTTTTCTAGAAGTGCTACTTGCCTTGTTGAACCTTGTCTTCTCATTGACATTTCTTTTATGAGCACAGGAAGAGATGAAGCCTCTTTTTGCTAACATGTGAAGGGCTAGTACCCTCTGGTAGTTTATCCAGAGGATGTAACCTTTCCGTATGTGTGTGTGTGTGTGTGTGTGTGTGTGTGTGTGTGTATGTGTGTGTGTGTGTGCAGGAGGGTGGGGTGGAGGATGGGGGACTTAATGCCGCAGCTGGTTCTCTAATCCTAAGTACTTAAAGGAAAAAGTAGAACAAAACAGAAGTCCAAAGCTGTGAGGTGAAGTTACAAAAAGTCAGGCATGACTGTGCCTGCTCGAAGCCCCGAGCAGTGTCTGTGTGGTACAGCGGGTCTTTTGTCTCTTGATATACTGAACCTAAAGTGACTCCTCAAAGTTTTATCCCACAGGAAGCAGGGTGCACAGGGCAGGAGTATAGAGTGGTGGGAATGAGTGTGCTTTACTGTCCAGAACTGCCAGTCAGGAAGCCGCTCTTAAGGCTGAGGTGGAGAAAGTTAATAGGTAATTGTGTCTACCAAGGCCCCGCGGCAGCTGCTGGCTCCCTCTCTGAGGGGACAGCACAGAGCCGTGACAGCCACTGTCTTTGACCAAGTTGCTAGCTTGTCTCTGAACAGCTTTCTCCAGTCTCATTTCATCATTTTCTTTTTTAGGCACCAATTGACAATGGTTCAAAAATCAGCAGCTACCTTTTAGAATGGGACGAGGTAAGCATCTTCCCACATCCATCCATCCATCCAAAATGCCATTTCCAAGATACTGGTCCTTCCTGAGACATGTCAGACAAAGGAAATGCAACATCAGTACAGACGCTTACTTAGCTCAGGAGCTGTTGATGATGGAAAAGCAGTTGAAGTAGTACAGTGGATTGTGCATTAAAATAAATTTACTTGCTTTTATGCAAGCAGTGCTACTGAAAGCAGGCAGGTCTTATCGATTCCGGATTCCCACCGCCTCCCCGGGCATTCATTTGTATTTGCAGCTGGTTGCATTTTCATCTCCACTGCATGGATGGTTTTGATAAGGCAAAGCCTGCTGTTTGGTAAGCAATGCTTCAGTTGTCTCCTCTGGAGTGTGACCTGGTGCCCTTCTTCATGTCTGTCTGGGAGTGGAACAGCACATGAAATCTCATTCATACCTTGCATGAGTCTGTGGATTAGACCGTCCTGTGACAGGGACAGTGCCCATGATGGAGTGAGCCTGTCCTCAGAGCTGCTCTGCTGTAATCAGTGGCCCAAGGCCTCTCCGTCCTCACTCTCACAGTCCACCCAGAACCTCCTGCAGGAGCCCCTGTGCATGGCAGGTATTGCTGTACCTTTGTTCCTGTAGCCCTCTGCTGCATTCAGCCAGTGCTTTATCCTCCCTTTGTGTGGTTTGAAAAGGGCACAAAGGACTGAAAAATAGAACATGTAAAAAAGAAAAAAAAAAAAAAACAATGGGGAATAGTTCAAGTTAACTAATCTTTGTGACTTAAATTTGAAGAGATTAAAAATTCAGAATGTATGCAGGGGCAAAACCATGACTTGTCAGGTATGAAAAACTTAAAAATGGAACATTTACATAGATCAAATAGTTAACAATGGCATGTTGAAGTGACGGAAGGGACCATCATTGCTTTCTGTGGAGTGTATTTGCATTTGGGTTGCATCTTAACAGCTTTGAGTAACCAAAGACAATTGCTGTGGTGGCTTTAGAATCCTTGTAAATACCTCGTAGGTGCAGATAGGTGAACCCAGTTGGTTGACCCCAAGCCCCTGGGGTCCGCCTGGCTCTGCCTCCACCAGTGCTGAGATGGCAGGCATGCACCACTGTACCTGGAATTTTATGTGGATTCCTGTGATCATGGTGTAAACACTTTCCCAGCTAAACCACCTCCTTACCCCCGTGCCTGGCTTTCTGCCCTGTGCTTTTTGCTGTTTGTCTTCTTAGAACAGTGACAATCTAAGGTCAGAAAAGTCAGAGAAATTGAGTGTTTGAGTGGGAAGCCTCCTAGGTAGGCCCCTGAAGGAACCAGCAGTGGAAGGGAGTGTGTTGGTGTGACATCCACTATGGACTGGTCATCACAAAGTACTCAGTGGTTAGCCTGGGGCCCTTGTACCTCCCCATGAGTGGTCCCCTTTTTCTCTCCCCCATTCTTACTTAATCCTCTGCCTTCTTTATGCTTCTTTCTCTCTCCTCTCCCACCTTCACACTCCTGCTGGTGTTGGCTCTGCGGCCTTCTGCTGGAGATACCAGGCTGCCTCTTACCTATGGGCCAACACAGAGCTCTTCTTGTGCTCTGTAGCTTAACAGTCACCTTGTAGGGCTGTCATAGCCTCTGGCAGCAGAGGGTCACAAAGAACACAGACTAAGAGATAGTTATCCCATCTGGGAAGCAGCAGCAGACACAGTCAGTCATCAGCTTGCAAGCATCCATGCTGTCACTAAGTAGATGATTTGTTTTTCACCTTTTCTGATCAGAGTATTTTGGGATAGCTTTCAGTATTATTTCATGTATTCATTTATTACTTAAGCATTCTTGGTGCATGGCCCTTCCTGCTTCCACATGGCAGACTGTCCTATGAGAGAAGAATGAATGATAAGGAAGCTAGGCTCTCCCCCATGGTAGCTGAGCAGGCTCCAGGTGCTTCTCCTGTGTGCTTTTGAGCATATGTAAATGATATGCAAATGAAGCAAACCTGGCCACGTGCTCCTCATTTTCCAGCCAGTTACTTCTTTGTTTTATACCCCACATTTCTCCTCATTCCCCCTAGAAAGGTTAGGAAATGGTTCTATAGAGACTGTGGCAGTGAGACTACATGCAATAGTAACTAGTTTGTTCTTGCCCGGCTTATCATTTTAGAAGTGAAATTTCTAGAGAAATAGTCTAGGAGATTGTTTCTAAATGGGACCAAAGGATCAGCAGCCCTCCTCAGAGTGGCTTGCTGAGTCTCTGTTCCCATGTTGCCCAGGCGCTGGCCACAGGGAAGGCAGGCAGGTATTCAGAGAAAGACCAGCATCTGGCCTGCAGGAAGTAAGGACACATGAAGCACTGGCTGCCCCTCTGGAACCTTCGGGTAGTCTCTAGAGCCAGTGCACCTGGTGCAGGGCCTGTTTCTAGACTCTGCTCTAGTATAGCATAGTGGGGTAAGAGGCTGGGAGGGGCCGTTAGACTGCAGGTCCCGCCTCCACAACCTTCCAGGAACCATACCTCCCATTGCCTCTCCACAGCTGTCGGCCTCAGCCACACACCCAGAACCTCTGGGCTGTCCAGGGGCTGCAGAAATGAAATGAGTAGAGAAAAATTGTGGGGTATACGTAGAGGAACCCATCATGGAAGGACATAATTGACACCTTCAGGTTAACCACCTGCATGCCTTGTGTGCATGCACACACTCAGAGATACACACCAAGACAGTAAACAAGCATAAAAACATTTTTAAAGATGGATGAGTCTCCAAGTTGTGCTGAGGAAGCTCACCAGCCCCATGTCTTCCCACCAGACCCAGGGTCATAACTGAGGGAAGGTGTACCTGTCCACATGTATACCATGTGTCTAGGTGTCCTTCGGAGTCCCAGGCTTTAGTACACAGCACAGAGCAGTGGCTCCTGCTCCAGGAAACTCCGTTGGTAATCTCCGCTCCAAAGGCGATGAGTGGAACATTTTGAAAGTATTGGTAAATTTTGAGTACAGGACCTGAAGCCCAGCTTTCAAGCCTCTCCAATGAAGCCTCCCTGAAATAAAGCCCGACCTTTGGCTCTGCTGGGTCTGCAGTGCTGGGGTTGGGGGAGGGCTCAGTGAGGACCAGAAGAGGACAGAGCAATTACCGGGAGCTCTTACTCAAGCCCGTGGCCAATGCTTTCTCACTTCATGGAGTTCACTTGAAAGTTACTGGTGGGGCATTGATAAAAGACTGAGGTCTTTTTCTGCCCTGGTACTAGCTTGGTAACTGCTCAATTTTTAAACCCATGTGAGATAACCCAGTATGCGATGGCATTGAGCATCTAAGAATGGAACCTTCTGGAATCCTTGTCTTCTCAGCTGGGAGATCAGTTTTTCACTTGACACATGTTGATTTTCATTACTTGAAGTGGTGTGGCTTTTCCTGCCACACCAAACAAGGGCCCTGTCACTGTGGCTCACATGACCTTTGGGCTTGGAGAAGTTGCCCTGCCTGTTTGCAGATAGGTCTCCGGCCAGAGCTCCCCCTCATGAGACTCCCTGGCAGGAGCTTGGAGGCAGAAGTCATTCCCAAGCAGGTTTCTATTGGATGGTTGTCAGTGAGCTTCTGAGACCTGCCTTTCTTCCTCCTCAGTTCTCCTCAGGGCAGAACCTGGATCTTCACATTTCTAGGGATCCGAACTCAGGCCCTCAGCTTGTGTAGCAGGCAATTTCCCTACACAGCCGTCTCCCCAGGCCCCTTAGCATTTTATTAAACATCAGGCAAAGCAGTGTTTAGGCACTGGTTTTCTCAACACAAAGCTGTGGACAGCGAGTTATCTCCTGCTGGCCAGATCCCAAATAACCACTCAGGGGCTTAATATTACTTATAAATGCTTGGCCGGTTGCTCAGGCTTATTCCTAACTAACTCTTACACTTAACTATAATTCTTATCTATGTTTAGCCACCTGGCTTGGTACCTTATCTCAGTGCGGCATTCTCATCTTGCTCCCTCTGCGTCCGGCTGGCGACTCCTGACTCCGCCCTTCCTCTTCCCAGCATTCTCAGTTTGGCTCTCTCACCTGACTTCCTGCCCAGCTACTGGCCTGTCAGCTACTTATTAACAAAGCATAATCCACAGCACAAAGCTTCCCTCCCAAGGGAGTCAGTGAGAGAGGAGAAGCAGTACAAGGTTCCTGTTCCTGCGGAGGTCTGTGCCCATCCTCCCTGAGCTCCCTCCTGCTTGAGGAGCTCCCAGCATTCTGTGGTGGAGGCAGGAGGGAGTTCTCTAGAAGAATTGCTGCATGGGGGAGTGACTCACTCATGGACACTCTTAGGGCCAGCTTCTCGTGTTTATCTAATAGCTAACGTGATTAGCCCATAAATTTAACCACATGGAGTGATTGACTACAGACTAAGAGATTACAGAGGTCTCTAGGTTAGGGACAAAGTGGTGAGAGCCTTTAGATTCTCACCAGGTACATGCCTTCTCAGCCTAAAGTGTTCTGAGTGGACCAAGAACTGGCCATTTTCTTAAAAAATAAAATAAAAACTTTTTTAAAAAGTTGTATCTTTTGTGGTTAAATAAGAACTTTTTCCATTTTAGAGAAAAAAAGTTCTGTAAAGGAAGTGTTGATGGACACTTAGCTTAAATGTTGCACTCTTTGATACTGTGCGTGTGTGCACACTTGAATGTGGTGGCACTCAGCTAGTCACTCAGAGTGCTCATGGATCTCCTGAGACTGTGTGTTTGTGTTCATTAGTGAGAAAGTATCCCTGAGCCTCAGTCTCTGCAATGGAAGGATAGTCTGTTATCTTATGACACGCTTACATTATGACTGCCAACATGACTTAGCACAGCAGATTTAGTGTGCTGACCCCCACCCCCATGTGTAAATCCCTTGTGAAGGACAGTATGGGAGTAGACCGGCTTCTTCCAGGACTTTAAACAGGGTTGCTGCTGTCAGGGCACACGTAGACCGATGTTCAAATGCTTAGCTTCTGCTGGGACACAGAGGGAGTTTGTGGAAGAACCAGAAAACCAGTTCTGTAGCTGCAGAGTTTCTCTCTGGGTCCCGGCAAGCCCCCGCAGTCCCACAGCCCACTTACAAAATAAACACACAGACGCTTATATTATTTAAACTATTTGGCCTAATGGCTCAGGCTTCAGGCTAGCTGTTCTTTTATCTTAAATTAACCCATTTCTATTAATCTATAAGTTGCCACATGACTCGTGGCTTACCGGTATCTTAACATCTTCTCATGGTGGCCGCTGGCAGCATCTCCACTTCCCAGACCTCTTCTCTCTCTCTGTCCTGCCTGTACTTCCTGTCTGGCTACTGGCCAGTCAGCGATTTATTTATCAATCAATCATCCACAGCACAGTTCTGTGGGTTGAGATGATTGAAGCTCCTGAGAACCTTCTCACATGTGGCTAAGCTGGTCGGATGGAAGCTCACATCTGTGTTCCCAGTGACTATAGAGCTTATACAGCTCTGGAACTGAATGGACTGCCAGTCAAGGAAACCCAGAGATGCTGAGCGCTAAGACAAGAGAACAGAAAAGGCCAGAGCAGGAAGAGCCCATGAACTCTGTTAACAGACCACAGTCCATGCTGCATCCACGGTTGCAGTGCACAAACCATCTGGGGTGTGTCCAGACTCACAGAACAGCTCCTCAGTATCTCTGGGGGTTGAGAGACAGCTCGGCTCATTGAAGGATTGAGCCGCCTCCACAGGAGGAATTTGGTGACTTATTGTTAACTAGTCTCTTGTGTGGCTCAGGAGTTGATAACCTCTCAGAGTGCTTCTTGTCTCAGTGAATTTGCATGTGACTCTTTTGGTCAAGTGACAGCTATCATAGGAATGCAAGTCAGGACAGCACCACCAAGCTGAGTGACATGCTGAGCTTACGAAACCCACATAAAAGCTCACTGTGGTTTGAATCTGAAGTGGCCTCCACAGGCTACTGTTTTGAATACTACATCTCCCATTTGTGGTGTAGTTAGTTGAAGGCTGTGGAGACAGGCTATAGGGCCTGGCTGATAGACTTAGATACTAACTAGGTAGTGGCCCTTCAAAGCTTATACCTACCCATAGGTCTGGTCTAGCTCTCTCTGCTTCCTGGTGTACCAGGATATGAAGAGCATCCTCCTCATGATCCTCACACGAACTCCACTGTGCCATTGCCATTCTGATGGACCAGGAGCCGAAGCAAGCTCTCCCTCTACTTTCCTCTGTCAGGGATTCTCTTACAGTGGCAAGGACATTTACATAGACCCGAATACTCATATTCTCTCTCTCTCTCTCTCTCTCTCTCTCTCTCTCTCTCTCTCTCTCTCTCTCTCTCTCTCACACACACACACACACACACACACACACACTTGTGTACACGCATGCCACACTCCTGGTTTCCACCCCTCAGCGCCAGCATCAGGCTAGAAATGTCAAGGGAAGATGTAGTCTTAGACCTTTTCCAGTGACTGTACCTATGGGGAGTGGAGTGGGGTCGAGGGCTCACTGGGCGTGAGTCCATCACAGTTGATCTTTAGCTCCAGTGCAGTAAGCTAGACCTTCCCTGGTAAAGTGGCAATGTTTCACCGTATCACAGGTCCTTACCACCACAGCCAGGGCTGTCAGAGAGCCCGGGAGTGGCTTCTCCAGCCAGAGGTGCAGGTGAAGGAACCTAGCCAAGAAGGCTGTCTTAGGGTTACTGTTGCTGTGATGAAACACCATAAGCAAAGCGAGCTGGGGAGGAGAGGGTCTATTTGACTTATGGTTCCATGTCACTGTTCATCACTGAAGGAAGTCAGGACAGAACTCAAGCAGGGCAGGGACCTGGAGGCAGGAGCTGATGCAGAGGCCATGGAGGGGAGCTGCTTACTGGCTTGCTTTTTGCGGTTTGCCCAGACTGCTTTCTTCTAGAACCCAGGACCAGCAGCCCAGGGATGGCACCACCCACAATGACATAACGTCCTCCTCCCCCAACCAGTCACTAAATAAGAAAATGCCTTCCAGGCTCACCTACAACCTGATCTTATGGAGGCATTTTCTCAGCTGAAGTTCCCTCCTTCCCGATGACTGTAGCTTGTATCACGTTGACATAAAACTACTCAGCACAAAGGTCCTAAGAACTCAGAAGCACGGTTGAAAGGAGAGGAGCCCCTCTTTTAGGATCTTGGTACTGGGCAGATTCTCTCTTTATTTGTTGCATGTGCAGAATGGGGCTGTGGACTAGAAGCAGACTTTGTGGGAAGTTTCTGCCTGGAATCACAAATACTCCTCTCAGTCCCTAGCACCTCCTCGGTCCACTGTATCTGCCATGTTTACTGGTGGCCAGCTAGAAGATAGGCACTGTAGCCTTCCCTGTGTGGTGGGCCAAGCCGGCTATTCTTCAGTTCAGACACCAGTTGTAAGGCTACTCTGTACACACACACACACACACACACACACACACACACACACACACACGCACGCACGCACGCACATGCACACGCACGCACGCACGCACGCGCGCACGCTGTGAACATGTGGAGGCCAGAGGTTGATGTCTGATGACTTCCTCTGCTCTCTTCACCTTACTTTTGGAACCGTGAGCTCTCACTGAACTTTAGCGCTCCACAGTTCAGCCAGACTGGCCAGCACGCTCCAGGTAACCTCCTGTCCCAGCTCTCCAACACTGATATTATGGGCACACGCCACCTCAAGTGCTGTAGGCCGGAACCGTTCCCCAGTCCAGGCAGCTGCTGCTTTTGTTAACTACCTCTGCTCCTTTCCTTCCCCATTCACTGGAACATTCTCAACACAGCAGTCACCAAAGCCCTTGACCACGCCAGTATCTGGAGGGATTTGTAGTGAAGCCACGGCATCCTCTCTAAACCTAGGCACTTGCCAACTATCCCTGCCTGTTTCAGGTAACCAAGCCTCCTGTGAAGTGAATCTCTAGTGTTCCTGGGCATGAAATGTAAGCTGTTTATTCAGTGTGTGCAGCTACAAGCCACCCACCCCTTCTTGTCTCGGAAAGGTCTCCTGAACCAGTGTGAGGGTAGAGTGGGGTCTGGCACTAGAAAATTTGTAAATCCACCCAGATGTGGAGTGTCCCCAGCTCCCCTTTATGAGACCCCACCTATTATTTAGTTTGCTGAGCACATCTCAAGCCAATGTTTATCTTTGATGTTGCCTGGGGTCTGCCAGTACTGGAACAACATCTAAATATAGATGCATGAGCAGACTAAACCATAGCATAGACCTGGCAGGCTTCATTTGGCCAGTGCAGACTCACTTCTTTGATTTTCAGTTGCATTTCTATCACATTAAACTGTACTCCTGCAGAGAGCCAGCTCAGTGACGTGGCCCATGTTCGTACCCCGTACATTGCCATAGTCAAAGTAGGGGACACATCACAGTCATTGTCATATAACTTACTTAGCAGACAGTTAGTCACCCTGGAAAGTGAAGTCAGGACAGTGGAAAGAGGTGATGCTGGGAAGGATATAAGCATGTGGTTCACCGTGGGGTCTCCACCCTCATCTTGGAGTTCTTGGTTGTGGGTATTCGTGTGGGCATGCGTGGAGACAGGTGTCACATTCCCCAGGCTCTGTCTACCTTGTTTTGTTTTGTGTCTTTGAGACAAGTAGGACTGACAGCCTCGGGAATCTGTGTCTTTGTGTCCCCAGCTCTGGGATTGTGAACAAGTGCCACCATACCCTTCTTTCTTAGGTGGATTCTGGGATGCAGCTCTGGTCTTCACGCTTGGATGGCAAGCACCCGTCCAACTCAGCCATCCACCCCATTCTTGTGTGCCAAGAATGAAGATGTGCAAATAAACAAGGGGACATTTCTAATCTGCTAATTTCAAGGCAATTGAAAACACCAGCCAGCTTCATCTGTGGGTGCCAGTTTGTTGGGCATCCTCTCCTCCAGCACGGGTGGTGCCAAGCTAATTGGGAATGTTAGCCAGGGCACCACAGCCCCCACGGTGTACAGAATTACTCTGGCAGGCGAACACAAGCCTGAATTAATTGGGATGTTGTGAATTATGTGTGTAGAATTAGCCCAGAAGTGTTAAGTTCTCTTGTAGAAAGCCCGTCTTCCCACGTACTGAAGACAGCTGCTCCGAGGATGTTCAGTAGAGGAAAAACGACTTGAAAAAGGATTTTTGACTGTTTTCAGTCTTTCTGTTACATTCTTTGACAAATTAACACCAACAGTAACATGCTGTTTTTAAATACATTTTAACTTTAAAAACTAGTCCGGTCCTATAAACAGAATCAAGTACTTTTTATGCACCTCCCCACCAGTTTTCAGGCAGGCTGGCCCTCCTGTCAATTGGCTTTTCTCCTGGAACTCTTTTCGTTGTGTACTCTTAGAGAGCTCAACCCCGCTTAGAAGTGGAGGGCCTGGGAAAAGCTGTTTTGTTTGTGCTCAGACCTTGGAAAGGCATGCTAAAAAGTTTTAACCCAGGGGCTGGGGATGTAGCTCAGTAGTATAGTGCTTGTCTGTCATGCCTGAGTTTCTGGTTTCCATCCTCAGGACTATAAAAAGAAAGCAAGATTTTTCTTTGGTCTAAATTGTAATTCTCTAGATGAAGTAATTGCATTACTGAGGGGGGCAGTTTGGGTTAGTCATTGGTGTCCAGAAGTTTGACTGTGTTTTTTGCATCTGCAGTGATTTTGAGGGGCCATTTTAAAGGTCCTTTAGTGTATTGGATGGCTTTGCGTGTACTCGAGGGTATACAAAAGCAGAGCACCTGTTAGGGGAGGCATGTGGTCTTCTGCAAGCAGGGATTTTGATAAAAGTTTGCTGAAATTAGGACAAGGGGCATCAAATGAGTATGGAAGTGTAGAAGGGATGACTATAATAATAGCTTGTGATAATCCCATTCTTCATTTAGGTGGTTATTTTTGAGACCAAGACTCGTGTGTCTCGAGCTGGCCTCATAGTTGTTCTATAGACTAGTTTGTCTTGAAACTCCTGATCCCCCTGCCTGCCACTCTGTGTGCAGTGACTGCAGATGTGTGGGATTGCCCCGTTGCTGTGGTGCTGGGCATCAGACCCAGATCTTGGTGCGTGCTAGGTAAGCACTCTGCCAGCTGACGGCGACGTCCCAGCCCTACAGTTTCTTGCTTGTGCTCATGAATCCTGGAGTAGGGATTGGACTGGGCTCGGGGAATAGTCAGTCAGCTCTGTGAACTCTTGAGTTTCAGCTGGGAGGGCTCATTGACTGAGTAGGAGTCCTCTGAGGCAGCTTCCCTCTCTGGTACAGCGGTCATTGCTGACTTTGGGATTCCTCACAGCATGGCAGTCTCGGGCTGGTCATGATTGTAAGGTGAATGTCCCTCCAGAGAGGCAGATGATCTGTTTGTCACTGTTCCAGAAGCCTGTGTGTCATTTCTTTACTTGGTTCTGAGAGACATGCGCCTATATAGACATGTAAGGCCTAGAGAATGACTTTATTTTTCCACAGATAGGGAATGAAAGCATTCTATGTCCCAAACCCTCCCTGTGTCAAGGCTTCTCCTGACTGCTTTGAGTCCTGATAGACACCACCAGCTCTTAGGTACTGAACCTTGGGCTGTTAGGTAGGAGATCACAGACGTTTGAACACAAAATGTTTTTTCTTCCTTCTTCTTTTCTGTTGTGTGTTCAGGAGAGAAGGAAGAACAGGAGAAAGGAGTATCAGAAATGTAGTCAGAGAACAAGAGGCAGGAAGGGCACCCTGTGCAAGTTCCAGGCCAGCCAGAGCTCTGTAGTGAGACCATGTCACAGTGTGAGAGAGAGACAGAGAGACAGAGGCAGGAGGGAGAGAGAGACAGAAACACAGAGAGACAGAGGCAGGAGGGAGGGAGAGAGAGAGAGAGAGAGAGAGAGAGAGAGAGAGAGAGAGAGAGAGAGAAAGACAGAGACAGGAGGGAGAGAGAGACAGAGAGAGGCAGAGGCAGGAGGGAAGGAGGGAGGGAGGGAGAGAGAGAGAGAGAGAGGCAGAGAGAGACAGAGACAGGAGGGAGAGAGAGACAGAGAGAGGCAGAGGCAGGAGGGAGAGAGAGAGACAGACAGAGAAAGACAGAGGCAGGAGGGAGAGAGTGAGCAAGCAGGGTTTGGTAAGTGGGCAGGACGAGATCCTCAGCACAGTTCAGGACGCTGGCGGAGCATGCCTCAGTGGTTCTTCTCTGTTCCCAGGAAGGAAGGCACTGTGCTCCTCTCCGGAGGGTCAGACCCACCTCTGTGTGTCTGCTGCTCCTGAGAAGCAGGAGGGTGTGTCCCCTTCCTCGGGTGACTCACCACAGTTCAGCAAAGTGTTCCCTTTTGGGAGAGGAGGAAATAAATTACTTTTCTAAAAGTATAAACTTACTAACCAACTTTAATTTTTTTTTTTTGTTTTTTTTTTTTTGTTTTTTTGTTTTTTCGAGACAGGGTTTCTCTGTGTAGCTTTGCGCCTTTTCCTGGAACTCACTTGGTAGCCCAGGCTGGCCTCGAACTCACAGAGATCCACCTGGCTCTGCCTCCCGAGTGCTGGGATTAAAGGCGTGCGCCACCACCGCCCGGCTCCAACTTTAATTTTTAACTATAGATTAGAAAGATAGAAATATTTAAATAAGCAGTAAAAGGGTAAGAGAAAAGGGTAGTCTAATTCTTAAAATCTTCAAAATCTCTTCCATGTTTAACTTATCCCCAAATTTCATTCTAAGATAAAGTGTGTAGTAAGACATCTGTACTCCTTGGGGAAAAGATCTTTGTCCCTCTAGTGACCGTCCATCCTAAAAGTGTTTGCAGAAGTAGGTTCTGCCCTGCAGTGTACCCACATAGGCGCCTCCTTGAACTCCCTCCTCTCACCCTTACCTATCGCTGCTCGAACAACTTACAGAAGAAGTTGCAGGCCATTTCCACTCCTCTGAAAGCAGGAGCCCAGAGAATGTAGTATATATAATATGTACACCGTCATCAAGACTCGCAACCAACTGTGAACGTGAGGGGAGGCAGACACTGACTGTGTGTGCTCAGTTCTGTTAGAAGGCTCTCGCTCTCCTCCCTGCAGCTGCTGGCTCCTTCAGAATGTGGTGTCGAAATCTAGGGAAGCAATTGCTTGCCCAGTTGAGATGAGGTGTGCAGCCTAGCAGATACTGTTACGGTGACCTGGCTTCCACAGACATACTGCAGGGTTGACGGGGTGAGCTGAGTGGCGCTTTTCTTCCGTGAGGAGAGGAAAAGGAAGCAGGGATGGGATCTCAGGAATGGGAAGGTCTGAAGATGCCATGAACACAAGCCAGCTGGCTGGCAAGCCCAAGTCCTTTTCCTCGAGAGCAGCTTTG
The DNA here is from genome assembly GCF_949786415.1 of Peromyscus eremicus. Lineage (NCBI taxonomy): Eukaryota > Metazoa > Chordata > Mammalia > Rodentia > Cricetidae > Peromyscus > Peromyscus eremicus. The sequence goes on along the minus strand of NC_081421.1, from coordinate 25,335,398 downwards.
ACCAGGAGTTTGTGGGGTGGGGGCAGCACCTGGGCCCTGCTCAGAAAATAGCTCCTCAGGGTGATGAACTGCTGCCCTTGGGCTGGAAGGGGGTAGGGATCATGGAACTTGGAAATGGAAGTAGCCCAGGTTTGGAAGTGAAGCACCTCTCGGCTGGTCTGCACCCAGTCTGCGCTCCACGACTGTCTCACATTCTAGTAAAGATTAACGCTGCCCTCGGATGAACTCAGCGAGCTGCAGAGACAAGCATGGAGGCATGCCGCAGTTTATGAATGGAAGCAAGCCAGTGAACCCTGAAAGACAGCCTTTCTTTGGGACTCACAGGCGCTGGCGGTGAAGTCGGGTCAGAACATGGCAGGGGTTATTTCAGTTCATGTCAAAGTAGGTCAATAGCCCAGTGGCCAGGTCTGCCTCAAACTGACCGGGGCTGGGAGCTTGCCTCCTCTTATTCATTTTTCTCCAATTGGGATAAACTTGTCGTTCAGTTTCTACCAAGGACAGCACAGGGCTGTCTCCACGCCTGCTGCTCCAGACTGCGTGTGCTCAGCGGACCTGCTGCACCTAGCCGAAGTCTTGGTGCTGTTGGGGACCCGAGTCTCCTCTGTGCACCACACCATGGAAAGTCCAGCAGTGGTGACTGATCAGAACTAGGCCTGGTCACAGCTGTCCTGCTGCCCATGGTTGACCAGATTGTTGATGAGGACAGGGCTAAAATACCTGGGAATATTGCTCTTGAGAAGCAGGAGCGTGTGTCCCCTTCCTCAGGTGACTCACCACAGTTCAGCAAAATGTTCCCTTTTGGGGAAGGAGAAAATAAATTACTTTTCTAAAGGTATAAACTTACTAAATCACCAACTTTAATTTTTAACAATAGATTAGAAAGATAGAAATATTTAAAATAGGCAGTAAAAGGGTAAGAGAAAAATATAGTCTAATTCTTAAAATCTTCAAAATCTCTGCCATGTTTAATTTCTCTCAAATTTCATTTTATTAAGGTCATCGTAGCAGAGAACTTTGCAATGGCTGACTTCAGTTATGGGGGAAAAGTTGCCTGGGCCAAGAAGGTTGAATGTTTGCTCTGCAAGCGTATATAAGGATCTGAGTTCAACTCCCCAAAACCACGTTAAAAACATGATGTCACAGCCCCACGGGTAGGGAGGCAGAGAGCTGAGCCCAAGCCAGTGAGGTCTAGGCCCATTGAGACACTGCCCTTGAAGGGGGTGGACAGAGCCTAAGATCAACACCCAAGACTCTCTCCAGCTCTGCACTCACACTCACTTTCAGATGTGTGCGCACACACACACACACACAATCAGTTTTCTAGGTAAAGCACATTGCAGCAAACCTGTATCACTTAGACTTTGTTAGAAGAGAGAACGTGCCATAGGCTTCTCCCTCTCAGAACCCTATTAAATGTGAAAGCCATGATCTACACAGTGTAGACCCTCACTGTGAGTGACAGCTTTTACGTATTTAATTTCTGATTTTAAAACATCATAAGCGTTCATATTATCCTTCCTGTCAGTTCTTTGAAGTCTCCCAGTCTTTTGTCTTAGGCATTAGCTGGGTTTTTACCCTGTCTACAGCTGCCAACAGAAAACAAGATTTCACCGTAGCTGTTACTAACCCAGGAGCTACAGGTTTTGTGAACATCCCCAAGCCTCCTGTGTCCTTAGGGAGGAGGAGGTCTGTTACAAACATTATCTCCATGTTGGTTCTCTTTTTTCTCTGCCCTTTTCAATACTACTTACTGCATTTCTTACGCACCGTGTGGAAGCCAGGCTGGTGACAGGCCAGCAAGATGCGTGTGTGTCCCTGCATGGCTAGTCTCTCCTTCCTGACTTCTCATCTGGTGGCCCCTCTTGGGACGGCAATAGCTTTTGAGATTGTCAGTTTCTTTCTTTCTTTCCGGTTTTTAATGTGAAGCCTGTCGTGCATGGATGTTTTCTTTTATTCCAACACTTCTCTGTTGCCTGATATTTTGATGGCCTGCCTGCTCTTGGGTTTGCTTTGTCCTCGGTGACTTCTAAAAAGCTTCTGTTCTTTAACTCTGGAAAGCTTAGTTACCTGATCAAACTCAACAAATTATTGTTTCTAAAACTCAATTCCGTATTCCTAAGTTCTAGTTGCATCGTGGCACATCTCAGGGATTGTTATTAAAAGAAAGATTGGAGGCTAGAGAGAGACAGTTCGGCAGTGTAACGCATGGACTGCTCAAGCCCTGAGTTGAGTCCCAGCACCCACACCATGCCGCCCATCTTTGACTCCAGTCCCAGGAGATCTGATGCCCCCTTCTGTCCATAACAAGAACTGCACTCCCATGCACAAGCCCACCCTCACACACAAACACACATAATGTTAAAGGAAAAACAAATAAGAAGGAACATTTGAATACTGTGTCTAAAGTCGTCAGGCTGCTGCTCTTTAAAGGCAGAGGGATGTTTCCATTCCCAGGTCCCATGTGAACACTGCAGCCACACTCCTTTGACAGGAGAATGACACCTCGCCACTCCTCCTTATTTAAGTCATAGACAGTATGGCCTTTGTAGATTAAAGCAAACTGACTAGTAAGGAAAGACTGGCCTTTGTTTACTGGCCACAGTTCTAAGTACCAGAAATGGATAACGGAGGGCAAACAGAGAGAAAGGAAAAACGAGGCACCGGAGGGAAGCCAAGGTTTGGAACTGATAACAGCCTCATTGGCAAGCCGTGCCTTTCTCACACTGTTGACTCAGGGTTCAGGAAGAAAGGCAGAAGAAAGGCAGATCCGGTACTACTGAAGTGAGTACAAACACACTGGAATGCTCATGCCGTGTAGCGAGACTGTGCCTGGGCACAGTCAGGCAAATAGATGCACAAACAGTTCTCTGTGAATAAATCTACTACCCCAACCTTAGCACTCAAGGTGCCAGTCAGCAGTGTCCAGCACACGATGACTTCGCTCAGTCACGATGGAAAAAACTCCACTTTCTATCCTCCATCTGTCCATAGTTGGACCTGCATGTATTTTGAACCCTTGACAAAATGAACTTTGAATCTTAAGGGCCTTCAGGGTTTCTGTCAAGAGACAGCGCCATCTTGCTTGGGGAGGAGCTGTGAGCAGTGTAGTTTCCACTGTTGAGTGCATCTGTCTGTTCTATGCGTGGGTTTTTAATTACACGTCACCTAGAGTACGTTCTCACAGTCTGTGTTCGGAGCCCGCTTACCAGAAGGAGATGCGTGAATTGGCCTAGAAGAAAACTGCCTGCTTCGTGCTATAGAAGTAATTTGAGAGTTTCAGAATATTCCTGGAGTCTCTGGACTCAGTGAGAATGTTAGATCTGCTGTGGATTTGTTAGTTAATATGTGAGCTTGCATTGTTTGGTTTGAAACAGAATCTTCCTCTGTAGCCCTAGCTAACCTCAAACTCAATATGTTTTGGGGCCAGGCTGGCCCCAAATTTATGTAGATCTTCTTGCCTGTGCCTCAAGAGGCTGGGATTGTATGTGAACACCACCATGCCAGGCTAGTGTGTTTGCTTGTTTGTTTTTGTGGGCAATTAATAAGATAATAAGATATGCATTATGAATGGAAATATTGTTCTAGAAAAATCCTTATATGAATTTCTATGTCTCTGAACACGGCCCAATTTAAATGGTCCTTTTCCTTAAATGTGGTACTACGAGACCCCACTTGAGGACTCATCCTAGTAACTTAGGCTATACCCCAGCTACTCAGGAGGTTGGTGAGGGAGGGTCACAAGTTCAAGGCCAGCTTGAAGAACTATGGAGACCCTGTCTTAGAATAACATGGAGTGTGGGGATTGGGAATGCGTCTGTGGCAGAATGTTTGCCTATGGTGTATAGAAACCTGGGTTCAGTTCCCAGGTCAAAAGACAGACATCCTACGTGTTTTTCTTCTTACATAAAAGAACTTGTGTGGGGTTCCTCCTTCCCTCTTGGTGTGTTGGCCACCAGTCTGAGAGGAGAAAGAGGCAGAAGGGGAGACAGAAAGCTTTGTATGCGGCCCGTGAGCACGAACGGAGACAGCCCTCCAGGAGACAGATTTCAGTGAATCAGCTCAACTTTGTTCCAGAGTATAAGGAATAAATAGGATTGGGGAGCTGGGGACAAACTTAGTTTACACTAAATGGCACGCTCCTGTCACAAGGCTTTGTACGTGGCAGTAGGGTCCTGTAGCAGAGCTCCTAGACTGTGCCAAAGGTCAACTAAGGATGAATCAGGAATCATCTGGTTTTAGAGACAACTTTCAGATAGGTCAGTCCTCCAGGCCCAGGAGCATTCTCCAGATAAGGGCAGGAAGCCTTGAGGGAGTTTCCATACTGTTGAGTTTAAAGAAAGAGGCCAGACTATGGGAGACCTCTAACCAGCCAGCAGTGTATTCCAACAAACTTGACGCGTATTCGTAAGAAACTTAGAATGAATACAGTGTGGGAAGGGGGCGTGGCATGGGGGCAGGGAGGTGTATATAGGCTTTCAACCAATGTTCCAAGCTTATCAGACATTGACGTTCAAGTCTCTGCACAGTGGTTGAGCTCTTTTGGAAAGAAAACAGATGTGGACAGATGATTCAAAGGCTTGTGACCAGTATTTAGGGATCTGTAAACAAACAGCTCACTATCACTGTAATGTGTGTGTCAAGGGGTTTAGGCCACTGTGACAGAAGAGACAAGAAACACCTGCCTGGTGTTCAGCTGCACACGGGTCCTTGGGGTGTGGGAGGACTCCTGAAAAAGGCCAGGCGCCTTCCAAGGTGGCAGTCCTCAGCTCTGTCAGAAACTCACATGCTCTACTGGCCGTGACCACCACCCCAAGTAAGGGAGACCTTAGCAGTCGTGATCCTTACTGCCACTTTGTCCTGTGTCTGAAAGGACCTTCTGATACTGTCAACCAAAACCCTGCGAGAAATGCACGTCTGAGGAGCACTGGGCCTTGGTGGCAGGTCTGAGTGGCTTTTGTGTCAGGGTGAGGCTTCCCTGTGGGTGCTTTATGTTCAACGTGGGTCCTCTCTGGATGCCTATTCTCTTGTTGGTTCACCCAAACTAGAAATTTCCGCAATTGTTTAAAATATTTCATTTTCTTTTAGTCATTTGCTTTTTTAAATTGCAACCATTTGGAAATGTCACAGCAAACCCCCATTTGTTTGTACAATAATTTTTAAAGTTTTTAAATGAATGAGTCAACAAGTCTAATGATAATAATAAACAGGAAAATTAAGAGTGCAATGTGCTGGGTGCCTCTCTGCTAGACAATAATGCCGGTTCGTCTCTGGCTCTTCCAGGGAAAGAGAAACAGTGGCTTCAGACAGTGTTTCTTTGGGAACCAGAAGCATTGCAAGTTGACAAAACTCTGTCCAGCCATGGGCTACACGTTCAGGCTCGCTGCTCGGAACGACATCGGCACCAGGTATGGCGTCTCTTCTTCTTCTGCCCCTTCAGCCTTCAAGGCATGATTCTGGCTGTCTCTCATATTGCCTGAAGGTTGGAGGAAGCTACCTCCACACTCAGCAATTCTGAGAGGAAGTTCTAAGGAGGGAGAAGGCCTCTGAGGTGACAGAGCACTCTGACCTGTACTCAACCTCACGGCTGTGTTGTGAGGCCCACTAGAGGTTCTGGGGACCAAGAGGAAGGTGGCAGTAGAGCTTTGTGAAGGAGGCCATCCTCTTGGGTGTCCCCACCCCACCCCCAGCACCTGTTCCTTGTTCTGTGTCACGTGGCCATGTGCCTGTCCTCCAGGCCTCTCCTTTTCATTTGTGTGACTGTCGCTGATACAAAGAAAATGTCGCTGAGCAACCATTGTCCTCAAGTTACAGCGTCAGGGAAAACCAGGCTGCCTGTCTGCGGGTGTCTCCAGGCTGCAGGAGGAGGGGAAGAGGGGCCTAACCAAGGAGCCTGTTTATTAAGGGGCTTTGAAAAAAGACCATGGCTCAGTTCTTGCTAGGTAACTCTCGATCAAGGGAAAAGTCTTCGTTTCCTGACGGCACCTTGGATTAAGCGGTTAGCTGCCCAGCCTGGAGAACCCCTCTGTAACATCAGAGTTTTAGAACTTCTCCCAGTACCTAAGAAGCAGTAGCTTCAGAGTTTTCTAACTAGAAAAGTTGGAGCGATACAGTTTTTTATTGAGTTAGGAGCACCACAGACTTGGAAAACAGTTTGTAAAACTCATGATCCTGCAACAACATGACTTGTTTGTACACACATTCATGTGAAGTCTTTTGGTAGCCGCTGCTCTAACCTTGATAAATGTGGTGCCGTGCTATGCTTTTGAGAGAGATGAAATCAGAAGCCAGTTTTGTACAGCTGGAGTGCCTTTGTGAAATGCAGACAATGGGGGCACAATAGGACAGTTGAGAGCTGTGGTGGGAAATGTCCTGTGTACAGGATCCCTTCCCACCACACACCAGTGGGGCTAGGTAGAGGCATACTGTCCCACTTCTAAAATGCCGGGACTCCTGACACAGTCCTGATGGGAGGAGGTGTGCTCTATACTGGGAAGCATCCCCTGATGTCTCCTCTGTTCATTTCTCTGCAGTGGATACAGCCAGGAGGTGGTGTGCTATACACTGGGAAGCATCCCCGATGTCTCCTGTGTTCATTCCTCTGCAGTGGTTACAGCCAGGAGGTGGTGTGCTATACACTGGTTAACATCTCCCTGATGTCTCCTCTGTTCGTTCCTCTGCAGTGGTTACAGCCAGGAGGTGGTGTGCTATACACTAGGAAACATCCCACAGATGCCTTCAGCACCCAGGCTCGTCCGAGCGGGCGTCACCTGGATCACACTGCAATGGAACAGGCCAGAAGGCTGCTCACCTGAGGAAGTAATTACCTACACCCTGGACATCCAAGAGGATGAAAATGTGAGTCGTGCAGCCTCTGCACCTACAGAGCATCCTGACACTTTCCTACCCAAGGTCAAGGCCACTCTTTGTTTCTACCACGGCCATCACCGCTGTGCATGTCAAACTGCCCTTCTGCAGCTCAGCAAGTGGCTGCTGGTCCTTTCAGCTGGACTCATCCCATGACCCCAGATATAATCAACAGCAAATCTTTTTAAACTTTCTTCAAAATTATCCAGAAATCTAACAGATGTTCACCGTCTCCACAGCTAAGAAGGCCTCCTCGGCACAGCCTTCCCCTTGCCTTGAACGACTGCAGAGGCCCCTCAGCTGGGCCTCAGCAGCATCATTGTGTTCTTTGATCACTGTCCAGAGCACATGCCACCTGGCCACCCTCTTGCAGAGGCCACAGCTCTCCTGATGCCCACCCCCACTGGCCCTGTGCGCTTGGGTTTTGTCTCTGCCCTTGTTACTTTACCCGCTGTGCCCTGGCGTTGTGGACTTGTGTTTCCCGTGTCTTCCTGCAGGGAGCTCCTTGAAGATACTGTCCTCACTTTCCTGGTTTCCTTTGGGTCTCTTCTCACAGCTCAGCAAATATCCTCCTAGGATAGCCTTGCCTGACCACTCAGGAACATCTCTGCTGTGTAGAACCCTGTGCAGTGGTAGACACATCCCATAGTTTATGCAGGACGTGTGTCTGTGAGCATTTGAAATATGGCTACTGACCAAAGCAGCTGTATTTTTAATTGTATTGAGTTTGAATCCCAAGAGCCACATGTGGCTACTGTACTTCATCAACCCCTTCTGCTGTGGCAGCATCTCAGGGCCTCCAGCAGCCTGCCTCTTGCCTTCATATGCCTTCACAGCCCACAACACCACGTGGCATTCCTGCTGTGTGTGTAGGGTTTTATTTTTTCGATTGCCCTCTTTAGATGACATGTAAGTGCCTTGTGAACCAGGTTCTGTATGCCTTTTAGCAAGGCTGATTCTCTTGAGCCTGAAGGGATCCTGATGCACAGAAGTTGCCTGGGAGGGAGGGAGGATGGAGAACACTATGGAATGAATTCAGTGTATTCCCCTACAGCAGTAAGGTCTACCCTTAAAGGAGATTGCCCTTCCCCATCCAAGCTGTGCTTTCTCCCTTAGCCAGAAGAGAGCGCTGTAGCTCAGGAACCTTGCCTGCCTGCTATTGCATAGCCCTTTGCAATGTCAGCCTCCCAATCAACAGGCTTTTCTCGGGACAAATTAATTGTTAAATGAAAATATTTCAAGCGCTTACTGCTTTGTCGTACACAGTTGGCCAGAGCCAGGCTACACTGCCGTGTGACAGATGAGACCTGAATTTAGAAAGCTGTGCACGGCACAGTGGACCCTGATACTCCATTAACCGTGGCTGCCGGCCTCCAGGCTCACTGGTGGAGATAGGCAGCCACAGTAAAAAGCTCTGGGTCCTTCGGAATTTGAGGCCCGGATGTTATGATGCTGATGACTCTTTCTGGCTTTGCCTTTTCAGGATAACCATTTCCACCCAAAGTACAGTGGAGAAGATCTAACCTGCACTGTGAAAAATCTCAAAAGAAGCACACAGTACAAATTCAGGGTGAGTCTTACTGCCGGGGTGCTAACACTGACTGTTTAGTGTTTCTCCACTTCCGTTTCCAGTGCAGTCTGCCGGCCAGAAAGGGACTAAAATGGACAGCATCTTTAAAGTAGCACACACACCTTTGAGCACCCACCATATTTAAATTTGAAAATCTAGTTTCTAGACAGAAAACCATGTGAGAAGATGCTGTTACAGCGAGGGCGGGTGTCCAGCCGGGAGGACCCTGACCTGCAGCGTGTGTCCCTGCACTCCCCGGCGATTGCTGCCTCCCTGTACCACTTGGCCTCAAATGCCCTGGCTGTCCAGTGCCCTCTGCTCACTCTTTGCCTGTTGTTTCTCTCCCTTTTCCAACCCCTTCCGCAGCTTAGGCCAGTGGTTCTCTACCTTCCTGATGCTACAACCGCTTAACACAGTTCCTCATGTTGTGCTGACCCCCAACCATAAAATTATTTCATTGCTACTTCATAGCTGTAATTTTGCTACTGTTATGAATCATAAAGTAAACGTGTGATATGCAAGATATCTGATGTGACCCCTGTGAAAGGTTCGTTTGACCCACAGGTTGAGAACTGCCACCACTAATGTCCCCGCAGTGATCTGTGAAGGCTGCTTTGTGTTGCTCATGAGTGCCTCCTCCGATCCCACAGCATCCTGTGCTGGCCCTGTGCATGGCACCTTTCTTCCTCATATGCCCCGAGGTTTCTCCGCCCTCCCATCTCTAATTTTAGGGATAAGTAATTTAATTTGGCATGTAGTCACTCCAGTACTTGTCAAATTATCAAGCAGAATGTTGTGACTGACTATTTGAGGAATATAATTGTTTTGGGTATGCTAAAAATACCAATGTTGGCTCCCAGAGCATAGCTGTACTGCTGACATTCTCCACCAGGTGGCACTGTCTGACTCTTCCATAAGTAAGTGTCTGGTTTATCCATGCTTTCTTTTCATCAGACAGCACAGAATGGTGGGAACAGACTGATTTTATATATGCTGCCACTACAGCCTCCTCTTCCTCCTCCTTTATTGAAACACAGCCTTACTCTGTCTTCCAGAATTGCCTGGAACTTGCTACATAGCCTAGGATGGTTTCACACTCACAGTTCTCTGCCTCCAGCTCCCACGTGCTAGGATTGCAGACGTGTACCATTCCCCTAGGCTTGTATTTCCTCTTGTAAGGCTATACAAATACCTGTAGCTAAAACCTACCGTATAGTTTTAATTGTTAATAACCAAATTATAAGCAAAATAAGTGATCACAAACACTTAAATCAACGGTCTGAAGAAAGAAAACATGAATGGATAGCTGGATGTATCAGAGTCTACGTAGCTGACCTCGCAATGTCACAAAGACACTATCGACTTAATTGTAGCCTATACCTTACGTGCGCTCTCTTCTCGTGGCTGCGTTCCAGCTGACTGCCTCTAACATGGAAGGGAGAAGCTGCCCAAGCGAAGTCCTGGTTTGCACAACCAGTCCTGACAGGCCTGGACCTCCGACCAGACCCCTCATTAAAGGACCCATCACATCTCATGGCTTCAGTGTCAAGTGGGGTACGTACGTCTTCTGTTCTGCCACTGCTGGTCCTTTGTGACTCATTTTAACTTCAGTAGTGACAAATCAAACACAGAGACATAATATCATGTGTGAGGGCATCATGCATGTGTTATACATGTGTGAGAAGCATGCTGAGGACTGGAGAAGGCAATGGTTCTAATGTATGGCCAGACTTTAGGGGACTCTCTAAGTGAACAGTTTTAAGAGTATTTAATTTGTTCCATAATTTTCTTATATTACATTTTTCCTCCTTATTTAAATGCATTGTTGATTTGAGTCTCAGGATTCATGATTAGATAATTCATTCTTTAATGACTCACCTTGAAAAATTTATTAGAAAAATATTTTTAAATTAATACTGAGATTTCAAATTTAGATATGTAATTTTTTTAACTTGCAAAGCGTTGCAATAAAATAGGAAGAATTCTGTTTTTGTGTTGTTTGTTATGTGGCTACCACCCTGAGCTTCAGGATTTTTCACTTGGTCTGAGATAACCTGGGAGGACATTGAAGTTCATCTCTGCAGTGTGGGTCATTTCAGGGAGATGCATATTACTGTATGGTTATAACATTTGGGATTACATATAAAGTGGTTAAGACATGTGCTTTGCATTAATGTCATGTAAGAATATGCATAAATAGAAAGTGAAAGGCACAACAGAAAAATTTAGAGTTCTAAAGGTACTGTATGTGAGGTGCAGTTTAATGCAGAGACCATCACCAGAGACCATCACCAGAGATAGTAAGCTCAGGCATACTATCTTGAGTTACCAAAGAACTCTGAGGCCTGCTTTCCCTGGAAGACAGGTATGGTTAAGAGAAAGTGGAGGATTCTGGGCTGCTTGGGGTCCTTCCTCCAAGGAACCTGTTCCCCTGAGCTCTCCCCTCGGTCACCTCAGCGCTATGCTGGGTTTGTCCTTAGTTATTGTTGTAAATGTTATTATGGAAGTATATGTGAGTAATGCAAAGGCCTGGGGCAGTGAGCTTCCTCAGTCCGTGTGAATGAAGTCAAGACCTTGGAAAGTCTCCCCTGTGACCAAGGATGTAGAGATGGCAGGCTGCTGCCAGACATGAATTCTTCACAGTTTGGCAAAATTATTCTGCCTCACGTTCTCATACTCACAAAACAAAGCTCTTGCAGCAGAGACTGTGAGCATTTATCCAGGGTGACAGAGGGACCCTGGTAATTGACAGGGTCTCCTCCCCACACTGCCTGGTGCACATGGTGATCACAGCTCTGGGGCTGGACTGGTTCCCTGGGTGGGGATAGAATGTTCCCTTGGTAGAAAGTGTGGTGGAGTGCATGTATTCCATTCCAACATTTTATTTATTTTGTCAATGCCTTTTTTTTCTCTCCCCTTCTCATTTTTCAAAAGAATCTAATTGCTCATAAAATATATGAAATAAAAATAATAAAACAAGATAAATATCTGAACATTTCAGCTTTGCATAAAAATCACCAATTCTTAAAGAGCCACTTCAGAATTCTCTGGAGTAAAGTCATGTTTATGGAAACCATCCCACTCGTCAAGTTTCAAGCATGTTTCACTAAATAAATGCCAACTCTTACATTCCATTCTGCATTTCAACAACCTCAAATAGAAGCCTGATAAAACTCAGAGTTTCTTGACACTGAGGAGCCATTGTGTGTGTGTGGGGGGGGGGGGGGGGAGACTCATACCTGTAATCACAGTACTGGGATAGGGTGCTGAGGCAGGAGAATTGCTGATGCTTTGAGGCCAGCCTGAAGTATGAGATGCTGTTTCAAAAAAAAAATCAAGGGGCAGGGGTCATGAAAACAATGAATCGTGCCCTTTGGTCCAGTCCAGACTGAAGGGCACATAGTGGTGAGTTGTGGTGTTCTCTGTGAGGATGTTTCCCAGTAGCACCCTGTCCTCTCCTGACTAACAGTGTTTGCCTCCTCTCCAGATGCTCCAAAGGACAGCGGTGGCTCAGAAATCCTTAAGTATCTGCTGGAGATCACAGAAGGAACTTCAGAAGGTGACACTTTGGGAACTTTTGTACAGTGCTTTCACACCCTGAGTTCGTGGCCTGATGTGGTCAGAGCTTCACAGTAGCAGCAGCAGGCAGCCATTGGTTCTCAAGAGAGAGCTAGCAGCGTGGTCAGGCCATGCCCAGCATTGGCATAGCCATCTACACGTCTGTCTGTCTGTCTGTCTGCCTATCTATTTATCTATCTATCTATCTATCTATCTATCAGGCTGTCATCTCCCCTTCCTCCCTCCTTCTCACTAGAGTTTGGTCTTGAGTTTGTTTTTTCTTTCAAGCACCCTACCTCAGCAAGCCCTCTACACCAAACTGTACCCGAGTACAGTTTTCTCTTTCAGACACCACAGTTCATTCTGTTTGAAGTACCCGTTTTTGACATGTTGGAGGTTTTTGTTTTTGTTCTTGTTCTTGTTCTTGTTTTCTATTTTCTATGTCAATTGTGAAACCACAGGGTAAATAAATTTGAGGCTTTCTCCCCTAACCTGCCACACTCCTGGACGTTGTGGGCAGGGTCAGGAGCATCTACCTGGCATCCTCCCATGTCCAGTGACAGCCACGTCAGTGTGACCACGTCAGGTCAGACTGTCGTGACATGTTTGGTCTCCATTGTGACTCTGGAGTTAGAGTTCTCATCAGTGGTCTCACTACAAGGATTAAAGTAGGGCCGTGGGGCTTGTCACCAAGTCACGTGACCTAACTTCAGTCCCTGGAACCCATGTCAAAATGGATAGAGAACCAGCTTCACAGAGTCGTCCTCCTACCACTCCGTGTATGTGGTAACATACATGAATGTGTGCATGCGCTCCACCGCACACACACGCCCCCACCGCACACACACGCCCCCACCGCACACACACGCCCCCACCGCACACATGCACCCCTACCATACACGGTAATTTTAGTGGGACAGTGTAAGAAATGAAAATCTAAGTTAGAGTCCCTAGAAATGCTCTTGCCTTTCTTTCTGATAAAACTCATTGGGCGCCAATAGAAAAAGATAGAGTTGTCAGAACTTTAAAACATGGCCTAATAAGGCTGCTGTCATCATTACTCTTTTTAAAGTATGCATGCCTATGACAAAAGAGGGAACCCCGAGTCACTGGGAACAAGTGATTCTCTTTGCTTTTGTTCTGTGTGCCACAACCACCTGGAGTTGTTGTTGTTTTTAAGCCTGTCGAGTACTATTTTAAGCTGAAAATAGAGTGCTTGGAGATGGGCACAGCTGTTCTTAACATGAAATCAGTTTCTGCACTGAAGAGCTTACTTAGCGTTTCCATTAAGACTGAGAGAGACGTCAGGGCCTGACAGCCGTGTGCTGAGAAAGTGTGAGTCTGCTTTCCTTTGTCCTGGCTCCCTCGGGTGCTGAGTCAGTGCAAGAGTAGGTACTGTTTTACGTTAGCATCAGCGGCTGGCCAGTACCTGGGGTGAGTAATAGAGTCTCTTCGTTTGTCCTTGTCCCAGCTGTCCCTCAGTGCAGGGTGTCTCCCCGTAACTCAAGCACCACTGTCTAAATTCCCAGTTCCCACGGAGCTTTATCCTAACTGACCTAATACGGTCCAGTGCCACAAGGTAGGGGATAGAAGTCTGACATAATAGGCAGCTGAAGGGATCTGTGGCAATCCACTTAGAAAACACCGTAGAGTAGGGTGAGCATATTTTCCCTAACACAACTCGTGGAGCAATGGACTTATGTAGTTGGGCAACTGGAAACCACACTAGTAAAAACAAAACAGAGAGAAGACATCCTGCCACCTGAGGCTGAAGCAGGCCGTGGTGGGGTGCCTTCCAGGTACTTCTCCCCAGTGGGCATCAGCCTGGGGGATGCACTCCAGCCACCCTATCTGCTTCCTTCAGTCTCAGAACCTGGGACAACCTGAATCACTCCAAGTGTCCCCCTTGATTTCTCACCACTGGGTACATCTTCAGAACTGGGCTCCTTCAAGACAGCAGGCCTTTACTGAGATCTCCATCTGTAAAGGAACAGTGTGTCCGGCTGCCACCTCAGCAGCACCCAGACTCTTGGAAGCCTGTGCCATGTGGACAGCACCGGCAGAGCTGGTCCTGTGGCCTCCTCGCTGTGGTATTTCACAGCTGTTCCACACTGTCTCTGTACCTCCTCCTGTGCCAACTCCATGTCCTGTGCCTTCCCACAGCCCGACCCCATAGTCAGCAGTGTTACATTGGTCATGAAAAATGACCGTGTGAATCAGTGTCAGGTGATGCTGGGTTTCTGTGGAAGGCGCTCGGTGTTTGTCTCAGATACTGTTTCTAACGGGGACTGTGTTACAGAAGGCTTGAACTTACACCCCTCTCGTTTTACAGCTGGTCAGTGGGAAGTGGCCTACAGTGGGTCTGCTACGGAGTATGTCTTTACTCACTTGAAACCGGGCACTTTGTACAAACTGCGAGTCTGCTGCATCAGCACCGGTGGGCACAGTCAGGTTGGTTCATCAGTGTGACAGCCGGCCTCTTGATCAGACCGGAAGTGTCCTGCCGGTGACAGCAGAATATGCTGCTGTTTAAATGTATCTTGTTGACGCTGCCTGCCCTGGTGTCTCGTCTGGATACAGAAATTGTCTTTCCACTTACACTTACCCAGATGATTCTCTGCTGCATTCCGATGCATTCGGGTCATTTGTCATTTGGATGACTGAGATAGTTACATTTTGTTAGGATGAAACTTGTTGGGATTTGCATTAACTAAATAAGGGAGACCCCAGTCATTTCAAGGAGGAAAAAGTATAGACTTTAGAGTCAAGACCTGCATGGTTGAGCTGGTTTGTTAGCACAGCTCTGCAGGTTCTTTGCTGCCACCTGCTGGGAGACTACTAGAAAAACAGTATAAATCTGTGGCATTTCTGCTGTTGGGTGATTAATTTCCACTGGGGGCCTGCAGGCAGCAGCCATGTCTCATCTCTTGTCTGTTTGACTGTTGACGAGCCAGAAGACTCGTCATGACTGTAGGCTTGTCAGAAGACTCAGTTTCTACCACACACAGTGCTCAGAGGTTCGATATAATCTAATAAATGCATGCAAAGTACTCTTGAAATAAGAGTGTGGGTGTAATGTTGACATTCACGAAAGAGGCACTGTGATAAAAGTGTTTTCACTGTAGATGATGTAAAACCATTAATGATAAGAAAGAAAAATGGTACCTAGTCACCCAGTAGCAGATTGATTATTAAATATAAGGCTTGCCCTGTCTAACACTTTCCTGAATTTTACACACACACACACACACACACACACACACACACACACACTACCCATGCATAGCGTAGCAGTTCCTCAGTATCTAGAGTTCCAATCTGGACATACTCCCTCCAATTAGAACACTCTTATACAGTGCTGGGGCTGCCCGGAATGCATCCTTCGGAGTATATCCAGACCAAAGCCGTAGAGCATCAGTGATACCTGCCATGTGAGGGGCTGTGCAAGTTGGCATATGCATTCCTTGAAGGCAGAGAGTTCATTTCCCATCCATCACTGCTCTGGGAAGAACTGGAGCTGTGTGGCTCTGCCACCAGCCTTACACACCCACGAAAGGGAGGCCTTTGATAGAACTACTGTGAAAGTCTTGGTGGGCACATGCCCCCTTTGACCGCTCCTCTGCCGTTTCTGTGACTGGCTGGCCATTTAGGGTACCATTCTTAACTTTATCCAGCTGCTGTTTTGTGTTCTCTTGCATCCTCATGAAGGGTCTTTCTAATGTTGGTGTAAAGGGAAATAAGTGTGCTTAGGGTGATCTGACGTGAGAGAGAGTCACTCTTGTTATAACCAGCATTGTATGCAATGAGAACGAGCCCACACTTAGACATTCAGACAGGCATGGACCCTCCTGAAGAGTTTAATACATGACCGGCACGCACACCTGGTGTGTGATTCCTTTTGGTCCCACTTACAGTTGTGACGTAGCATTAGCCTGGTAGATAAGATGTGAGCAGTTCACAGTAACTAAGCAACGGTCTCTCCGGTGTTTCTCCCACAGTGTTCTGAAAGTCTCCCTGTTCGCACACTAAGCCTCGCGCCGGGTCAGTGCCGACCACCGAGGGTTTTGGGTAGACCAAAGCACAAGGAAGTCCACTTAGAGTGGGGTGAGTGAATGAATCTTCATGTTGGCATCAACCAGGACAGTGGGAGATAAAGACACAGTGCTTCGTCACTGGGCTCCAAAGCTTCCTTCTAACGCTGTGCTACCCTGTTGGCATATCTGTGTTCTCTGTAACCTGGGCACCTTGGGGTTCCCTCATCCCACACCCTTCAACTGCTCATGCTCCCATCCCTGCGGGTGCTGCACGTGCTGCTGCTACTCTGCCTTTCAGAGGTCACATTTCTAGAGGAAATTCCAGAATAACTGCCTTGTCCTGGGATTGCTCAGCAGCACGTGAAGAAAATGTGCAAAATTTAGAGATTAAACTAAGAAATGGTTCAAAGAGTAGCATCGGATTCCTCAGCGGGCCTGGTATTCTCCTAGCATTGCCTTGCCCTGTTCCAGTGTGCACCTTGCAAGTGTAAATGTGGAGAACATTAGCAGACATTTGGGTCCCCACTTATGTCTAGAGTGTAATAAAAAAATAGGCCAGTCTGGGGTCCTGTAGACTTAGCATGACATCTGACATTGAAGAGATTTTTTTTTCCTTCCCTCCTTCCTTTCCTTTTCTCTGTTGAAGTGTGAAGGTTTGCCAAGTGCTCCTGTTACTCCTGGATTCTTTTTATACAATGGAACATTTAAATGAATTTGTTTTGGATAGTTTGGATCATTCAAGAGCTCTTTCACTGTTTTCATGGGGAGGCTCCTCTTGTCATAGAAACTCAAAGGACACACCACCTACATACTTTGAAAAATAACAGCAGAAAATCAAATGTAACTCAGTCAACTGGAAATCCAGAAAATTCAGGCTGAAGAGATGGTTCAGTGGTTAAGAGAGCACTTGCTGCTATTGCAGAGGACCCAGGTTCAGTTCCCAGCACCGGCATTGTGTCTCACAACCACCTGTAGCTCCAGTTTCAGAGGTTTCACTGCCCTCTTCTGGCCTCTATACACAGTGCACACTCATAAATGCAGGCGCGCGCACACACACACACACACACACACACACACACAAATAAAAATGAAGTAAAGTTAAAAAAGGACTCCAAGAAAATGCTCAAAGATGAAAAAATGTTTACATCCTCAGATGTCCCTGCATCTGAACGTGGCTGCGAGGTCTCCGAGTACAGCGTGGAGATGACGGAGCCTGAAGACGTAGCTTCCGAGGTGTACCACGGGCCTGAGCTGGAGTGCACGGTCGGCAACCTGCTCCCTGGAACTGTGTATCGCTTCAGAGTGCGGGCTCTGAATGATGGAGGGGTGAGTGTGAGGTGACCCCCGCCTGGAGCACAAGTGCCGCCTCAGCGCCCTGAAGTTCCTCAGGAGTGTGCCCACGCGGACAGCCGCTACACTGTGTATAAGATCCTGTCTGAGAAGCCATGCTGTCAGTGTCCTGTTGGCCCAGCACGACAGAGTTTCTGTGTGCGCGCGTGCACGTGCATTTGTGTGTGTGTCTGTGTATTTGCGCATGTGTGCGCATGCACGTGTGCTTTTGATAATTCATGAAAGATTTTCCCATTCTCTCTGCAACTTCATCAGTTGTAGGAATTAGTCCTAGTAAAAGTTCTCTAGGGGAACTGGGGAGACTGAGTCAGGAGAGCATTCGCACACGCTGAGTTAGAGCACGAAACCTCCATTTGAAAAAGCTAGGCATGAGGGAGCACACTTGTAATCTCTGCACTGGGAAGGCAGAAACAGGAGGATTCCTGGGGCTTGCTGGCCAGACAGTCTAGCCCACCTAGGCAGGTCCAGCCCTGTCTCAGAAAGCCAGGTGGAAGCAGAGGTTGTCTCTTGTCCTCCACACATACACACATGTACATGTACTGTACACATGTGAATGTACACACACACACCCGAAACATATTGTCTGTGCCTCAAGTTGCTTAGTTCTAGACACGTAGGGTGGGGCCTGAGGAGGGGGCAGCTTACTGGTTTTTTATTTGGTTCCTCTGCAAACTCTACAAGTCTCCTCCTCCTGCCCTTTTGTTCATCTGGTATTGGGGGGCGCTTGGAGTGGGTCAGAAGTTGAGAGGATATGTCTCTCTATTAAATCCACAGAGGTATTGTTCTTTTTTTCTTCTTGAAGTGGTAGAGTGATGTGGATTTTAAGAAACATATAGGAGGAGTAGGTGGCCCACAGAGAGTGTCAGAGATGGGCAGAAATGCAAAGGAATCAGGTGATGCCGAAGGCTCCCAGAGCCTCAGTGGTATGTACAGATGAGTTCCATGAAAGTTGTTGCACTTCATTAATTGATGAAATTTATTTAAAAAGAAAAAAAGGCAATTCACAATATGTGTTGATCATTGACAATACAAAGAAAAGACATGTCACGTGAGGCCCAAGGACATTCTGAAAATATGTTACATCAGTGTTGCTTTTCAAAATGGACAATACAAGTAACCAGCTGAGTGTGGTAGGCATACCTGTAAACCCCAGCATTCAGAAGACTGAGGCAGGAGCATCATGGGTTCAAGGCTAACCTAGGCTACATGGCAAAATCTTGTCTGAAAAATGGAGGGGGATGCCAGCAGCCAGGACACAGAACATTAGGTAGAATTTGTAATCAGTTGTATTATGATACTGCTGGCTTTCTTTATTGTAAGGTTTTAGATCCACACCCATGCAGAGACCATCGTCTCATGCAAACATGTGTTCTTCTCTTTCAGTACGGGCCCTACTCTGATGTGTCAGAAATCACCACGGCCGCAGGGCCCCCGGGGCAGTGCAGAGCGCCCTGTCTGTCCTTCACACCTGACGGATGCGTCTTGGTGGGTTGGGAGGTGAGTCAGGTACATCGCTTCCGTGGCTTCTGCCTTCACCCCCAAACACTAAGTTGATGGTTGGTTGCACCATTTCCGGTTGTGGAGGTGGTCAGAGATGAGAGGAAGCCGAGTGTCACCCTCTCCTTTATGTGCATTGGACCACCCTGGGGCATGTTGCCTCCTCCCAGTGAAATGACTGACTCCAAACGTGTGCCCTGCAGAGTCCTGAAAGCCCTGGAGCTGACATCTCTGAGTACAGGTTGGAATGGGGCGAAGACGAAGAATCCTTAGAAGTCATTTACCATGGTCCAGATACCTGCTTTGAGATACAAGAGCTGTTGCCTGCTGCACAGTATTGCTGCAGACTACAGGTAGGTGACTATTCAGAGACTACTTTCGAAGACAGGGATTCCCTGACAGGTACTTCAGGAACCCAACCAAAGGCTGTAGGCGAGGGCTCACAAGAAAAAAGAATCCTATGTGCACTGGGAGATGATGCCCTTGGAACAGTACTTGCCACACAGACATGGAGGCGTGAGTTCAGACTCCCCACAGGCACATAACAGCTAGGTGCTGTAGTACTTGTCTGTAAGCATTGGGGGTGGATAGACAAGATACAGGTAAGTTCCAGAGACCTTGTTGGGCAACGACTAGCCAAACTAGTGAGCTCCACTTTCAGTGAAAGACTGTCTCAGAAAATAAGATGAAGAACAGAGGAAAAGACACCTGATGTTGACCTGTACCCTGCAAACACACACACACACACACACACACACACACACACACAGTGGGCACATCCACACATATACATAGCTCCATACACACATACCGGGTGCTTGCTTTGGTGGTTTACAGTTGATTTCACTTTCCTAGGAGATTATAACCTATAAGAGCAAAACCTGATTCTTCTCTGCTCTTCCACACTGGTTTCCAGCACACTGGACAAGTGACCTAGACCCAAGGGGAAGCTCTCCCAATTCCTCAAGAAAGATGCATTTGAATTCCACTTGTGTGGGAAAGTGGCTTGGAACTGGCACACAGACAGGAAATTCATAGATAGACCAGCTGTTAACTGAACTATAAACACAAAACAAATATTTCAGTCATTTGAGCTAGTCTCCTGCCTTAGTTTCTTTCCTGTTGTTGATGGAAGGGAGAAGGAGTTTAATCTGGCCCACGGTTTAAGGTGCAGTGAGTGCAGCATGGCAGGAAATGGAGGCAGCAGGGCCTGGAAGCAGCTGGTCAGTCACATCCAATCAGAAAGCAGAGTGATGCTGGTCATGCTGATACTCAGTTCCCTTTCTCTGTGTACACAGTCTAGGGTAGCACCAGGGGATAGCACCACACAGGCCTTCCCACCTCGCTTGTTAACATAAATCAGCCCTCACAGACATGCCAGAGGCCATTTCCCAGGGGAGGTAGCCTTTCACGTTGACCATCGTAGGAAGACCAGACACAAGGCTGCTCACCTCCAAGCTTCAGTTTGGGGGCACAAGCAGAGTTAGGCAGGAACCAAGGGTCCTAGCCTGCCACTAGGAGTGTTGATTGTCACAGAGTCCCAGATCAGGAGACATAGAAGGTTCAACGGCTGCACTTGTGGGTGGCCCTTAAGGCAGCCTGTCTCCGAGCACGTTTAGATTTCAGTAGATAAAGAAAAAGATGGCAAGCTTACGTTTCCGCCTACGTTCGGCCCTGCAGCAAATGGCGTGGTAGACATACGCTTAACATCCCTGGCCTTGTTATGGAAGATAATCCTTTTGTAAGTTAATTTTCCACATCAGCCAGGGCTTTTCCCTTGACTTTGGAAGCTTGCCTCATTAAACACCTTCCTGGCAGTGCCCTTCATTCCTGTGTGAATGGACCACCATCACGCCATTAGCCCTTTGTCAATGAATCCTTGCCATAGCACATCATCGGGTCTTCGTGTCAGTGAGGGTAAGGCACAGGAAGAGGGTATACTGAGTACACGTGGGAACAGGCCAGGTCCTAATACAGAGTCGTCTGCTGTCCCGTTGGAGCTCCCGCCCGCCCTGTGCTTCTTGAGCTTAGCTGTCTTATTAGTGTGTCCTCCCTTTTTCCTGTAGGATACATGTTGTCACTCAGTATTGGCTTCCCCAAACTGTTTTTAAGAGTGATCAAAATAGAAGCTGCATAGTAGCCCCGTTTCTCTGTTAGCAGCTGGGGGTAGAAAATGTTTTTAAATGTCTGAGCGTGTCATGAAGTGACCAGACCCTTTAACAGCGGCCTCAGCCCTTCTCACACCACTGTTGCTGCGCTGAAGAAGCGCCACCCATCTCCTCCGTCATCACTTAGTCTTGCTATCTGTGGACCACATACAAATTGCAAATTCCAGCCCCTTGACATGACTGTGTGGTCAAGCCAGCCCTGAGTATTCTTTTGAATATTTGACATTTTTCATAACTACTTTTTTTCTTGAAAGTGGCTTAAAACATGGTTTTGTTTTGCTCAGGAATGTTTGTCTTGTTCCTTGGGGATATTTCAGTTAAGTGTCTTGGTTAGTGGTAGAACCATCCTTGCTAGGCCTTGAATTCATCCCCAACTGTCCCCAAACATGAACACACACAAAAGAATTACCAAAATAAATATTCACAAGAGATATTTGTGCTTCATGGCTGTAGTACTGCTTAGTAAAAGATGCTTTTAAGTTTCCTTTGAAAACTTCGACTCAGAAGTGTGTGAACCAAGAAAGAGTTTTCTGTACAGCCAAGCATGCGAAGGGAAGTAGGGCACTGGACAGAATCCTGAGATGGAAGAGAGCGTTCGTTGTTGGGAAACTTGGTGAGGTTTGAATTATGCCTTGGGTGGTTAGTAGTTCAGTCCCAAAGATAGTTTCTAGATTGGCTTTTCTTTCTAATTTTTTTTATTTATTTTTGTTTTATATGCATGGGCGTTTGCCTGAATACTTATCTGTGTATCACATGCATGCAATGCTCACATAGGCCCAAAGAGGTTCTGTAGTTACAGATGGTTGTGAGCTGTCATGTGGGTCCTGGGAATTGAACCCAGGTCCTCTGGAAGTGCAGCCAGTGCACTTAACCGCTGAGCCATCTCTCCAGCCCCAGGTGCCTGTTTTGATCATTAGTTTCTGGTGTGTAAAATAAGGGTCTTAGGGGAGGCATGGTAAGAGATGTGCAGAAGTTAGCTTTCTTGTAGCTCTCCTGTGAGTCCAGAGCTAGCTCAGAATAAAGAGTGTAGAAAAGGCTGGGAACTGCTGCTCTGTTTGTGGTTTTCGCAGCTGGAAGTTAAGATGCCTACTGTTGGCCTATGTGACTTTATCACCACTTTACCGGTACGGTCATTCAGTGGCTTGGCATCACCAACCCATGTGACCGCTCAGGCTGGTAAATGATGGACTCAAAGTCTGAGCCGAACTCTAACTCTGAAAGCCGTCTTGCTTCCCTTCTGCTACGTGGTGATACAAAGCCTTCGCAGAAAGGTCCCCTGGCTTCCACTGTATCTTAATTCTTCAAGTCTTTATGATAAATTTATGTCTAAATAAACTCGGTGGTTCTGTTCGAGTGTTCTCAGAGGTGTTACATTGAACCAGGCACACAAATAAATGAGCTCTGTGTGTGACAAGTGGGATGATGAAGTAGGATGCTCAGCAAGAGCGTGCAGAGAAGGTCTGAGATGAACAGTGTCTGGGAGAAAGGCCTCTGGACAGAGGAAACCACAAGGGCACAGGTCCTGAGGTGGATGTCCGTGAGGACCAGCAAGGAAGTCGGCGGAGCCAGTGAAAGTGTCAGCGAATGAGGAAGTCCG
Organism: Peromyscus eremicus; assembly: GCF_949786415.1. Taxonomy (NCBI): domain Eukaryota; kingdom Metazoa; phylum Chordata; class Mammalia; order Rodentia; family Cricetidae; genus Peromyscus; species Peromyscus eremicus. Next base: position 25,312,760 of record NC_081421.1, on the reverse strand, counting down.
AGTGCTAACGGGCGCTTTTGAAGTGCGGTAGGAGCACCAAACAGGGTCTCTGTGTGCATCTGTAGTGAAGGGGCTGCCATCTTTATTCTGAAGAAGATGGAGGCTATTGAAGGCTTCAGACTAAAAGTCCTGGAGGGAGAACAGTGGCTAACAGCACTTGTTCTTCCAGAGAACCCAAGTTCGATTCCCACCACCCATATCAGGTTGCTCACAGCCACCTGTAACTCCAGCCCCAAGACATCCAGCTCCCTCTTCTAGCCACATTAGTCACCTGTACATGTGACATATACTCAGACACATACACATGAATAAAAATAAAATTTAAAAGCAAAGTAGGTCCTGACTTGTGTATTATCATGTCCTTCTAATCGCTATGGGTCCAGACTTCTGGGGTCGGGGCAGTGCAGTACCAGGGAGGGTTATCACATTAACTGGAAAGAAGGTGCTTGGGCTAGGGAGACTTCAGATAGTCTGATGGGCAGGACATGGGTGATTGGGAAACAGGTGTTCCCAGGAACTCTGGGTGTACCTTGAACAGCTTGGAGGATGGGGAGGATGGCAGGAAATAGGGTGAGATTTTAAAGGAGGAATGGGGTGGGGCTGAGGAACCTACTGGATGTTCACATGACACCCTAGACATCAGGGCAGAGGTGGAGAACAGTTAAGGATGACCCCTGACCACCTCATGCAAATGCATGTACACATATGAGTGTACACATATGAGTGTACACAGACACGCACATGCAAATGCATGTACACATATGAGTGTACACAGACACACACACACACAAAGTTAACATTTGCTATATGGAGGTGTTGGCATGTGCTGATGGTGTCATGTGACTTGGCTACACTCTTCTGTTTTCCAGGCCTTTAATCCAGCAGGTGCAGGGCCGTATAGTGAGCTTGTCCATTGCCAGACACCTGCCTCTGCCCCCGACCCTGTATCCACGCTGTGTGTCCTGGAGGAGGAGCCCCTCGGTGCCCGCCTGGACCCGCCCTCCGTGTGCCTTGTGCTGAACTGGGAAGAGCCGTGCAGTAATGGATCGGAAATCGTCGCTTACAACCTCGATCTCGGAGACACTAGCATCACTGTGGGCAATACTACCACACACGTGATAAAGGACCTCCTTCCAGAAACTACATACCGGTGAGTGCAAAAAGCTTGTGTAAAAACCTGGTCCACAGTGTCAGTTCCAGGGCTGAAAATCCTTCCAGAGACTGCATACCGGTAAGTGTAAAAACCTAGCCCACAGTGTCATTCCAGGACTGAAAGTCCTTCCCAAGCTACTATGTCCCAGCCCTTCCTCTTTAACGTATTTGAAATATACTAATGAAATATTTAGTACTAAATGAAATATAGCTTAAAGCTCATATTCCTAGCTTCTGAGGGAGAATTTCACCTCACACATGAAATCACTTTCCCTTCCTATCCCCTTGGTTTTCCATTTTCCTTCATGTATTTTTTCTGTGATTCATCTGACTGCATACTCCATCCGCAACCACATTCCTGACAACCTTCAAGCCAGGCACCCCCATTCTGCTGCCTCCCCAGAGCACACGTCATAGAGTTCACTCGGAATTCCACAGTGGGACAGAGAAAAGTGACATCACGTACCTCATGTAACATCAGCTACCATGGGTAATCCCTTCTCCCTCTGAGTTCCTCATGCTGGGGGGAGAGACTTCCACTTGCCCACTCTCTCTCCTGCCTGGCCCTTCAGACTTTCAAAACACTTAGCACTCTCTCCAAGTCAACATAAGTCAGGTGAAGCCTCAAGTGCAGCCAGCAGGACATGTCACTGGGAGAGATCCAGAAAGCAAGTCTTGATAATCAAGTGTGGCCCAGCGGGGCTCCTGCTCTCAGACTCTGGATTGGCAGGTGGGGGATGCCGGCTCAGGCCAGGTCTCCTCTGTGTCCCCTTCCCCTGTAAGAAGAAGAAAACAGGATGATTCCCCAGGCAGGTATCTGGTAAGGACTAAATAAGTAAATAATTCCAATGCTTACAATTGAGCCAGGAGTAGCACAGTTAGTGTCCAACAATCTGGTCACGTCGAAATCCTCTTCCAACAAAACTCCTGCTTCCTGGGGGCTGGGATGGTGGAGGGGAGCAGCCGGACTGTGTATTTTCTGCACTGTTTTCTCATTCTCTAGTCTGAGTTTGTGAGCGCATGTGGATACACTTGTATGTATATGTGTGCATGTATGTGCATGTGTACATATCGTGTGTGTGTGTGTGTGTGTGTGTGTGTGTGTGTGTGTACACATGTATATGCATATGTGTGCATGCTTATAGAAACCAGAGGTATCTTTGAAGTTATTCTTCCTCGAGTGGTTCCACCTTGGTTTGTTTGGTTTTGGATGGTTTGTTTTTTGTTTGTTGTTTTGGTTTTAGTTTGATTTGGTTTATTTTGAGACTATGTAGTCCTGGCTGGCCTAGAACTCAATATGCAGACCTGCTGGCCTTGAATTCAGACATCTGCCTGCCTCTGCCTCCCAAGTGCTGGCTCCTCCCCACATCTGGGGCTGACTGCTTAGTCTCAGGTGGCTGGCCTGTAGTTGTAAGTTTTCTCTGGTCCCACCCAGCCCCATGGTCCCTCAGCTGCTTATAAAATAATCATTCAGAGGCTTAATATTAATTACCAACTGCATGGCCTATGGCCGACTTCTTGCTAGCTACCTCTATCATCTTAAATTACTGCTGGCATGTTGCTCCTTGGCTGGCATCTCCCCAGACTCCTCCTTGCCATAGGCCAAAGCAGCTTATTTATTAACAAATGGGAGCAACATATATTCACAGTGTACAGAAAGACATCCCCCAGCACTGGCCAGTGAGTCCAAGTCCACGCCCATCTCCACCTCCCCATGGCGGGATTATAAGACACAGCCATCACTTGCCTTTTTTTTACCTAAGTTCTGAGCCTCGAACTCAGTTCCTGATGCTGCAGGACAAGCCATGTGCTCGACTCTCCTTGTCATCCCAGAAGCTGAAGAAGGAGGTAGCTCGGCCGCTGTAAGGTCCAGATGCTCCGTCCTGGCGTTTCCGATCATCCATCTCTCATTTTCCCAATACCTCTTTTCTGCGTAATTCAAAAGCCTGTTTTGCTTTTCAGAACAGCAACAGCATTTTCCTTGTTTGTTTTATACGTGCTCACTGCTGAGCGCCCTCTTGGCCAGTGTGCCTGGCAGGTTTAGAGAGCACTTGAAGATCTCAGGGACACTTAAGTGACAGCTTTGGAGAACAGATGATCAGCAATGAAAGGAGCATTGCACGCACGGAAGTCCGTGGGTCACTGTAGCAACACTAATGGGCAGAGGTGGCACTAGTGAGGTCTGGGCTGTGGCTCAGAGTCCTTGCTTAGAATGTATGCAGCCACGGGTTCCATGCTTAACCCTTAGACACACACAAAAGTAGGACCTCGGGTCAGAAGTGGCAAAGGGGAATATGGCTGGTGAGGTGCTCAGCTGGTAAGGTGCTTGCCTCTGGAGTACATCTGGATACTGTATATAGAAGTCTAGTCAACACGTAGCTGTCCGATTCTACATTTCAGAAACAGTTATAGCAATTATAGTGAGCCCTGGCAATGACTGTTTCAGAACAAATCTAAGGGCTTAATTTTGGTCTGGCCAACTTTCCCTCACCTCTTTCTGTCCCATAAGTTGGTTAAAATACAGGCAAGATGATAGATGAGGTTTAGATAAAGAACTTGTGTTTTTATTTTTTATTGGTATTTTTATATGTGTCTTGCCTACATGTACGTCTGCACAATGTGCATGCAATGCCCACCAATCCGATGAAGTTTCAGACAGTTTTAACCCTCTATGTAGGTACTGAGACTAGAACCTGTGTCCTCTGGAAGAGCAGCCAGTGCTCTTAACCACCAAGCCATCTCTCCAGCCCCCTTTGTTTATTTGTGAGTACAGGAGTTACGTGTCATTCTCTCTAGACTGTGCATCTGTAGTGACCCCCTGGGACAGAGCACTGCCCAGTAAGGGTTTGCTGGCACAACCTGTATTGGAAATTGGGCTGGAATTAAAAAGCAATTGTTAAAAGTATTACATTTACGTTTAGAACTGTATCTGAAATTAAATTTGTGCTTTGGATTGAAGAGAAAAAATGGAAACAGATTTCCTTTGCACATGTCCTGCCAAGTAGAGTCACAGACCATAAGCAGAGAGCGGCTTGGGGTCACCTGGTGACACCCATCTTGTCCTGGACACAAACAGTTCCATGACAGGGCAGTGGTCCAGCTTCGGCTCGCCGGGCAGTTCAGCTCGCCTCTTGAACTTCATCAAAACCTGCTTAGATTAAAGCAGTGCTTCTCAGGAGTGCTGTCCAGGGTTAGCAGAAGACCAGGTCTCACCCCAGGCCTGGGAAATAAGTGATGTAACCCAGGCTCAGAAAAGTAAATACAGGAGGCTTCCGCTCAGGAGTGGATCTTAGCTTCTACAGCTTATATGGGAGTGAGTGGGTAGATGCCAGCACACTGGAAAGGGGAGAAACTACCCGTATGGGCAGGGACTAGAACACATAACAAAAGTCAAAGGGAAGATACTGGGGTTACGAAAGTTTGGATGCAGGAAGATGGACAAGCCAAGCAAGTGTTTCCTAGGGAAACGTGCTACTTTGCATGCAGAGAAAGGATGAGCTCGGCATGGTGGTACATGCCTTTCATCCCAGCACTCTAGAGTTGGAGACAAGTGGATCTCTCCGAGTTGGAGGTCAGCCTGGTCTACATAGCAAGTTCCAGGCCAGCCAAATAAATAAATCAATGAAGAGTGAAATAAAATGGTTGCTGAAGAAATGGCTCAGCAGTTATCAGTATATACTGTTGTTGCAGAGGACCCAAGTTCAGTTGCAGTACCCACATCAGGTGGCTCACATCAACCATCTGTCCTATGTAATTCAGCTTCAGTGGACCCAGTGCCCTCTTCTGGACTCTGCGGGCACCCACAGACATGTGGCATACACATAAGTTAACAAATAAATTACAACAGCAAAAGAATTTTAAGTAAAATTTAGGGCCAGCAATATGGCTCAGCAGGTAAAGGTGTCTGCTGCTAAGGCTGCTGACCTGAGCCTAACCCCAGAACTGACGTAGGGGAAGAAGGGAACCGACTCTGTAAATGGTTCTCTGATTTGTGCTGTGACATATTTGCGCATGCGCGCGCGCGCACACACACACACACACACACACACACACACACACACACACACACACACGAATTGATTAGGTAAAACATTGTCAGGAAGAGAGAACAATGCATCTTGGATGTGAAGCTTGGCCCTGAGGTGGAACACCATCATTTGCAGGCTGCCCGGTAAGTGGCATTATTGCCATTTTAGCCAGTACACCAAGGTGCACAGATCCCCGGCCTCAGGAAGGAGAGGCAGACTTGAAACTCCTTTCTTCATGTACGGACACTTTCCTGTTGTCCAACTCTTTATGCCAAACACAGCTTCAGGACTCGTGACTGGTTGTCAGTGGGCCATGGATAAAACTTGGTGGCAGTTATTAATAAGTCTGGGGTAGGACCTGGACTCTAGTTTAATTAGCCTTCCATGAGAAGCATGTTTAAGTGTGAAAACCTTTGCCCGGAAGTGTCAGTGCGTATGCAGGTTGAGAGGATAGGTGTCTGAGCCCCACTTCTGTGAACCGTTCCCTAGTGGGCCCCATCGGGGAGCCTCGTAATGGCAGCCACCTTTGTCCCACCGCCCTGGTCAGCCCACTCTTGCCTAGCATGACTTCCATGGCCTCTGACAGTCTGTCTCCTGGTGGCCTCTCTTTGCACAGCAGTGATCTGTCTTGCCTTGGTGGTGTTTGGGGCGATGCAGGGGACTGCAGCTGCCTCTCTCCATCCTGAACTGGTAGTGAGGTCCCCTAAGATCACAACCTCATTATATGTCTGACTCACACTGGGCTGCTGAACAACGAAAAATTAAAATAGGTTTGTTTGTTACGCTCACGTATGCCCATTTTTGCTAAGTAGAAGGGGGTGAAAATAGCGTTTATTGAGTTCTTACTATGTAATGAGCACCATGCTCACCGCTGAAAGTGAATCATAAAGCCCTTCCCCATAATGAGATGGGTGGTGTCTGTGGGAAGAGCCACGTTCTGAGTCATCGGCTGTGGCTGCAGTCCCTCGCTCGTGTCTCCCACCTGTGGAAGTAGCTGAAGCCCCTCATGCCTCTGCCGCCTCGGCTGTGAAATGGGGCTAAAGCTGCAGCCACCTAGCAGTGTTGCCCGTGTTAGACGAGGTCTCGGCTACCTTCTTGGTTTGACATATGCATACGATAGCCCACTGGCTGTTCATGGGTCAGGTCAGAAAGAAACGAGCCAGGAATCGGGCAGTAGCCATGTTCTAGGTTGGTTTGTGTGGAGGTGGGCTGGTGGAGTTGCTGCTGTCACTGAGGCATCCGGGCGTGGCCTAGGCTGGCCCAGCTTCCATTCAAGAGAGACCTGTCCAAACAACTTCTCTGAGTCCATTTTTCCTTACAAAAAGGAATGTTCTGTGTTTCCTCTGTTGTCTTTTCAGAAGATTCTCTCTAACCACAGTTGTCTTCTCTGTGTCTGGGTAGGCGGTAGGGCATAGCAAGCATCTTGTGAGAAGCCTAGCCTTGCTTCTGAGGTCCAAGCCACCTCCGGCTTCCCAGCCCTGACCACAGTCACCCTATCCCACACTCACATCATCATGAGGCCTGGGTGACTGATCCATTAAGGACAGTCACCTTCTCCTTGAAGGACAATTTGTTTTGAATGTCATTCTCCTTTTAATATAGTTACTATCGGAAGTTTGACCGTGTGAGTCGAAAGTACATTGTGGAAGGCTGTATGACCTTCTGAAGCAAGGAAATGCTTGGCATCTAGAAGAAAGATACTATAATAGTGGCTTTCCAATCCAGCCTAAAAGGCATGCTTCTTAATTTGACTTAATCAGTAATATTAGCATACTGATGAATATTATAGACTTGTGGAAAGTTAAAATGTTTCCCAGTAATCTGGCCAAGACACTGTTAGATCAGGATTACATCACTTTCCTAATTTGGAATATTCTGCTTCCCTTGTATTTCATTTTAATTACTCTAAATTTCAAAAACTGATCTAATGCACATTTATTGAAGATAAATCTGTAGGTCCTACCTGAGTTTCAGGGTTACTGTTACTTCAGCTAAAGAGGGAACTTCTCAGTTGAAGATTTGAAATAGATCTTACTAATTTAATAAAACTTAAAGCTCATTCCTCTAATTCTCCGAAGGGAATTCTTTGTGGTGTTAGCCAGTGTGTGGTGGTCACTGTTCTTCGCAGGAACTTAGAAATTGGGAGTTACTTCCCTGTCCCTACAACAGAGGAGCTGCATCGTCCTTCCCTGGCTCAGGCCACCTCTGCTCCCCGTGTACCACTGGAGAGAAAGACTGCTCGCTTCCTTTCATTAGCTCGCCGGCTCAGTTTCCACGCCGAGTGTTAGCTTGTCTTTAGGACTAATGTTCGCTCGATGCATCAGTGATGTGGAGAGTTGTTTTCATGACACACATGGCATCCTTGTAAAGGTGTGGGATAGTTGGAGTGTTCTGAAGTCGAGGTCGATGATTTCAGAATCAAATGCTGAATAAAGTGAAAAGAAACGTACTGCCACTTATTGGCAGAGAGCAGTCGGTGACCTGAATGTGTGGTTTAAATAAAAATTATCCTTTTATTGGCATCATAGCCATGTTAGGTCCAAATTTTGACAAGAAAATATGGAATGCAGGAAGATTCTGAGCCAAAGGGACCCAGTATACACCCATATCTGAGCACACTCCACATGTCGGTCAGCGTGAGCCACTGAACACAGCTGAGCACACCCCCGTGTCGGTCGGTGTGAGCCACTGAACACAGCTGAGCACACCCCCGTGTCGGTCAGTGTGAGCCACTGAACACAGCTGAGCACATTCCACATGTCGGTCGGTGTGAGCCACTGAACACAGCTGAGCACACCCCCCGTGTCGGTCGGTGTGAGCCACTGAACACAGCTGAGCACATTCCACATGTCGGTCGGTGTGAGCCACTGAACACAGCTGAGCACACCCCGTGTTGGTCGGTCAGTGTGAGCCACTGAACACAGCTGAGCACACCCCCGTGTCGGTCGGTGTGAGCCACTGAACACAGCTGAGCACACCCCCGTGTCGGTCGGTCGGTGTGAGCCACTGAACACAGCTGAGCACACCCCCGTGTCGGTCGGTCGGTGTGAGCCACTGAACACAGCTGAGCACACCCCCGTGTCGGTCGGTCGGTGTGAGCCACTGAACACAGCTGAGCACACCCCCGTGTCGGTCGGTCGGTGTGAGCCACTGAACACAGCTGAGCACACCCCCATGTCGGTCGGTCGGTGTGAGCCACTGAACACAGCTGAGCCACGGTTCTCTCCATTGTCAAAGAGACAAAGGTTCTGGCCTTGTGGTTAGAATGAGACGTGGCATCGTGATACGAAGTCTAGGCTTGTGCTGTTGTAGCCACTGTGTCAAGACCTCCATAAACTATCACTTTGGAGTTCACCAATGTGCTTTTGGCCACTTCAGATAATTTTCAGGTTGAATCAGACTGGAAGATATTGAAAATTAAGAAATATGCCCCATTTCCCTCATCTTAGTTAATCGTTAATCAGTTCATGGAACATGGTGCCATCGCCTTTTACTGATGAGGATACCATTGCTTAAAGGTGTTAGATGACTTCTCAGAGAAACCTGTTACCACAGAGTTCCTGCTGGTGCTGGTGACTGATGTCAGTGTCTTCAAGGGGAGAAGCATGCCCGGCTAAGGAGTCATGTGCCACCATGGTATTCTTGCTGGCACTGGTGGCTGATGGTGTGTTATACAAAAGGAAGATTAAATGCCAGCAAATAACCAGTTAGAGAGCATAGGCCGAGAGATGTGACGTACTCTAGAGCAGTGCTTCTCAGCCGTCCTGACGCTGCCACCCCTTGATACAGTTCCTCATGCTGGGTGACCCCCCAACCAGAAAATTAGTTTCGTTGTTACGTCGTAAGTGTAATGTTGCTACTGTTATGAATCGTAATGTAGATATCTGATATGCAGGGGATCTGATTTGTGATCTCTGTGAAAGGGCCATCTGGACCCTCCCCCAAAAGGGGTCACGACCCACAGGTTGAGAACCACTGCTATGGAGGCTTTGAGGAAGTAAGTGAATTCAATCAAACTATCTAAAACTTGACTTTTTAAAACCATTTCTATTCCTATAAATGATTCTCATCTCTTAGGTTTTGTCTCATTTCATCTTGTGTTGAGCACAGCAGAAGAGCAGCCCAAAGCAGCCCAATACCTTTTGTGTGCTGAGGACTGCTGGGCTGCACAAGTCACAAGAAAGGGTAAAGAGCTTCCTGGTGTACAGGGAGAGCTTGGCCCCAAGGACTGTGGGCCAGCAATTGCAGGAAACATCTTGGCCTGGGGGTGGAGATGTACCTGTCCTCAGCGAAAGGGAAGGAACGATGGCTTGGACACTGCAGAGACCTTCACATAAACCTTGTAGGCAAAAGTGCAGGCTGCGCATTGATGAAGAGCTAGCTAGACCTAATGCCTGCTTCTCTTTTCCTGAGAAGAGGGGGCGCATTGATGAAGAGCTAGCTAGGCCTAATGCCTGCTTCTCTTTTCCTGAGAAGAGGGGGCTCACCGTAGCTTCTCAGCATGGCGGCTTGCTTTGCAAGGGTTTCTCCTCCCTGGTTGCAAGAGCATTTATTGCCCTTCAGGCCTGGGTGTAGAGAAGGGACAGCCTCTAATACTGTGCAGCATTTGTAGGGCCCCTGTGAGAAGCAAAGGCAAGTTTTAGACTCTCAATGTTATTTTAGGTAACTTCTCCTTGTATAATAGAAATCCTTCATGATGGCTGGTGGCCTTTCTTTCTGTCATCTACTGGGGATAAGGATTTGCTCTACCTCAGACCTCACCTAGTTGCAGAAGTGATGAATAAAAGTGTTGTAAACTGCTTGCGTTTTCTCGAGTAAATGCCTAAGACCATAAATGTTTGATATATGTCTCTGGAGTAAACACCTAAGAGCATAAATGTTTGATATATGTTTGGATTTTTCAAGAAGCAATGTAGCTCATTGGTTTGTTCATGCATACATTTTATAGGCACACAAATGTACATGCATATATGTATAAACGTACAAATTTAGTGTATATACGTGTGTGTGTGTGTGTATATATATATATATATATATATATATATATATATATATAAAATAGTATAATAGTATCTTGGTGTTTTGATTCACATTTTTCAAATGACCGATGTGGAGCATTTCCTTGCTTATTATCAGCCTTATGTCCTCCTTGGTGTCTGTTCCAGATGTCAGTTTATTTTGTATTGTTTGGTGTTTTCTTCCTCCCTCCTCTCTCTCTCTCTCTCTCTCTCTCTCTCTCTCTCCCCCCCCATTACCGTGTGTGTGTGTGTGTGTGTGTGTGTGTGTGTGTGTGTGTGTGTGTGTGTGTTAGGGATGGGTGGACAGAGATTGAGAGGTTGGGAAGGCATGTGTGGTCCTGGGACTCTGCCTGAAGTACACCTTCCACCCTTCCTTTTGAGCTCTGAGGAGGTCACTGTATATTCTGAATATAAATTCTTTGTCAGATGTCCAGTGTGCTGTCTTCTCTCCCGGTCTAGCTCATCTCCATCCTCTTAACATGGAAAGGATTTTCATTTCAGTCAGACCCAGATTTTCCTTTCTCTCTCCCTCATCACACACATGCCTTTTGTGTCACAGATGAGAACTCTTTTCCAAGTTCTAGATAATTGCAATGTCTCCTGTGTCTTCTTCTAAAAGTTCCGTATTCTACATTTAGATCTTTGGCCAGTGTATCAGGTGTGAAGTTTAAGTTGATGTTTTATTTTTTTCTCTTGACATCCAATTGCTCCCGGAACCATTTACTGAGAAGACTGTCCTTCCTCCGTGGAGCTGCCTTCACACCTTTGCCAGAAAAATCAATTGGCCATATTTGTGTAGGTCTATTTCTGGAGCCTCTCCTCAGTTCCGTCGATCTGTGTGTCTCTCTCTTTACCACGCTGTCTTGACCACTGTAGCTCTACAGTGAGTCCTAAAGTCAGATGGTACTACTCTTCCACATTTACTCTGTCTTCCACATCTGTGGTGCCTAGTTAACTTCCTTTCCATGTAACTTTTAGAATTAGCTTGTCTTTATCTCCTTATGTATTTATTTATTTGGGGAGACAAGGCCTTACACTTGAGCCCAGGCTGGCCCTCAATCCTCCCGCTTCAGCTTCCCAGGTGCCAGGGTGGATTTTAACCACATTATAGGTCAATTCTAGGAAAGCGGACACTTTTGCTGTGACGCGTCCTGTCCATGACTACTCCAGGTCTGTCTGTTTGGGTGGTTCTCTATGATGTTTTCATTGGCATCCTGTGGATTCCATTTCTTTTTTCTCTAATTCCCTATACCTTTTGCTCTCAGTACTGGTTGGTATTCTTAACAAATGCCCCTGAATAGGAAGGTGAACACACCAGGCATCCATGCCAACCCTTGCTCCTGGTCTTAACGGCAAAGTATTTCCTCTCTCACAGCTGTCATGGTAGTTGTGGCCCTGTTTCTTAGATGTCCCTTTTCAGATCAAAGAGGCTCTCTTCTGTTTGCAGAGCATTTTGATTGCAAAGTTGGATTGTGTTAGATAATCTATCAGTTGATATGGTCATCTGTTTTTTCTTCTTTAGGCCATAAGCAAGATGGAATTGCTTAAGGTCTAGGAAATAGGGGAATAGAGAAAAGAGATTTACCACCCCATTCAGAGCCATACACATCCTGGGGACTGATCTTTCTCTGCAGCTCTTTCCACACAGAGGCCCACTTTTAAGCTTAGTTCAGCCCCCGGGATGAAAAAGGGGAGAAACGGAAAACTCTCTGTTGGTTTGTGAGAAGTCCAACTCTACTTCCTGACGTGTGCTAGCTGGTACTTAACTTTTCAGAGTCCTGAAGTAGCTGTGTCCTTTACCCAAGATGAATAAGAGGGGTGGAGTGTTGTGCTCTGTCTCATGTAGAAGAAACCTTTCTTTTCTAATAGTTACAGTTATTCTAGGCTGACTTATATACCCTCTACATTGGAAGAATTTGTCTCACATGTGATGTTTAAGTGGTACTTTGTATTTAAGTACAAGCAATAAAAGCTATAAGTGAGAACCGGGGCGGGAGTGGTGGTGCACGCCTTTTACCCCAGCACTGGGGAGCAGAAACAGGTAGATTTGTGTGAGTTTGAGGCCAACCTGGTTTATAGAGCAAGTTTTAGGACAGCTAAGGCTACACAAAGAAGCCCTGTTTGGAAAAAAAACAAGCAAAAGCTATTAAGTGAGAATTACATAAAAGTAATTAAATCATAGAAATATGTAAAAATGAACTGCTCCCTAAATATTTCTCCTTAGACTATATTATTTATTATAAATTCAAAACGCGTTTAAACATTGAAGTTTCTTGGGCTGTTAGCACTGCTCTTCTCTGTCAGCACAGTGGTTTTGAGTTCAGATTCCTATGAACTTAACAAGGAATCCAGGGAGAGAGCCCCACCGGATGGAGGGGTGGTAAGGAGTCATGAGGAAGCTAGAAGCCGTAGACCTGAGTGACTTCACGTGGGTGATGCTGTGAGACATGAGTTTGGTTAGCTGGAGAACTCCGTTAATAAAGCGGAACTGTAGTCAGTCCTTGTATTTATAGAAAACAAGAGGAGGGAAGAGTAGGAGCGGAGGAACGGAGAATCCTCCGCTCCGAGCATTAGGAGAGAAATGTCCCTGGAGGGGAGGGGGCAGGCCTCAGTAACACACCGTGCAAAGAGGTGTGCAGGGTGGGAGCACACCAGGCAAGTGTGGGCCGGTGACTTTGGAAAACTGTGGCTGAGCAGCAAATTGAGAAGCAGAAGAAAACGGGAAATAGGGATCGTATCCCACTGTGTAAGGTTTCATGTATACATTTTAACTCTATTAGATTTTAAATTCTGGCAGGATCTTTACCGCACACAGTAAGCATCCAGTTAAGAGCTCTGTATGACCTAAATGATACCCTGGTACTACCAGCAGGTGATCTCTTGGCTCTGGCTAAGGACTTGCAGAGTCATTGGTAAGGGGAGAGGCCAAAGGTCCTGTGGAAGGGTTATTGGGAATGTGTTCTCCTTTTAATGAATTCTTTATGTATAGTCTAATGCCAAAACTGGCTTTGAGCTAGAATATAAGAGCATGTCTGTAGGAGTCCTTCAGACAGCAGACTTGCTTTTTTCCAGTTAAAATCCTAAGGAATATTTGCTAATGCACTGTTTTGCTATGTTTAGAAACAGAGCATATAACTTCTCCTGAGCTGCCCAGGCTCTCTACTCAAGCTTTTCTTCCACAGCATCGCTTTAGGGAATTGCTTTAGTAAATGTTCCAGCAAATGTTTGTTTTGAATGAAGAAAATCCAACTTCCTAGACCTACATTGTCTTTTTTTTTCCCTCACCTCTAGGATCAGAATTCAGGCTGTCAATGAAATTGGAGTTGGACCATTTAGTCAGTTCATTAAAGCGAAAACCCGGCCATTACCGCCCTTGCCTCCTAGGCTCGAATGTGCTGCATCTGGTCCACAGAGCCTGAAGCTGAAGTGGGGAGACAGCAACTCCAAGATCCATGCTGCTGAGGACATGGTGTACACGCTGCAGCTGGAGGACAGGAACAAGAGGTGAGGCACAGCAAGTGCAGCCTGGTGCCCCCCAGCTTTGACACCCGTCTCCTGCTCATGCCTCCTTGTTTAAAGAAGGAAGTTGGGTGTTTGCCTCCTGCATTTTACCCAACATTGTGCCCTCTGTGCTCCCTCTGGAGTTCTTACGCATTTGAAAGACCCCAGACTCCCTACGTGACAATGGATGCATGTTTTCCCCTTTATAAAGCCAGATGATGGAGAGAAATTATTGAAGTAGAAATTTGTCAGATGCAAGTCCCCACTGTATAATAACATTATATTAGTCAGGAGTGCAGAGGAAAACGGGACCTGGGAGAAATGGTACCTCTTTAAATATTCAGTAACCATCAGGACAAACATGTTTACCAATCTGAAATTGCTGTGGGTGATATACAGATGGGAATGTACTCTCCAACTATGGGTGCTGTGATATCAAATTAACCAGAGCAAATAAGAGATTTGTTTTTTATAAGACTCCATGCCCAGAAGACACTTGGAGATGTTGAAATCAAATCCAGGCTTTCACATCGTGCTTACTTAACCTAACTTTATTTCCTCAGAAAATGGCCAATCAGAAGACAGGCAGCCAAATGGTATTTAGGAATAATTAGATGCTGAGCAGAAGTTAGTGGTGACAGAATATTCTGTTAGCAAAGGTTCTGATCAGAATCAGGTGAAAGGGAGGGTCATCGTAAAACCAAGGCAGTGGTGAACTACTAGGTGTGTCCAACTTGTTGACAATATGACATGATGTTAGTATACAAATGTGTTGGGCCGCACTGACAGCTACCGTGGAACATATGTGTGCTGCAGGTTGGAAGCACCTAGACTAGACAGAATGTTCCTGGAAGCATGAAACCAGTGCTACCCTGGGGGTTGCCTCTGTTGTATCCCTGTCTATGTTACCACATTCTGTTCCAGTACATGGGGTTTCTCCTCCCACACACACATTCTTGGCCCACTGCTCTACAGTCAGGAGGTGAGGACCCAGAGAAGTGCCAGGGAGAAGGCACCATGGCTGTACACTGGGCTCTGTGGAGACAGTATCGGCCAGTGATAACTGGATAGGCATTGAGTGGACACTTGGCTGAGGAAAAGCAGCCAGACCTAGGCCAAGGAGACCCTGAAACCCAGGGCAAATACTGTCCTGTGCGTCTACTTTGCAAAGCTGCCAGGAAGAGCAGGGAAAAGCACCCATGTGCTTCTGTTAACTTCTTAGAGGTTGGCAGAGCTGGGAGGCCATGTCTGCTAAGAAGAAAGAAACATGTAAAGACATGGGAAAGACAGACATTTAAGGATCCAGAGCATCCATGATGCCTCTTTTGGCCTTCCTGTTCTGTTCTGAATGTCATCACACAGCCTGCCTACCCATTGATAATGTCCCAGAGACACTGGGGACATGGGGACAGCACAACAGTGGTGACAGCAGCTTGAACGAGGAGTCCTGACCTGAAGGACAGAAGCGTGCAAAGGACATAGCTGCATGCTAAGCTGAAGGAGAGCCTGGGGCAGCAGAATAGGCAGCTGAGGCCAATAAAAGCGAGAAATAGATGAGGGAAGATGAAGGGAAGCAGGAAGATAATGGCGACCAAGACGATGATGATGAGTCGGTGCCAGCACAGTTTCTATAGTGGTTAGCCTCTTTACATGCTTCAGTCCCTAAGGAAAGAGTTGAAATGTGAAGCTGCATAAGACATGTTTTCAAAATGTACAGCACCTCGTTTAGTATAGTAAACAAGTAAATGTCTTGTAGGTATCCCCAGGAGCCGCCACATTAATCCCCCTGATACCAGCAGGGTGTAGGATTTTATGTGGAGACTGAAATCGAGATCTTGGCCCTCAGCACAGTTGGCTCTACCAGGGGATGGTAGTATCTGTCTCTGATGCAGCTTAACAAAATAATAGCCCTGTTACACTTCATAATGGCAAAACAAACAAACAAACAAACAAAAAAAAAACCAGAAGAGAGTTACAGCTGTTTTGTTGACCTTTGAATGGAAATAAATACAGTATTCATAGAAAGAGGGGAAGGAGGTGGGGAGACAAGCCGAGAGTTTAGTACCACTGGGGAAAAGTGTTCTGGGCATTTGGACCATGTGCACGCAGACCACACGGTTGAACTTGACTTGCCTTCCCAGGAAGACCAGGTGGAAAGAAAGAAAGCAGCCATTGTCCCGTTGGAAACATGGCCAGGGCCAGAAGCACAGAGACAGTGAGGTTGATTTTGAGAAGGTTGTTGAAGATCAAAAACATCTTTTAGATACAAAAGCATTCATTCTGTTAAATATGTTTCTTGGGATCTATTTTTAATGGATCATTATTCTACCTTGAAGGAGGTTCTCAGCCACAGAGGACTAGCAAAAACAAGCATTCTGAACTAACAAAAGTTGTGAGAGAGCCAGTATTAGGGAATATTTCCAAACCTTTACATTTGCTCCAGGCCTTTGCATCTGTTGGCAATAGAAAGAACCTTCCTTGGGGATATTCTCTATATCCCCAAAAACACAAAGCACAGAAGGGCAGGAGCCTCCACTTTACCTGTCCGTGAACCTGGAGTAGCGGGGCTCCCTATTCTTCTGTAGCTCTGTCCTGTTGGGACAGCCCCCCAAGGGTGCCTCATATGGAAAACTGTATAGATGGTCTCATCTTCTGCATAGAGCAAATGCTCTAGAAGCATTTGTACAACTGAGTGTGGCTATCATGAGACACCTAAATATGACAGACAGGAAATAGTGTATAGCCTCTAGGAGCCAATGGGTGCTCGCCCCTTGAGAAGAGAGGAGAGGTGGGGAGAGGGGAGGAAGCAGAGATGTGCAAGGCTCGCCTTGTTTGTCAAATAAATCACTTGCCTAAATAGAACTGGCAATTTAAGAAAGTTGACCATTAGGAACAATATTTTTCTTAATTTTATGAGCTGGAGTCCAAATTTATCTTTTCTAAATTAAATTTGTTGGTGCTCTCAGAAAGTTATTAAAGTGATGTGAGTCCTGGGCATAATCCATTCTTATTCTATTTGTGGAATAGTTTTCCTGGGATTTAACAGGATGAGGCCAGCCTGACTTTCGTGTGAAGGTGACCTTCCCTGGTATCTGGAAGTCAGCACTCGTGAACGGTCCTTTGAGTCCAAGCCTCTAATGCCAACTCTTGACTCAGGGTCAAGGACAAAACACTGGACTTGAATATGTCACAGTTCTGTTAGCATAATGTCTGTCTGTCCATCTGTTTGCCCGTACTTCCGTTCATTCTTCCTATCCTCTTTCTCCCCCCCCCCCCCCCCGCCCCACTTTCTTTGTCTTTGAGATAGTTTCGTGTAGCCCAGGCTGACCTTCAATTCCTTGTGTGGCCAAGATGACCCTCCACTTCTGGTCTTTCTTCCTCAACCTCCCAATGGCTGAGATTATAGGCATGTACACCACACTTGGATTTATGCAGTACTGGGGGGGGGGTAGAGACCAGAGGCCCCTAGAGCTCACCGTCCAGCAAATCTAGCCTTTCCAAGTCCCAGTGACAGACCTTGTGGTAAAGAAAGAAGGTTAACAGCTGTTCTGAGGACAGCACCAATGTTGACTTCTAGCCCCCACATGTACCCACACACACACACCTGTACCAGCACACACACACACACACACACACACACACACACACACACACACATCCCTGTGTGTGCACAAAGTGACCCAGGGATTCAAATATATATTGTAAGCTTTCTGAAGGAAAATTCTGTGTGTTGAGATCATGCAAAGAACATGCCAGGCACTAGGAGCTTGGTTTACATTTAGTTCTTTGAATAAAAAGTGAAATATGCTTCTGTACCCCCCACCCTTCCTCCTTCCCTCCCTTTCTCCTTCCCCATTTGGGCCCTTTTCCTATAAACAGAAGGCATTCTACAGGTCAGCATGGCCCAAAGCCTACTCAGGGTAAACACATCAAGAATTCTTGCAGCTCAGCTGCCTGGAAGCTGGTTCCCTCTTCGTTAAGACATGTATTTCTTTGTATTCAGGCTTTTGATCAGCAAGATTCCAGGGCCGTATTCATAGAGCAGCTGTGCTCCCTCTGAAGGACTAAGTTCGTGCCTAGTGTTTAGGATATTCAACTATCAGAATTCTTTCTTGAATTACTACTGTGTGTCAGGCCTTAGGAGGTATGTGGCATATCTGGAGGAGCTGATCTTGCTGAGAAAATGAATTAGCATTCAACAGTGAACAGACAGTACAAGAGATTTTAATTTCAACAGAAAAGCAGAAATTAGATTAGTTGGCCCTTGCGGTGATTAGATCTATTACTCTTAACAGATCCAGCACAGAAAATCTGAATGGTTCTGGTTCCCGTGTTGTGCCAGAAAAATGCACACCCTGAGCAAACATTCCCATAAAGCCAAGTTAACCTAATGCACTCAGCAGAGTACAAGGACCAGTTCGTAGGCTCCAGGTCATAGCGCTGTGCTGACAGTTCGGAAGATGTATTTGTCTGTGTTTCTGAAATGAAGTGTTGCCTGTTCTAATGGAATTGGAGTTGATGCTGAGCCCCACCCTCATCGGACCGTGTTCTGGGTAGTTGTGCACAGTACTGAAGCAGAACGACTGTAAATTCCAAGAGTGTATTTATGTCTAACCTGTTGCTTGGCATTTGGGTCAGACAGCCAGTGGATTTCAAAGTGAGGCTCTGGGGAGATGAGGCAGGGAAGAGGCATCTGATGGAATGAGTAGTCACTGCTTGCCCTGCTTGTCAGCCTTTGTAACTGGGACACTTCCCTAGCAGTGAGGGGCTGTGGAGCTTGGCAATGCTTCCAGAATTACTAGCTATTGACTGTTATGGGGGGAGGGGCAGGGAAATATCTGTGTCTTCATGGCCTCAAGGTTTCTTTAAACTCCAGAAGATCGCACTGTAGGGACTAGAGAGCATGAATGAACTGTCTCAGTGTTTCTCCAGCTTCCAGTCTCAAACTTACTGCTGTGAGATTCAGAACCCTCACGTTCCAGTTCACTTGATCACCCTTGCTGGGGAAATGGCTACTTCCCGCCATCCCCAGGCCGCAGCTGCAGTTCTCAACACTCCTGTCAGAACTCTGTCCCAAACCTAGACCTACTGATGACTTTTCAGATGACCAGAGGTGTGTGCCTGGACTGCTTTTTACCTAAGTTTCCCAGGCTATAGAGTACAGAATGATGCTTGGGGGCTCCAGTCCCTGATTAATAGAGGAAAAATATTTTAGACACATTTTAATGTCTTCAAATAAAATCATAAAGATTCATCCTAAAAAATAAAAAGTATTGCTAGCTTGCTCAACTTCAGGCTGAATACCTTGGAGCAGTCAGGGCTGAGGGGTGGTAAAGAATGACTTGAGATCTGATTGGACCTGAAGTAGAATCCAGATAATGGATTGTACCTCTGATTTACTTAATTAATTAGATAGAATGAAAACGATTAGTACTTTCCTGCATTGAAGTAAGGCCACCGCAGCAGAAGTGGACAGCCATCTAGAAAACTCGGGGACTCCGGGACTCATGTCCTCAGGCGAGATTCAGTCCACACGGAAATCTGCAGGTGTCCAGCCTCTCCGAACCTTGAAGCTGAGGAGGGGCTTGCTATGGTTGCAAAGATCTTTTTGATCTGTCAATGACTGAAATGCAGTTTAGGCAATACAAAATAAGCATAGGATTTCTGTCCATTCCTTTCCTTGTAAAAAGGGCTAGAGAGATGGCTCAGGGTTGATTCCCAGCACCCACATGGCAGTTTACAACAGTCTGTAGTTCCTGGGGATCTGGCACCCTCTTTTGGATACCAACCATGGATGTGATGTGCATTCATTCATACAGGCAAACATAAAATAAGTCTGAAAAAATTAAA
The DNA here is from genome assembly GCF_949786415.1 of Peromyscus eremicus. NCBI lineage: Eukaryota > Metazoa > Chordata > Mammalia > Rodentia > Cricetidae > Peromyscus > Peromyscus eremicus. The sequence goes on along the minus strand of NC_081421.1, from coordinate 25,293,211 downwards.
TTGATATCATTTATCAAGTATAATGAAATTTTATTTCTTGGGGGAGGAAGCATAAAAATCCAGCTCATTAACCAAAAAATTGTTACAGTCTAATTAATTCACAAGTCCAAAGACCAGTAGACAACCGGGAACAGCAGGCAAGAAGGTAATTAGCACTTTTCCCATCAGTCTTCTGGGAATAGCTTCTGGCTCTTTCATATAAACAGGGACTCTGACCAGTGTCGGCATCAGTCTAGGGAATGGATTCCCTGCCTGAGGTGTCCCCACACAGTGCCATCTGTGTCCATCTGCTTCTACACAGACATGGTAGGACTCTGTGTTCCTGGCACAGTGGGGCATTTACTGTCCATGTTTTTAATATCTTCTATTTGCAAACATGATTTGAGTGACATAGGACACACACACACATACACACACACACACACACACACACACACACACACACACACACACACACACACGGAACCCAGAGAAAATAAGAAAAAAGAGAGGGAAAGACGATAAGATGATATAATGTTGTTCATGAATATGCCACGCTGGATCTGTGGGCAGCTGTTGATTTATGCTGTTGTGAAATGTGTTTTGAAGGGTACCACTTGAAGCCTTTTGTGAACTGCAGGCCATTTTAGGCCAGCAGGTTAGTCATGTTGAGTAGTTAATATCTATGAACTGAAGTGAGCCTAAAGATGACATGAGCAGTGGGGGAAAGGGCAAAAACCCTTAGCATTAAGTCTTGTTTGCACAAAGAACTTAGTATTCAGAGCATTCTTGGTTCTTTCTTCCTATATCATTTTCTCTTGCCCCTCAATGGTTCCAAATGAAAGAACACATAAATATGCGATGTGGCCGAACTTACTCCATCAGATGCCCTTGGTGCAAACACATCACCTTTCTCAATGAATGTTAAAGGCGAAGACCCTGGGGAGAGGAGCGTGGCTCTCACTGGGCCTTTGCTGAGACTGGCCAGAACTTGTTGCTTTGTTTCATGTGTGTTTTTTTATCAGAGTTTTCTTGATTCTTTCATGTAGATCTCATAAAAATTCCTGTCAAGTAAACCCGATTGTTAGTTGGACGGTCTAACTGAGCTCTTCGTCTGACTTGTTGGAGTCCGTGGTGAAGGTCGCCAGCTCTGCACTGAGGCCAAGGTCTCTGCATGCCTCTGTGCTCCTGAGACAGCCCCGGAGGACTGTGACAGACAAACAGAATGAGCAGAAATACCTTATGCTCACAGGAGTGGAGGACTCTCTCAGTACCTTTTCGTAGTCTTTATTTTTAGAACTTTTAGGTTCCTGGCAAACTGAAAAGGCGGTGCAGAGAGCTTGCAGACCCACTCCCCACATCCACAGCCTCCCCCTTCTCAGCCCGCCAGAGGGGTTACAGTCGGCGGGCCACAAGAAGTCTAGCCTGCCTTTGGTCAAGCCGCACTGTTGTTCACGGGTCTCCCTGGGTTTGGGTGATGGATGAGGCCATGGGTCCACCATATACTGCCGAGTCATGTCACTGGCACATTGGCAACTGTAGGTCCCACACGTGTTTGTCGTCATCTGGGGGCTGTGTTTCAAGAAGCCTGCAGAGATGACCCTGACCGGGCTGGAGACAAAACTGCTGCAAAGTCACTTAGATCATAACCTGTTAACAACCCAGCTAAACTGCTTCCTTTCCTAAATGTGTATTTTTAATACTGGAGAGATTCTAGTTTTTTCCCTCCTCAGTCAAATTACCCAGTCTAGGCCTGGTTATCCAAATCTGGAATCCAGCACTTAGGAGCCTAAAGTCGTAGGGCCATGAGGACTATACAGTAAAACCCTGTCTCGAAATGGTGAGCTGCCCCGGGATCCCAGAGTGGCCTCTGGCTCTCACCTTGGGTGCTTTGGTTTGGCTTGCCAAGAATAGGGTGCAGGGTGTTCACCTGCTCCACTCCAGAAGCCTCAGAGAATTGAGGCGACAGGAGTGCCCTTGTGGGGACATCTTTCGTTTCTCCAACTTTGGAAACTAAGGTGAATCATTCATTAGCTTCGGTGCCTTGCCACCAACAGTATTAGTGGTGGTAATACTAAATTGTTTTCAACACTAGTGTTCACTGAATACTTCATAACCACAAGGCACTGTGCAGTGCAGTATCCATTATCTCATTTCTTTCTCACAGCAACCCCACAAGATGAATTCTGTTGCTCCCTTTCCCAAAGGAGGAAATAGCTTACCTGGTTAGACAGCCCAAGCTGGCCAGTAGAACTCCATCCTTGCTATCCATTCTGTTTCACACACACACACACACACACACACACACACACACACACACACACACACAGAGAGAGAGAGAGAGAGACAGAGAGAGAGAGAGAGAGAGAGAGAGGACCAACAGGCCGGCATAGGGCTACAGTGGAGGGAGGCCACATATGTTCCCACCCTGGCAAGTCCTTGGGCTTGCCATCTGTGGGGCTTCATCGTGGCCACAAAGTCTGGCTGTGGTGGGAAGGAGCCTTAGAGATATGGCCAGTGTAGGACTAGGACTTCTGGGACACCTTTGAGGAGTTGTGATTCGGAAGCCGATGCTTGGGCTATGTATGCCTAACCATGATTGAGAACATCATGGAGACGTACTGCACTGCAGGAACCATGCCACCTGCTTACAGCTCGGTGCATTTAAAATGGGACGTCTTCAGTCTTTGTCTCTTAGAATGTTGGGTATTGTTAATTCTCTTTTTTTTTTTTTCATTTGGAGCTGAGAGCCGAACCCAGGGCCTTGCACTTGCTAGGCAAGCACTCTACCACTGAGCTAAATCTCTAACCCCAGGTATGGTTAATTCTATCACGGGGGCTCTGGCTTGTTTAATCAATGAGTTGGCCTTTTACAAGAAGATCGAAAAGAAAGAAGATGAGGTCAGTCTACTAGAACAAATACTTGCTGAGTATTTTAAATTTCCCCCAGAATGGCTCCAGCCATGGGTTTGATGTCCTGCCCTAACTCCCAGCATGGCCACATAAGTCCCTGGCTCTGAAAAAGTCCGTCGTCTCCCACCTCCTAGAGTGAGAAACTGAGGGGTGACAGCAAGCAAGGATTGCCTTTCGTGTGTCGGTGTGTGTACTTCTTCCTACATGCTGGTTGGTGTGTCCCGCTTGGTGTTTGAGGAGCGTGCTACTTACTCAGTTTGGATCATAATATGAAGTCAGATTACTGAATTTGCTTCCGTGAATTTCTTGGTGGCTATGAGTACTTCTACTTCGGTATATAATTGAACTTTGGCACAATATGTATCAAACCTATTTTCTAAAGGAAGTGCCATCCTTGGAGTGTGGCAGGGCTAGAAACAGTTCTACAAACTCTTAAACACTGAGCTTGCTGGCCACCGTAATGGAGATTTAAGAGTGGCCCTTGGTAAACCAGGACTTCCGTCTGTGACACAATTAAGGACAGTTCCTCTCTCCCGCTGGCGATTCTAGCCCAGGTGAGCTGGGTTAATAAGTAGCCACTTGCCTCTACATTAGCTGGGCCGTCTTCATTAAGCAGTCGTGTGTTGAGCGTGCTAAGTAGGTCGCCATGGTTATTTGTGGGTTTCAACCTGGACTCTGGCTTTCCTTGAAATTAATGATGTTCAACCTTCAATAAAAGGTACTTCCTCCTGAAGCAGAACATGCAGGACCATAAGTGAACCTGCCAGGGCTTGGGAACTCAGTTACAAAGGCTGGTGAGTGGCTGGATGTTACACACTGAGGATTGATTGGCTGGCAGGGGTTTTCTCTTCAAGCTGTAAAGTCTATCCACATCTTACTACCTGGATCCACCACACCCTGCCATCTAGAACTGTTCCACACAGAGCGAAGCTGTTACTGCCCTTCAGAACTCCCTACCCTCACATAGGCCCAACACCCTCAGGGTGGTTCTCAGGCAACCTGGAGCCCAACACACACCCGGTTGTTAGGAGTGCTTGCCAAATGAATGCAAGAATTCTCCTCCCTGAGCCAAACTAGCCCTGGTCGGACATTTTGAATGATGATCACTGAGTACCTTCCAGTAGTTTCGGAAGACAGTGGAGTATCTACCTTGGATGCTGAGGGAACTCTGGGCACTGATAGCCGGGCATGGCATATGTGGACCAAGACCATGTGTTTGGAGTTACTCAGTGTTGGTTCTCAGGGTGTTCCTGGGCCAGTGAGGTTCAAGTACTGAAGAACGTTTGGAGAATTACATTGTTTTAAAAAATCATACAGTTATTAAGTGATAAGAGTATATTTGTAGCTTTAGGTAGTCCAGTTTCTCTAGAGGGGAAAAGTTAAGTTTTCAAGATACACTGAGAAAATCTCTAAAGTACAAGGCTTATTTTTTTAATTCATAGTTTAGGTAATTATGTTTCACAGTCTTACTAGAGGGCTCAGTCAGTAGGCAGACTTGCTAAGCAACTTACATTTTAATTAGCAAAGAAGTATAAAATAGTTTCAGACCAAATGATAGAAGAAACCAAAATCTGCCAGTCAAAACTGCCCAGCTGGTCCATGCCATTTTTTCTGTTATTTTAATGACCCTGGTGATAATTCTGAACACAGTACTTTTTGTCTTCTTGTGTATTTTCTCAGATACATAATCATAGATGTCTTTTTGCCAGCTTAGGAAAGGGCTTTATGAGGTCTTATATACATAAAGATCAACATTTAAAGGATTTCCTAAACTTCTATTATTTGAAAAATCTGAGTAAATAGGCATCTTATTTCTCAAGTGACCAGTGGACAGTAACTTCATTGCCAAGAACATAATCAAAGGTGAGTTACCACTGACCATAATGAAACACTTGAAGATTCTGCTTTTTACCAGTAAATAAAAACATGAACAACAATGTTTCTGAACCGTGGTTGTGCTCTTTGCATGTGCTTTGCTGTTTTCTGTCTATAAACATCCTTGAACAGTGAACTGAAGCATTGCATACAGCTGTCACTTCAGGTGGGAGGAGGATTTCTCAGGTAGTCCGACTTTCCTTGAGTCTTCCTCACAGTTTATCAAAACAAGAAACTCATGTGACTAATGGGTTCCACTCCTTTCTCCACCTAGGTTTGTTTCGATCTACAGAGGACCCAGCCACACCTACAAGGTCCAGAGACTGACAGAGTTCACCTGCTACTCCTTCAGAATCCAGGCAGCGAGTGAGGCCGGGGAAGGACCTTTCTCAGAAACCTACACCTTCAGCACAACCAAAAGTGTCCCTCCCACGCTCAAAGGTGTGTGCAAATAGACCCCACTGCACCATCCTGGGAGGATAAAATGCATTGAAATCACACGCAGGAAAGTCAGTTATAACCGTAAATGCATTCTTTATATTTCTAATAGCAAGATGAAATCAAAATTTCTCAAAAAAGAAAGCTGTGTGATATGATCTGGAGTATGTCTATATGTATGGACTACTGCATTCTGTATAAATGTTTATTGCAAATACTATAATAGTGAGATAGTCTCGTCCCCTTACATAATAGACAAGGAACTGATATGAGTGACAGCCTTTGTGTTAGGAATGAGTGAGAGGTGGTTTAAAATAGATTGCCCAAAATGGTTTTCACATCTCCTTTCCTGAAGACATTCAGAGGTTGGCATTCATCTCTGGGTGACTTTGGTGCCTGGAAATTAGAGCCTGAATCAGGCAACATCAGCATTTCCCTGTGGGCACATACCCTCTTCGTGGAGGATGCTCTTAGAAACCCATGGCAGTGACCATCAGTGTTTCTCCTGACGTTTTCAAGGTTTTCCCCTGGAGGACTCAGATCCTGCAGAAGTGCCATGACAGCAAAGATCTAAATCTCCCTTCTTTCTCAGGGAGGTAGACAGAGCCACTCTTGCTGGGCCCGCGCTCCAAGTCTGCCATGTCCCCAGTCCTGGGGTTGTGGGTGAGTGGGGGGCGGACTTGTGTAGCAGGCCAAACTTGCACGTGGGCTCCTGAGCCTTGTTCCCTTCACCCAGAAGTCATGTTCTTACACAGGTCCCTGGAACTTCTCCTTAGCCAAAGCTGCCTTGTCTCAGCCAACCATTGCCCAAAATGGCCCTGATGTTGGGGTGTGTTGTGGGGGGAGGGGATACTCACTAGGGAGAAGGTGCCTCTGTATTTGCCCCTCCGACAGCTTCCACATGAAGGAGTTGAGGCCCCCTACATCCAGAGCATAGAGTCAGTTACAGGAAGTAGGGGGCCCCCAGAACCTGGGTCACTGTCTGGCCTGGGGTCTGCTGGGTTTGTTGTAACTCCTTCCAAGGCTACTTCATGGCGTGTGCCTTCACCCTGCTCCAACGCCTCGACACCTCGCAGGCACCTTGGCCACTTCTCTGTGTGTCTGTGCCCTGAAGGCATATGCGTGCGATGCCCGCCCTTGGGCACACCTTTGCCTCTGGGCTTTAGAAAAGACAGAACCTGCAGGGCATGTGGCACACACCTTTGATCTCAGCATTCGGGTGGCAGGGGCAGGCGGATCTGTGTGATTTCCACCCCAACCTGGCCTGCAGAGAGAGTTCCAGGATAGTCAGGGCTACACAGAGAAAACGTGTCTTGAAAAAACAAAAACAAGAAAGAAAAGAAAAGACAGAACCTGAGGGTGCTGTGGCTTATTGATGGGGAGGTAGGGTGCCTAGCAAGTGTTCCAGAGGCGATTGCTACCAGCCTTGAATCTGTCTGACATCAGGAATGCTCCCTGTGCCTTTCAGAGTAATCCTTAGCAAGAGCCACTCTACAGAAGCTTGGATAGCGCAGGGATCCCATGGTGCTTTTACCTCCCGGGGGCAGGGTCCTTGACACCCCACAACCAGGCTCTTCCTCTGGCTCCTAGGCTGGAGGTCTGTTTAGTGGCCTGGGCAGAGGTTGGGAGGTGTTGATTTTAAGTAACTTACTATAGACTAGTTTAACTTTAAATAGTCATGATAGATCCAGTAGATGAGCACACTGAAGTACAAATACAGGGCAGGATTTTAAAGCTTCGGGCTGGCTGCTGGCTGGATCTTCACTTGGCACACCTATGCCTCCTGTGTTAGTCGGTCACATGCTCCGTTTCTTCCCGTGCCTGCCCCGTACCGTGTTCTTTCCTTCTTTGCCTAAGCTTAGAGTCCTTAGGAACAGACTTGATCTTTATTTCCCCACCCCTAAAGTACCTAGCACATGGAAAGTGCTGTAAAAAGGTGACCAACGGCCATGGGAGGAATGAAGGGGGATGCATGGATGGATAGATACATGGATGGATGGGTGCATGGGTGGATGGGTGCATGGGTGGATGGGTGGGTAGATAGATGGATAGATGGATGGATGGGTGCATGGGTGGATGGATGGATGGGTGGGTGGGTGGGTGGGTGGATGCATGGATAGATAGATGGATGGATGGGTGGATGCCTGGATGGGTGGGTGGGTGGATGCATGGATGGATGGATGGATGGGTGGGTGGGTGATGACAGGTAGGTAGATACCAGATAGATGAATAAATAAGCGAGCTGAGATCCAGGCCACTGTCTCATTAATGAGCTAGTGAGATGTGTAGTGAATGGGCTTCCTGGTCCTGGAGTAACATCCCTGCCTTGAGGGTTACCCAGCAGGGTTAGCAGGAAGCTGGACAAATAAAGCTCCCTCTCAGGCTGGACATAAGCACCACGGCATTCTCCCGGAGTCTCACTAACAGTGCTGGAAAATGGACTGCTGATGTGAGCCTGAGTTTTGAGCTGGGTGTGTGGTTCTGTCTCGCAGCCCCTCGAGTGTCACAGTTGGAAGGAAACGCGTGTGAAATCCTATGGGAGACGGTGCCACCAATGAAGGGCGACCCTGTTAACTACGTTCTGCAGGTATTGGTTGGAAGAGAATCTGAGTACAAACAGGTAAGGTCCAGTGTCTGCGCATGGCCCGCTCTTCTGCGTCAGGCTGGCTGCTTGCCTTGAGTTTAAGGGAGGTGGCTAGTAGACCCTAGGGCCTCTGACTCAGAAGCTGGGGTGCTTCTTGTCACCCTTTAGTATCCATACCCATCATGTGGAAACCTGTTGGAGTTCAGATTCTGATTAGAGATGGCTAAATGTGGATTCAGGCTCTGCTCCTGGTGACGTGGCCGCCCACTGTGTCAGAGTCAATACACCACAGTCAGACCTATTCAAGAGAAGACACAGTCCTCACAGCCAGACAATGAATTGGGTTTTACTGTTTTTCACACCTCTAAACATCTTACAGAATAACCCCTTATCAGGTCACTGACTGTAATGGGTTCAGAAACTAGGGTTTCTTTGAAATCCCCTGGAACAGAGCGACTGCTTGGTAAAGCTGGGACATGACTGTTTATTCCATCAGAAGAGTAAGTAAGGTCCGTTCTTCGCTTGGCACTCTTCATAGTTCATTGGTATTGAACTCAGGAGGGTGAAGGTGAAGGTCGCCTGTCCTGGGAAATGTTGGCATTGTTTGTAAAGGCTGCTGGGTTTAGCTTTTGAGTCTTCAAATGCACACAAGAGAAGAAAATCTGATTCAGTGAGCGTTTCACTTAAATTGTTTGCTGGTGTTTTGTGTGATAATTTTTAAAATGCTTGTAAACAAAATGTGCTTAAAATGTCAAAGAAGTTATTGGATATTTTGATACATTTTGTTAATCAGAGCATCAGATAATGACTGAATTGTTTTAACCACATCTTGCACAAACTTTCTTCAGTTTGGCATCTGCCAATATTGATTCCCATGAGCCAGTGATGACATCATACCTCTCACAAGGGAGCGAAGCCGCTGGGCTTCCCTCTCCCCTTCCTGTCTCGTTCTAATCCTGTTACCGTCCCAGAGTCAGTCAGCTCACAGGTGATAAGCTCAGCTTATCAGAAAAGAGTTCTGTCCAGCTAGATTTAGCTGTTAGCCTTGTCCCGTTCCGCAGTGCCAAGCGTGCTAAGAAATGGCTCCCTTTCTTGTTTGACCCTTAACAGCGGTTCATTTCTCAACAGGACATTCATCATATGTTCACTGCTGTGTTTTGAAAACCTTTTGTTCCGTGTGCCATGCTTTTCCACGTATTCTTGGAAAAAATGTTCCGCTTCTCACCGCACAGTGAGTGCTGCTTCTCAGCGGAAGGGCAGCATTCTGTGTTCAGTTTCTGTCCTCATCCACCATTGTCAGAGTGAAGACTAATCTGTGCAGTAATTTAGATTTCATCAGTTTAGCCTTTCTGAACCCACCGATCAGTGCTCCATGTTTAGACCCACAGATAAATGAATGCTGTGTCTGATAGGATGTATTTGCCATAGAGTATTTTCTTACCGTCAGTGCCATAGACAGTTATTATCGAGAACGGAGGACAGCTTTTGTCAGTAGAGATGTCCACACATTTCCCACAGTTCCCATGAAATGAGTAAGGGCAGCAGTGACATGAGGAGCCACGGCTGACACAGCTGATCAGGGACAGTTTGTACTGGGTTCGGGGATTTTGTTGTTTTTCTTCTTTCCCCCCCTTTCCTTTCCCTATTCAGTAAGCATTAGCGTGAATGTGGTGTTTTGAGTGTTGCCTTCCCTCATCCTGACATGAGAGAGGGAATGAAGGCTATTTGTCTAATGTGTGGGATAATAGACAGCAGGCTTTGGATTCATAGCAGCGACGCCGAAGCCAATGGGAGGTAATTGTTACTGCGCAGCCGAGCCAGGCTCTTGTGCCGCACCGCACACACCTCCATCACAGCGCTAATCACAGGATCCGCTAACAAGAGGGCTTGGCTGATTCGATTTTAGTTTTCTGAGTCTGGCACACAGTCAGGCACTCAGTAAATGCTTCCTGCATGCATGGAAGAGGCAGTGTCCAGGGAGCCGGGTAATTTACACCTGCAGTGGTGTGGAGAACAGTGATGTTGATTCCACTAGACAGGCAGGTCCAGTGCCTTTCCTGCCTTGAGTTTGTTTGAGTTCTAGCTTCCCTTTGGTTCGGCTCTCCTTTACCACTGTGATGGGGGCTGGCAGCCTGTTTTAATAACTGCACAGGCATCTATTAACTGCCTACCAAATCCTTACTGACATTTCACTCTGCATTCAAATGCATGTATATGGCTGGCTTTCTGTTAACTGCCTACCAGATCCTTACTGATGCTCACTCTACACTCAAATGCATGTATATGGCTGGCTTTCTGCCACATCAACATTACAAGCTCAAACTGTTTTTCAAGAATCTTACTTTTTTTTTCATGGCTTTACTAGAAAACATTCTTGAAAGGGTGAAGAGTTCTCTATATACATGCACCTCATTGTTGTTTTTGCACAGCACACACACAAATGCAGAGTTCAATCCTACAGCAATTCAGCATGCACTGCTCAGTGCCCTCCCTGATAGCTATTGTTTAAGGGATTTCAGCAATGCAGCTTCTTATTCTGAAGCAAAAATCCTGGATTCTTCACTGCAGTTATCTGGGCATTACTTTATGTCTTCCTGTTGGGAGTGAACATTTCAAAATGAGTTTAAAATATAGCACCAAATCAAGAACGAAAATAACCTTTGTAAAAAATAAGTAATTCCACATGTGTACTTATTTTTGCAAAATTATGATTGGTGACTTCAATAAGAAAATCTTTAATGGAGCATTGCCTCTTAAATTGAGTTGAGGCAGGAGAAGGGGCCCATAATGAGGCCCCTGTCAGAAGGAATAAGAAAAGAGGGATTGAGGCATGGCCAGCCAGTGCCACCTGCGCAGTCTCAACGCCCCTTGGGAAATCACTATACACAGGCATCGCTTGGGGCCCCGGTGACTCTATGGCAGCGCGTAAGAACAGCTGGCATTGGTGGCCACAGGCTGCTGTGCACACCTGTGTCTTTGAGCTAGCTTTCCTTCAGCTAATTGCTCAAGTGCTGTGAGCGAGATCCTCTACAGTTCTCTGAGCAAATGGTTGTCCTGTAAGATAGGGGAGACATAAGGTGACCTAGGAAGGGTCAGTTAGTGCCACTTCCTTTTTAAATCACTCATTAGCCAAACATGTCACCAACTGGGTTTAGTTGCAGCTCCCCACCCCATCTGTATTTGTTAAACCTAATTTTCATAACATTTGAATGTAATTTTCATAACATTTGAATGAAAATTGACATTTTCACAAATGGCTCTCCACGAAGCCTCCTTCCTTGGCTTCCTCAGCCTCCTGTTAGTTCAGCCTGTTCGAAGCATGGTCATTTCTAAGTAAACTGAGTTTCAAATCCTTAAAATAGTAAGCCATTTTATGACTGTATTAAGGGTCTAAGAAGCGGGTGTATCTCAGAATCCCAGGTCCTTAATGGGCGAGAGCAGACTGGTTACACTAATTGAATACTAAAAACACCATCATCAACTGCATGTGTTTGTTTGTGTTTGGTTGTGTGTTTGAGGATTTGTTTGTTGTTTGGGACAACCTATCACTCTGTAACTCTGGTGTCTGGAACTGCCTAAGTAGATCAGGCTGGCCCCAAACTCACAGAGACCTGCCCACCTGACTCCACCGCATAGATGGCTAGGATTGAAGGTGTGTCCCAGGACACTGGACTTCAGTATTAATTTTTAATGTTGAACTGCATCAAAGGATATCTTCAGATAGATAGAACACACAACTGCTGAGAAGTCTATCCTTACAGCACACATGTCTGTCAGAGGACTTGGATCCAGATTCTAGAGCAGGCCTCACCACAGCATGAGGAACTGTACTAAAGGGTCAGTCACAGCGTGAGGAAGGTTGAGAACCACTGCTCTAGAGAGAGCTACAAGTCAGAGCAGAAGGCGTGCGTGTCTGCACAGAAGAGGTTACAGAGCCGTAGACACACGGGAAAGGTCGTGGGGATGCCACTGGTTCGTGCCATTTGGCCACTGCAGTTGATGGACCCTGTGAGGGGTCTGCAGGGCCTGGGGAGGGTGGAGCGGCGGGGCAGATGCTGGTGCCTAGCTCTGGCTGGTGCTGTGAGTGCCAGGGTGGTTATCCCCCCCACGGCTTGTAGACCTGCTTTGAGACCCTTTCTACTTGTCAGTGTTAGCTCTAAAAAAAAAAAAAAAAAGAAAAGAAAACTTAAGTTCTCAGATCTACACGAAAATATCCATAACATCCAAAAAACAAACAAACCAACAAAAAACAAAACAAAAACCTCCAAACTAGGAGCAAATGTCCATGAAAAAGAAAACCAATGCAATGCAGAGTCTAGAAAGAATCCTAAGTCAGTCTGTCTGTGTTCCTGTCTCTCTCTGTCTCTGTCCATGTGTGTATGTCTCTCCCTGTGCATGTGTATGTGTGAACTTACACCACAGACAAATCAAGTTGCAGACCCGGAAGTCCGTGAGGTGCTCCCCTCAGGGGATTATCTTGACTGGGGCTGCAGTGCATGTGTGAGCTGCAGATGTGGTGAACCAGTGGCCTGGGGCAGAGGACAGCGGGAGTGAGGTGCACCACACTCAGACTTTCTTAATACTTTATGAGAGTTGGGGGGAGGGGGCATTTTGTTTTGTTTTGCTTTTTGACACTTGAGTGTGAACTCCGTAGATCACATGTCACAGTGTCCAAAGATTAGGTGTGTCTGATAGCCAGTTGTCAAAAGAAAGGTAAAGAGAGACGTGGTGTTTTGTTACCAGGGTCAGTGATTATTACTTCAGTTTACAGTATGAATTTGTCTGGAGACGGTCGAGCTGTGGGTGCTAAGCCTCTTCTAATAGGCGACCTGCACTGTAGAAACATAGCTTTGTATATCTGTATCACTTAACACATTAGGTACATCCACTTCTGGCAAAGTCAGGTCATTGGGTTTTATACTGCACTTTGTTCCAAGTAAGAGAACATAATTGCTGTTGTTAAGGGTTTATTTGAACAGGTATCCATAAGGCTCCGGGCGTACACCGTATTTTCTGTGGCAGTCACAATGTTCTGAGTTCCTCATCTTTAATTTTCCTTTTTTTGAAGGTGTACAAGGGAGAAGAATCCACATTCCAAATCTCAGGCCTCCAGAGCAACACAGACTACCGATTCCGTGTGTGTGCATGTCGCCGCTGTGTGGACACCTCCCAGGAGCTCAGTGGAGCTTTCAGCCCCTCTGTGGCCTTTGTGTTACAACGACATGAGGTCATGCTGGCAGGCGACATGGGGAGCGTGGACGATCCCAGAATGAAGGGCATGATGCCTACTGATGAACAGTTTGCTGCCCTCATAGTGCTTGGCTTCGCAACCTTGTCCATTTTATTTGCCTTTATATTACAGTACTTCTTAATGAAGTAAATCCAGCAGACTGGAGGTCTGAGTGGAATGCCACATTTTAATACACATTTACTCAGAGCCTTCCTTTTTAAGCCTTTTGTTCTTTGATTTATATACTTCTCTTGTTTTACAGATTTAGCTAGGGGAAACAGTCAGTGTTTGCCTGCACCAATTTGAGATGCAAAACTAGGAAGAGGTTAAACTGGATTTAAAAATAATAATAATAATAAATAAATAAAAGAAGGAATAAGAAGAGGAGAAGGGAGCAGAGGAAAGCACCAGCCACCAAGAGCCAGTGTGCCCAGTGAGCGCAGTGTGCCCAGTGAGCGCAGTGTGCCGTGCCCAGTGAGCACAGTGAGCACAGTGTGCCCAGTGAGCGCAGTGTGCCGTGCCCAGTGCCCAGTGAGCGCAGTGTGCCCAGTGAGCGCAGTGTGCCAAGTGCCCAGTGAGCGCAGTGTGCCCAGTGAGCGCAGTGCCCCCAGTGAGCACAGTGTGCCCAGTGAGCACAGTGTGCCCAGTGCCCAGTGAGCACAGTGTGCCCAGTGAGCGCAGTGTGCCGTGCCCAGTGAGCACAGTGTGCCCAGTGAGTGCAGTGTGCCCAGTGAGCACAGTGTGCCCAGTGAGCGCAGTGTGCCGTGCCCAGTGAGCACAGTGTGCCCAGTGAGCACAGTGTGCCCAGTGAGCGCAGTGTGCCCAGTGAGCACAGTGTGCCCAGTGCCCAGTGAGTTTATGTTTTTAAGCTTTCCACTATGCTTCTATTCTGTTTCCACAGATGTCTTTTGCAAGCCTTGATTTTTTGTGTGTTCCAATTTAGTAATTTATATTCACAGTCACTTCTTGATCGTCTCTGTCTGTAAACAGAATCACAGTGTATGGAGTTCAGGGCTGGGATTTCGCTGTTGTCAGAGTGGTACCACACCAGAACATACAGAACATGTGTGCCTTCGGCTGAGGCCACCTAGACCATCCTATCATCACTCAGTTATGTAACTGTTTAGCTCATTGAAATCAAAGTGTGTACTTTAATCTAAATGTGTTACTACTCTGTATCCCTTATGATTTTAACACTGAGTTGTCTAAGAAATCACATAACCAAATTTGCACCTGTAAGTGATGGAGCCTTGCAGATCCCCACACGGTCCATAGCAGTAACTTTAAGAGGGCATTGTGCAATAGTTAGTTGTTTCCTGTCCAGCTACTTTAAAAGCTGCTTTAACTTGCCTGTCTGTCTTTGTGTATAACTACTTCTAATCTAATCACTAGAGTTATTATATTCTGTTATGTTTGACGTCAGAATTGTGTGACGAGACCTCATGGCAGTTGAATGCCTCACAGTGGTGAGCTGTCTCCTTACATGCTGGCCCATTCTTTTTGACAGATTCGCCTTTGGCTGTCCTTCGGGGTATCAGTGAAGTGGATGAAGTTCCACACCTTAGTTAAGTGCCCGTAAGACTAATGCAGCAGTAGCTACATTCTCACTGATAGCGCGCACGAGGGAACGCCTGCATTTGTCCTTCTGTTTCTTGGGGCTTGATCCGGCCACATGTAGAGAGGGAGTGCTAACTGGCTGTAAGCACAGTGTATTTGGGGCCGAAGAGCCTACAAGATTCTCTCCTGGGTCTGTCACTCACTTGCTCTGTGACCTCTCTGTGCCTGTTTTCCCATGCATGAGAAATCAGATCAAATCAAATCAAATGGGGATTCAGTATCTGTAAGTGCTTTGAGACCTTGGATCCACCGGTGCTATTGGAGTGCAAGTGTTATCTCGCATGTTCATGTAGAGTCGTGAGAGAATCAGTTCTAACCCAGAGTCATCGGATTACTCACATGAAGTCCACGATGTTCGAGTACCTCAGGGACATGTAAGAGCTGGAGGTGCAACTGTATCCAAAGGGAGCGACAGACCCAGCCGATCCCCGCGCTCGTGGTTGTTTGTATATTTTTGCTCCTTGGTTTTTCTTGATCATAGCTGTTTTGTTCTTGGTCTGTGTTGTCTATGATGCAGTAAGTACCCTGTACTAGCTTATGATATTCCCATACCAAAGTCATGGGGAAACCAACATTATTTTGTTTTGGGTTTATTTATACTATATTCTGCATACAGTACTTTAAATGCCAATTACAGTGCAATCTTTATTTATTGTAAAAATTTTTAAATGTACTTATGTACTAATTTGCCCTCATAGCATGTTATATTTTGTGTGTTTTATACTTTTGTAATTTTAGGTCAGTTTTGTTCCCTGGCAGCATCTGTAGTATTAACCTTCTGACATTTTCTTGTGTTTTTAAAGATAAGAAGAGCATCTAACTCATTAAATGCCAAAAAAAAAAAAAAAAAAAAAAAAATCCCATTATCAGTGACTGAAAGGTTTACATGTACCCAGAAAACCATAATCATCTCTCGGAAGAGTGCTAAGATCAATGCATTATTGTGTGCCTATATCGATGTAGTTAAGTACTAGAGAGCTCTGTATTTTGTTATTGACTATAATGATTAGTGTAATTAGACTTGTAACTGATGGTATCAAGGTAAATATATTTTTGCCAAAGCTCTGGCCTTCACAAACTCAACTTTCATCCAAATGTGTCGTGTGACCCACTGTGACGTCATTACATCTGCATTTTCTGAGACAATTGTAAGCAGGTGAAAGCAAATTCAGTGGACTAGTTTTTCAAGCTATTTGTGGGGAGAGTCTTCTGGAACACTTCAGCACTGCTGCTGTAAATGATCCCCTGAATTGGTTGAATGGTTTTAAAGGAAATAATATTTCCAGCCAAAATCTCTGTGAACGTTTGCTCTTCCAGAGAGTTCCATGCCCCGTGACCATCAGGAAAGCTGAAGTGTGGCACACGAGCAGACAGCACTTTATTCTATCGCTCTCCACTACTTGTTTTCATTATGGTCTCTTCAGTCAGGAAGTTATTCCTCCACATGGCACTATTTTGTATCACAAGTCTGTATATGTGCTATGGATAGATAACTCTATGTGTTGCTGTCACAAAGGAGCAGTAAGAGAAAGAGTTCTGTTAACCTCCCTCTACCCTTTGCCATATGTAGGATGAGTGAGCGGCTTTCTGATGCTCTGATGCTTCTCTGTATGTCACACGCATCCCTGACACAAGAAATCCAGTCATCTGAAGCAAAGCGCCCTTTGTCCTCAAAGAAAATGTTTAACCAGAAAACTTTTTTAAAGGATATTTTGCATATTATCTGCCTTGTTCTTATCAAACTTGAGATGTTGACATTTTCTAGCCCTGTTTCTTTGGCTACAATCATGCAGTATTTGTGTCAAAATTGAAAAGTGCCCTAATAGAATGTGTTTGAATGTTATCCTTGCACAATTCTTTAAATTGAAAGATGAAATGTTTTACCTCACTGTTGGACATACATTCCAAGCTTTTCAACTTTAGGAGAAAAAAATAATCATGTTTTCCTGTCTTGTAAATTTTAGATTATTTCATATACGTTGTATTAAAACTGCCATATCAATTTTAATGTATAGATTTTGCAAATACTATGCTATATGTAATACCTAACTGTATCTGTAGTGTATATGTAATATATTTATGCCCAATAAATGTTTTAATTCTTTCTGATTTAAGTAGGTTTATTCAGCCTTGAATAAGATTACTTTTATTGTTGCTCCTTTTAAATACTTAACATCCCCAAAGGTCCAGTTTAAGTGTCCTGAGCAGCCAGGCAGGCGAGGCCAAGCAGGTAACATAGTACAAGATACTTTCTGACTCCTGTCTCATGGCTGAGGTCTTGCAGGAGCACCCCCTTTGGTCTCATCCCTGCTATCCCAAAGGTACTCAGATTCCAGGATACTTCTTTAGTCGGTCTCCTGCCTTAATACTTCATCTGCAGCCAAAAGTCAGGAGTGCAGGTCTGCCTGCTGCACCCAGTCCTGGGTGTTTCCTGCTCCATGATGAACTCACAAACCACAGTAGGTAAGGGGTTAAGCTGGTGAGGAACAGAGCCTGGTGATATGTTCATGTTATGGTTAAGTTGTTTCACTAGTAATCCCCCGCCCCTGGGGGAGAGTATGTGCAAAACCTCCGTTTCTGTGGCATGACTGAAAAGTGACAAGTTGAACAAGCCATCAGATGTTACATGGACCTGACTGACACTGCAGAAAATATAGTAAAGGATTTTTTTTTCCATAAGAACAAGAGCACGGATAAAAAGGTTATTGATAGTAGAAGTTTGGAAACCAGACCAGGGAATGCAAAATCTCTATTCGTCAAGATGGAAAATAAGCACCAATGGAAAATCAGTGCTGATTCTCGGTGCAGAATGTCCTGAAGGCAGAAAAACTGATGGCTGTGTCTCCCCATGGAAGTGAGGGTAAAGAATAGAAGGGGTTGAAAGCTGCTTAGCTCTATAATATCTCCACCCCTTTTCCATTGCCTCTTCCATACCCTCGCCACAGCCTAGAAGTTTATCCTCAGGAGTCGAAACTTGAAGTCCCTGCCTGGGGAGTAATGACCTGGAGCTGAGAGGGAGGGTGCCATGCAAAATGAAACCTGGTGAGCAAAGCCATGCAGAGTCTCTAGGGGATCTAAGTTCTTCAGTAAAGTGCCTCGGTGGCTTTTAAATCTTGCGTGCATGACGACGTTGCCTGGGAAGCTTTTCATGATCTCTGCACTCACAGATTTAAAAAGTCCTGACTGGAGTACCAGTGGTTTTGAAGATCTCCAGCTGATTGCGCTGCATGGCTGGATGGAAGCCCACTTCCCCATTTCAGCGGCCAGTTGTGCCAGTATTTAGTTCTCTGTCTTAATCAAGGGCAACCTGATGGCTGGTAGAAGCTTCTAGCATGAATGAACAAATCCCCAAACAGCAACTCAGAAGAACCCACTAGGGAGAAGATTGAAAAACTAAATTACTGTCTCCAGAGAGAGGAGAAAAGGTATAATGTCTGTAACCTAAAGATGAACAGCAGCAAAAATAAACTGAAGAGCAAGAAAAATCACCTTGGAGATGAGAATTTTTGGAGGGAAAAGAAAGCTGAAAGTGAACGTGTCGAAAACCTAGAGAAGGGTCCGACCAGGACATCGCAGGTGCACATTTCAGAGTCTCCGGGAGGGGAAGCGAAAGGGAAGGAACTCCTTCCATAAGTTTCCAGAATGAGACACGAGGCCTTCATCTCAGAGACAAGGGAGGCTTCCCTCAAACTGTGGCATCCAGAAAACTCTAGAGCCAGAGAAATCTCCAACAATGCAGGAAATCAGGCCCCATGGAGGAGTTAGGATCTGAGGCTTTAGACTTCTCCAGAACTGTGCTGGAAGCCAGATGGCAGAGCCACCATTAATTCAAGACTGTAGGATGGCCCACCTTAACGAAACAGTATGAAGTGTGAAGATGGCATTTTAGAAATGCAAGGTCTCACAGATTTGCTCCAATGTACCCTTCTTCTGGGAGTTTCTGCAGCATGTGGTCTGCCCTGTAATTGAAGGAAGCAGGAAAAGGGGATCTTAGGATTTCACCCCATACTTCTCCTTAGGGCCCATATTTGCTTTCTGGCCTTTGCTGCAAATAGATTTATACCCTCTCCACTCCCAGTCACCCTAAGCGTGACTGTAAATGCCAACACTTTCATGTTAGAGCTGTAGGCTGCAGGGTCATATTCAAGGCCATTAGAGGCTGTGCGTGCCTCGAGCTGGGGAGGAGTGCAAATGGACAGGGCTTGAGTCCTCTGTTAACTGCAGCATATGGCATATTATCTGGCTAGGTAATAGAAGGCACAAGAGCCTTGTTGACTTGAATTCCACTAATTTGACAGGGAAAAGTTTATGTAACAATAACATGGTCCATACATTTTCTAACATAGCCCATATTGTTTTGCCATGGTGTGTTTATTATTTGGGGAGCTTGTTTTTTTTGTTTGTTTCAGTAAAAGGAGGTTTTTTTTTTCTTTAGTATTTTTAGTGTAAAAACGCTGGATGTGTTAGTTACATGTCTCACTGCTGTGATGAAATTCCTAACAAAAGCCAGTTAGGAAGGAAGGGTGAAGACTCTACTTTAGTTCTTATATCTAAAGCAAGGGAAATTCTAGCGGCTGGGAAGGCGTGCAGCCCAACACAGCAGCAGGAGCTCACATTGCATCTGCAGTCAGGAAGCAGAGAGACGTCGGCTGGTGCTCAGCTCACTTTGTCATCTTTTATTCATTTTTACCCAGCACATGGCATGTGCTGCCCACATTTGGGGTGGGTCTTGCCCACACTGTTAAAGCTCTCTGGAAACACCCTTAGAAACATACCCAGGGATTTGCCTTCGGAGTGATCCTATCACCTTGACAATGAAGATTAGCATCATAAAATGAATAGATTTTCTTTTTTTTTTACAGCTCCCCAGGAAAGTCATGCTATATTAATAGAACAAATGATCTTTTTAAAAACATGACCACCTCTACAGGCATATAGTATTTGACAAAAATTCAAGTAATTCACAATAAAAATATTAAGCTAGAAAACCTTTATAGTCAACCTGATAAAGAACATCTCTCTAATACTCACAATAAACATGGTACTAGAGACCCACCCCACCCCCACCCGGGGTGGGGGGGAGGTCAGGACTATTGATTCTTGCTTCCTATTCAGCATTGTACAGAGTGTCCTAGTGGAGGTGATTAAACAAGTAAAGGCACAGGTGCGCACGCATGAGTTCAAGCAGCAGCACCAAAAACAGGAAAAGGTTACAGACTGGAGAGGATACAGATATGGTGTTTACTGTTGACAGGAATGTAGCAAATCTTAAAGAACGTACAAAGAAAGTGTCAAATAAGTTGTACAAAGGTTTCAAGATATGATTTTCATAAAGAATTACATTTCTCCTAGGCTAGTAATGAGCTATACAAAAAGTAAATAAATCCATTTATTTACTTAGTAGTGTGAAAGAATAAAATGCTTGGCAATACGTTAAATAAAAGAAATGCAGTACTTCTATAGCAAAACTGAAGAAAATTTAGAACTCTATGGAAATGGAAATTTTTGTTCATAAGTTAAAAATCTTAAGATCACAAAGATACTTCCTAAATTGACTGAAATCCAGTCCCTGTGAGAATGCCATGTGGAAAAATGACAGTCTGATTTAAAATCCCTGTTGATACTCATGAACCTTAAAGCAGTAAAAAAAAAAAAAAAAAAAAATCCTGAAAGAGAATAATGAAGTTGGAAGAGTTAACACTTCCTAATTTCAAAACTCACTACAATGATACAATAATAGAGATAGCCTGATGCTATCATAAAAACAAAAACTTAGATAACTGGAATGGAAGTGGGAGTCCAGAAATTAACCCCTGTAATTCCAACAGCTTTTTTATAAGTTTGCTAAGAAAATTAGTCTAGAAAAAAGGACAACTTTCAATGATGTTGGGTCGACCAGATGGCCACTTGCAAAAGAGAACCTCTGCCAGGCGATGGTGGCGCACGCCTTTAATCCCAGCACTCGGGAGGCAGAGCCAGGAGGATCTCTGTGAGTTCGAGGCCAGCCTGGGCTACCAAGTGAGTTCCAGGAGAGGCGCAAAGCTACACAGAGAAACCCTGTCTCGAAAAAAAAAAAAAAAAAAAAAAAAAAAGCAAAAGAGAACCTCAATCCCTGCTTTTTACTGTAAACAAAAGACATTAATTTAAAGTGAGTCAAAGATGTCAATGTATGAGCTAAAGTGCCAAAATATTTAGTATTCAAAAAGACAAAACTTCATGAAAATGTGCATTGGCACCCTCATTCCTTGTAATGGGAAAGCCAAATAGAGCCACTGCTTTGGAAAATAACTGGACAAACCTTTAACATGTTAATCATATTTCACCTAGCCATTCCACTCCTAGCTTTATCCCCAAAAGAGATCATCTGTAAATACAAAACACATTCACAGACGTAGAACAATGTCATAATACCTAAATTTCCACTAGCAAATGAATAAACAAAATGGTGTATTTGTTGTATGAATGAGTACACCATATGGCAAAGTTCTCTTATATGCTACCTTGCAGATGAATCTTGAAAACAGCATGCTAAATGAAAGAAGCCAGATAATCTACATATTGCATAATTCTATCTATATGAAATGCTTAGAATGGGACACTCAAGAAACAAAAAGATTAGAAGTTGCCAGGTACTGGGTGGGGATAAATTGAGAGTGAGTGCTGAGTGGGTTCATGGTTTATTTGGGAGTGATGAAAACATGCTAGAATCAGATAAATAAGGGTGACTCCAGGCCTTGTTGATATACTAAAAACCACAGAATGTATACTTGTATAATGAGTATTTTTCTGTCCTGCCAGCCAGCTCCCAAATAATGACACAGAGACTTATTATTTATGAAAGCTTGGCCTTAGCTTAGGCTTGTTCCTAACAAGTTCTTATAGCTTAAATCAACCCATGTCTATTATTCTGCACTTTTATGTGGCTCAGATATTTTTACTCTGTACTCCCTATCCTGCTTCCTTCCTTTCTAGCTGGTGACTCCATCTTTCTCCTTCCCAGTGCTCCCTGTCCCCAGAAGTCCTGCCTAACCTCTTCCTGCCTGGCTAATGGCCATTCAGCTTTTTATTAAACCAATCACAGTGATACATCTTCACATAGTGAAAGAATATTCCACATTTCCTCCTTTTTGTCTAAATAAAAAGGAAAGGTTTAAACTCCAACACAGTAAAACTATATACAATAAGAACAGTTATCAGGTAAGAATTGCATTTATAATGTCCACTCCATTTGTATCAGGCAAATTCAAAGAAAATACTCTGTTAACTACCCTCTCTTGATGAGTCCAGAGTTTTGTACCTAATTTACTTTCTATTATAACTAAGGAAAACTGGAACTATAAGTATCTAGTCTTCAACCCCATCAAAAACCTGAGAAGAGTACAATATTATCTGAGTAAACAGGAAATGCAGAGCAAGCAACTTCCAAAACTGTAAGAAATGACAGAGACATCTGGCTGCCTGGACAGTCATCCCAAGGTTCCTCTGTAGTGTTGGGGCATCCAATCTTTGGCCTATGGGCCTAGAATATCTGATAGACTTTTCTGTAAAGCAGGAATTTTTGAAGGACTGTTCTACCCTGTCTTGGCAAAGTTCAGCAGTTGCTTTCTTTTGTGTCCTGCTTGTCCAGTTTGAACAGCAGAGTGTCAGTAGTTGAGGCAAGGGCAATTTCTTGCCCAAATGGCTAGTTTTTGCCACAAAGAAAGCAAACTCAATATAGAGAGTCTTTGATGCCCACCATCCTTTTTTGAAGTAAATGGGTGCTGCCAGGAGCAGACATATCTTACTGTCATGAAAAGCCTTATGTTATTATAACATTTTAAATGTCACATTCTGTAGGTCTTTGAAGTGTTTGAAGATTGCCTATCTATCTAAAATATATCTCTGCATGACCTTGAAAGCATACCTAACATGACTATAAGTTTGATTATTATAGATGACTATTAACCTGTATTTCTTTATTATCCTAAATAGCTTTCAAGGACTAAAACAACACATTACATTTTTAAATGATATGTATAGGTACAATCAAGAATAGAAACATATGTACAGTATAACAAAAATAACCTTAAATTTATATCAATATACAAAAATCCATACCAATGTAAAATATTTCAGACTTGGTTGCTCAAAAGTAGACTCAACAATCCACTCTTTTATCCCATTATTTCTATACTATATACATGATATATCTTTTTCTCTTCAGAAAGAGATCCCTGAATATAATCTCCTTTTTTAGTTTTTTTCCTGACCATGACCAATAACAATTTGTAAACAACCCTCCTAAGTGATGACAAACATCCATAACCCATTGAATGACCAAAACTACCCATTCTACCTCTTGGGAATGTGGGCATCATATTTTCTAGACTGCTTCTGGAGACAATGACATCTTTAGGGAATCCTGAGAAAATTGAGATAATGGTCCAGTCCTGGGAAAGCTAGCCATAACATTTGTTGTCCAGTCTCTGTGCAATGGGAAAGCACAAAGCTTAGCTGTAGACCTGGCTGGAGTAGTCTGTGAGGCTGGACCATCTCAGCCAGCAGCCTTGAAGCTGTTCTGGATACAGAACTTTGAGGAAACTGCAAAAAGGCACTCTGAGAGGCTGGGTCACCTAGGCCACTTGTTCATTGGTGCCTGGTCCCCTTGCTCTGAAAACATAAACTTTCAAAGGTAACATACATATTTGTATTAACACAGTATGGATTGTGTGTTATACACAATTCAGCCAAAGGCGATTTGTTCTGTTTTATGTTTGAGCAGGTAAAATGTGTTACTTGTCTTGTAGTTTTTTAGGTTATTTCTTTATGTCTGTATACAGGATTTTCAGGGAGTTTTCCCTGATCAAACCTGATCCTCTTTAACCTTGAACAAATCCACAGCCTTTTCTTTTCTGTGGAAAGTATAACCTCTTCCCCAAAGCAATACATTTTCTGACTTCCACTTTAAAGTTAAGGCATTTCCAAAGTATTTAGGCTGGTTTAATTCCACAATCCAATGTCTCTCAGCAGCTGTCATTCTCTGTTCATTAGCATTCAAAACATTCAAAATCAGCAAGACACCATATAGGATCCAGACCCTGTGTATTTTCCATCTTTACATGGCTTATCTTTTTCAAGTTATTTTATTTTCTCTTTAAATACTTCATCTTATCATTTGTAAACTATTTTTTTTCTGTGACTTCTATAACCATTTACTTTTTTAAGTCTATGCACATTTTGAAAACACACTCTAAGCTGTTTAGAATTTTTTTCCACCTGGAGCTTTCTTTACTGAGCATCTGCAGTGTTCTCTGACAATGTGAGACAAATCTTAAACTACTATGTCAGTGACCCATGGCTCAGCTCAGCACATGGCCCTGGCAGCTGGCTCCAGCCCACAGGCAGCAACCAGTATCCATGCCTCTGTATGCTGAGCACCAGCCCGCCTGAGATACTGTAGGACTAGAAAGTCACATCCGGCTTGTTATCCAGAACTTTTTTTAGCTTTCTCATGCCCTATGTTTGGATATTTGAGCCCCCATGTTGGATGCCATACGTAAATGGATTTTTCTTTGGGCCGCTAACTCACAAAACATGACACAGAAACTTATTATTAATTATGAAAGCTTGACTATAGCTTAGGCTTGTTCCTAACTAGTTCTTATAACAAATTAACCCATATCTATTAATCTACTTACTTTTATGTGGCTCGGTCTCCTTTACTCTCTGCTCCCCATCCTGCTGCTTCTCTATCTGGCTGGTGACTCCACCTCTCTCCTTTCCAGAGCCTTCTGTCCTCAGGAGTCCTGCCCGACCTCTTCCTGTCTAGATAATGGCCATTCAGCTTTTTATTAAACCAATCACAGTGACACATCTTCATACAGTATAAAGGAATATTCCCCAACACACTTGTGTGCTACCAGATAGGCACAGAGTTAGCCATAACCAGGAAAAGCAACAGTTCTGCCCTGGCAGCTGTGACGGCAGCTGGTCAGAATGCCCCTTTGCAGTGAAACATCCCCGAAGCCACGGCTGGGCTCTTCCCTCCATGTCAGAAATTCAAGTGTTAGGACACTTCCCGGTTGTCACCCAGATGCACTAACGGAGCATCTGCATCTGCAGGCCATGCTGATTTCATTATCAAATCACGTACATTGTAGCTTCAGCTCTGTCTCCTTGTAGACTTTTCTCAAGGATCACAGGAGGAAATGCCTTAAGAGGGGAATCCAGTTCACCATGGTTCAGGGGGAAAGGTGGGGCACCTTAACCCAGGAATATGCCACCCACTTTGTAAATACCCATTTAAACTTCTTTTAAATGCACACCATAACCACCAGGCTGCTTCCCCTTTCACAGCAGCCGTGGAATCTCCCTTTGAGTGTGCACTTTGCTTTCTATGCTTGCCAAATACTAAAGCTGTCCAAATGCTAAAGCTGTCCGTGTTCCTTGACTGAGTTCTTTCCTGAAGATGAGAACCAAGAGACTTGTAACATACTTAAAGGGTTCATTTCAAAGTATGTTAGTTATATGCTGGAAAAAAAATCAGAAAATTAGACCATGTTTACCCGCTGGAAATACATCCCAAACTTCCTGTAAAGGGAAAAAGCTCCTAGCACATAAAAGTATGGAAGGATCATAAATCCACCAGTGCTTATCATTTCTATAAGATAAAGTAGAAAACATACTAGATACTTCTCCATTTCCGGGTTCAATGGAGGGAAGGTTTATTTTTGTCTTGTGACCTAAGGGTTTTTTTCAGTCTGGTATGGTAGAGGTCATAGCAAGAGGCATGTGTGATAAAGGCCCCTCATCACAGTGGACCAGAAAGCAAAGAAAGAGAATACTAGCATTCTCTGGCCTTCTTCTTTTCCCCTTCTATGCCACCTGGGTCCCCAGCCTACACGGTGGTACTTGCCACATTCAGAGTAGGCCTTCCCCTCATGAGTTAAATCTCCCTAGAGATACCTTCACAGGCATGCAGAAGTGTACCCCACTCATCCCGTGGGTGTGTCCTATATGAGGAAAGAAAATACAGTAGCTGAAGAGGAAGACAAGGTTTGGTTGAAGAGAAGGTGTGATTGGCTGGTGTTTAGACTAAACCAGGAGAGGCATAGGCATTTGGTGGACTCTTGAGGAGGCAATTGAAGATGCAGGAGATGGTGCAGTCAGTGTAGCTGTGGTCCGCAGAAAATGGAACAAATGGGAACTGGTGAACAGCTGAAGAACTTAGCCTTAGAAACAGATGCGAAGAAGACAATGGCTGCTGAGCAAGGAAATGGAGAGTGATGAGAAATTCCGTGCTTGAAGGACCTTTGCTCTTTTAAGGAGGCAAAAAAATGAGTTGTTGAGTCATCCCTGAATAACAAAAGGCTTTGAGGAGCTGGGAGATGGTGGAGAGCTGCTGGAGAAAGGACAAGGTTTAAGAGCAGGGAAAGATGTCTTTGGAAGGACTGAGCAGCCTTTGATGACATGCCAATCAGCCATGAGCAATTGCCTTCAGCAAAGATGAGGCTGGTAAGCAGGGTGAAGAGGAACGATGTTCAGAGTGAGTGACCAGGACTTAATGAGGGGTTTAGCATTATCAAAGGAGGTCAGACCCTAGGAGGAAAAAAAAAACAGTACCTCAAAAGATACGTAGGAGGGGAGTCCAAGACGTCTGTAATTTGAAGCTCTCAAACAGATCTGACATGGTTTTGAGTACTATGCCTATAAAGTAGAAACAGAAGTAGGCTGCTTAAGACTGTTGATAGCAAACAATTATCAAGGTACTTGTTGAGTTCCCATGGAGCCACACCTCTCGTGAGCATGATTTCATTTGTCATAGCAATTCTTTATAGCATGATTCTTCTCATTTTATAGACAAGGAAAGTGAGCTCCAGAGAAGTTATTTCCTCTTGGTGTTTTGGTTGGGAGCCTAGCTTTTAATGGCTGACCTAGCCAGAGAAGTCATTTTCTCAAGATCACTGTGGCCTATATTTCCCAAAGATGGCTGTGATACATTTCCTATCCTAACCTGTACAACGTGGCCTCCCACTCTCTTCTCAAAGGATAGTCAAATTTCCCTACTCTTCATTCTAGCTGGAGCTGTAATTGCTTTAAGCAATAAATGTGTCCAAAATATCTCTACGATGTTTTTGAGGCTGTCGTGAAATGCTATGTGTTTCTGTTGGACATTTCTCTATCCTAAGGTAAGTACCATATAGGAGTTTTGGCATTCCTAAGGCCACCATGATGAAGCACAGGCTACACATTTATTCCCACCTCTGGTTCAACCCAGTTGAGCTCTCTTACCCAGCCTATGAAATCTCACTGCAGGCCTCCAAAAGACTCCCAAGTAAAAACTCCCCAGCTCAGCCCATCCTGAGATTTGGATCCACATCGTCGGAGAAATTAACTGGTTATTGCTTTACCTAATTTTGATAGTGAGTCTTTTCTGTCATCTAGACTGGCTTTAGAATCACTTAGGAGACATACCTCTTGACATGTGAGCAGGGTAGCATTTCAGGAAAGGTTTAGCTGAAAAGGTCAGACCTAGCCTGAATATGGGCAGCACCATTCCATGGCCTCAGGGCTCAGGTGGAAGAAAAAGGGAAAAGACAGGGTGAGCACCAGCGTTCCTTGTGGATAAAATGTGACCAGCTGCCTCTAGCTCCCACCAACACACCTTCCCGGCCATGGTGCTTAAATCATGAGCCGAAATACAAACTTCCTTCCTTAGACTGCCCTTGTCTGGCATTTTGTCACAACAATGAAAAGCATAACTAACACAAATATTTTGGGGGTTATGTGCAACACAGCAAATATATGCACAATAGTCTCACAGCAACAGAGAAGAAATACCCAAGGGCTGGCAAGATGGCTCAGCTGGGAAGGTGGTTCAGTGTACTGACCTAAGTTTGGTCCACAGCACCCACGTAGCAGCTCACAACCACCTATAACTACAGCTCCAGGAGAGCTGATGCCTCTGGACTCCAAGGCACCGGCACTGATGTGAACTCATATACCCCCACACTCAAGGACACATAATATGTAAACGTTAAAATAATACAGATGAATAATTTTTTAAAAGAATAAGCCAGGATTCATGAAAGCTGTATGACCTGGCAGACCAGCTTTATTTGTTTTCATTTTTTTTGAGACAAGGTTTCTGTTTATTTTTTTACACCACCACCACCACCCCTCTCTCTCTCTCTCTCTCTCTCTCTCTCTCTCTCTCTCTCTCTCTCTCTCTCTCTCGTGTGTGTGTGTGTGTGTGTGTGTGTGTGTGTGTGTGTGTATGCATGCGTGTGTGTACCCCATGTGTGAGCGCCCGTGGATGTCAGGGTGTCAGGTAAGAGGTAGGTCTCTACACTGCTCTCTAGGATTTTTTGACAGCCACATTAAACTTAAGGAGGCCCAAACTACAATAGACATTGAGAGCACAAACAGCCTGTTACATTTAGAAACTTTCGAATTAGAATTCAATGTTTCGGTGTTCACAGAGCTAAACCATCCATTCGTTCTGCGCTTTGTCCCACTGTGACCTCTTGAAATAAGAAGGCCCTACTCACCCAGGAAGCCATGTGACAACAGGCAGCAGAGCATACTAGGAACCGTGAAGCCAATTAAATGTCAAGCAGACACGAGGAGTGTCGCCCTGTGTTTCATCAGCACCGTCCAGAGAAGTGGCAAACGCATCTAAGTTGAAACCTAAGCCACTCCAAGCTCAAGAGGCCTGTGCCTGGTGGGTGTTTTCTTCCTGAATTCTAACTAAACGACTGCACTATTGTTACTGCTGAACTAATAAAAAGGCTATCCTTGAGCCACACGTGGCATGTAAATGTCATTTGTAACAAACTGCTTTTTGTTACTCCTTGTCACCAGCTGACATTGCTACCTTCTCACTGGCTAGAGTCCAGTCTAGGGAAGTTCGTATGAGGAACAAGAATCAAGAGCTCAAAGTCTCCACCATCTCAACACTATTTCATTGCTCGATTTTTTTCTGCAGTGATCCTGAACTATATCCTAATCTTGACATCAGTGATTGGCACCGTTTTCACGGCATCACCCACAGGAGTCTCTGTTCGACAGCGTGGTGTGGGCAGACACTGTGTTTTCTTTCCTGCAGTAGTTACTCCTGAAGAGATGAGGGAGGCTCTGGCGATCCAGGAGTCACTAGAGGCCAGGGAAATGGCCTTAGCAAGTCAGCCACAGCATCCAGCTTCTCCCCACATCCTCCAAGATTCTTCTTTCACTTTTTTCTTCTCTAACTTGTCCTGTGCTTTCCGAGTCTCCTAAGATGAGTGGAATAGTAGATTTGCAGATGGGCTAGCAGAGCTATGGAATAGTTCACAAGATAGCAAGCAGACATCATGTGATGACCATCAGCAGAGCAGATCTCAGGGACTGTCAGACAATTGTAAATCTCATGTTTTTAGGACCTGATGTTTATTTTCCTGGCTGAAGGTTTGGGGATAGAATATATCACAGTGTGAATTCTGTCAAAAGGCTAACACTCCTCTCACTTAGGTTGAGACGTGTCTTGTTCTCGTTTTCATCCCCCCGAAGTATTCTTGGTGGCTGCCTGTCAAAGCTCCTGTTTACTGCTGGAACTCTAGGTTTTAGGAGAACTGGGCGTGAGTCACACTGCTCTGTCTTTGCTGGATGTTACTGCCTTAGCGCAGATAGAGGTATACCAGCCCTGCTGCTTCGGACATTGCAAGTAGCTGAAGCCCTGTGACCGGCCACTTGGAGGCAATAAGAAGTGGTGGGTGCCTGCCAGGCCTGGCAGTGGGGTTTGCCTATAAACCTACTGAGTCTCTTTGGCTGATGGCTGGCTAAGAGAAGGGGGTTCTTGGAAAACCAGTGACTCTCAGAAAGTGGCATTTCTGTGTTATCACTTAGAGGATAGCCAGCAAGAACCACCTGATTTGGAAAACTCAGCGACAGAATTTTCATGTTTTATCCTAGCAAACCACTGAAATGTGTGGGTGGTTGAAGACCCTCTGATGGTCCTCTGAGTTCAGATGAAGGAACTGGACACACTAGCAGGTCAAGACATGTGTTGTGGGCTGGAGAGATGGCTCAGAGGGTAAGAGCACTGACTGTTCTTCCAGTGGTCCTGATTTCAATTCCCAGCAACCACATGGTGGCTCACAACCATCTGTAATGAGATCTGGCTCCCTCTTCTGTATACATAATAAATAAATAAATCTTTTTTTAAAAAAAGACACGTGTTGTGTTGCAGAAAATAGTAATGGTAGAAGGTAGGAGTGACGCAGGTCCATCGGTGGCTCATGATCAACAGACAGCAAGCCTCCACACTGTCAGCCGTGGCAAAGGGAGAGATCTTGTAATGGCTGCTGCTGAGAGGAGACTACGCATTCCTACAGTCCTCGAAGGACTTGAGAGCTGTATATGCTGTTATCCCATGATTGGTGATGAGATTATTTTTAGAGATAAACCCCCATTTTAGATTATTTCTCTTACTTTATGAAGTTTGTTCTTAGATCCTTGGCCAATTTGAGGACACTGACCAAATGAAAAATCTGGTCCTACAATTTTGAGTAAATGTCAGTAAGCTTTATAACCATATGTTAATGTTTCAACAAAGTTCACTTATCATATCAGCTGACAATTGGAATCCTAATCAATGTTTAATGTCTGTTTCCAGGTCCTAATAACAATGGTAGTGATAAATGGCAGTTGTGAGCTGG
This sequence comes from Peromyscus eremicus, assembly GCF_949786415.1. Lineage (NCBI taxonomy): Eukaryota > Metazoa > Chordata > Mammalia > Rodentia > Cricetidae > Peromyscus > Peromyscus eremicus. The sequence goes on along the minus strand of NC_081421.1, from coordinate 25,262,901 downwards.
GGCATGACAAGCTCTTCAAGCTGTGCCTGTGAAATAGCACACACAACTTCAACCTCCATCATGCCTCCTTGGGGAGGCTCCAAGCTTCCGTTTATCCCCCATGACATAGCCAGTGCGTTTCCTTTTGACTTCTTTGAACTATGAGTTATTCAGATGTAATTATGCAATTGATTCCTAGTTTAATTTCATTATGATAGAGAACAGTCTATGTACAACTTGAATTGTTTCATAAACTGTGTTTTCATTTTCACTCATTTCCAAGTACATTCTAGATTTCTTCTTCAGTCCATTGTTTATTTAAGAATGTTTTAGTTAATTTCCATGTTTTTGTGGATTTCTCAAACTTCCTAGTAAATGATTTATGATTTCTCATTAATTTCATCATAGCCAAATAACTTGCTTTGCATTATGTCATTCTAATCTAGTTTTTTTTTCCTTCTTCAGGACCTTTTTCATGAAGCAAGGCATGATAGTATACTCTTTGTAATGCCACCATGTGGAAGGCTGAAGAAGGAGAACCTAGAGTTTAGGTCCAACCTGGGCTACAGTGAAGTGTGTAGCCGGGGCTGGCCTTAAATGCTCAGTTCTCTGTGCTTCCATGTTCCAAGTGCTTGGATTGCGGGCAAGTGTCACTATGTATACCACATACAATCATCTGAAGCTGCACTATCTATCATATGTGTCGTTATCCTCTCCATTAAAGTGGAAGAGCCACGAGGGCAGGGATGAAACAGAGGTTTTTGATCACTGTGTGTTCTGTACTCAGAACACTGCCTAGGACATAGTGGACGCTCGGTAGCCAATGAATACGAACATCTATAGATGAGCACTGACTCCTGTGTGATAATTCTTGTGCATCTAATCACCAACTATCTTTACTAAAGATTGAGGTCCGCGTTGGTAGATAATGCCCCCTCAGCTTGTTTCGGTTCTAACCTGGGCTTTTGGCATCAAGGTTTATGAATTTGGTGAACTTGAACTATAGTACAGCACTAAATGACTGGAGCATCTTTCTCTTCCTTTGAGGTGGACAGCAGAGAGTTACAGGAGTCAGGAGGAAAGAACGGTATGGCAGTAACAGCAGCTCTCTCCCCTTGCTGTTGGTTCTTGTTTCTAGATTCTTCCCCTGCCTGGGGTTGTTTTTCCCTCGAATAACCTGCTTCTAAGTCAATAAAACTGGTCCCAAGATGATGATGAGCATCTTTTATAACAACTAAGCTCTAATCCCAGATTCTAATCCTGGCTCCTCAGCCACACACCTGTAGACCCTGCAGTCAGTCACCTTGCCTTACAGAGCTGCGCTGGCTTTCACTTTGACTGTAGGGAGGCATCCTGCTTCCCCAGGTCATTGTGGGACAGAGGAAGTGAGACAGTGCTGTGAAAATGATGACGTAGGTAGCAATGCTCAATTTTTAATTAAGAGATGAAACTGGAGACTCATTCTTTCTGAGATTTTGGTTACAACAGTGATGGGCAGCCATTACAGGCACCCTTAGACTGCACTGCACAGGCTGTCAGAGATGCTTCCAGCACTGTTAAACTGTCTAGAAATACTGACAGGGACGTGTGGCTCAGTTGGGAGAGTGCCTACCCAGTGTGCATGAGACTCTAGGTTCAATCCTCACTGCTGCATACAAATGATATGAGGCATGGCAGTGCAAGCCTGTACAGAAGATAAAGAATGGCAAGAAGTTCAAAGCCAGCTTTGGCTACATAGTAAGTTCAAAACAGCCTGGGATACGTAAGATTCTGTCTTTTAAAAAAAGTCATGATGTCATAAGTATATATTCCGTCAATCATTTCGCAAACACAAGTGAAGCACTCTCATTGTACAAAGCACCATTCTTACTGTAAAAGAAAAAAAAAAAAACTAAGGAGGAGAACCCCTGATCACCTAGATTTCCATTCTGCTGGTCAAGTCCAACATGTGCAGTGAAGGAGAAATTATCTAGAAATGTGTAGCATAGTATTCACCATGGAGGTGTGGAAATTGGGTTGTAATGGAATATTGGAAAGTAATAGCTGAAGTGTGTCCAGAGGAATAAATAAAAAGTCAACAAATAATGAAGGAATAAATGGTGCCTATCCAGTACTTAATATTAAAGCCCCTGGAAGCCGAAGTCCAGCAAGGAATTGAAGAAGGAAAGGAAGGAGTCTGTAGAGGAATTACCATCATTTGATTTTGAAGGTGTCAAGAAGGAACCTGTTAGGAGTGGAGAGAATATGGTAAAGTTAACTCTAGGGATTTATGTGACCATGGCTATCCTGGGATTTGGTATGTAGTCCAGGCTGACCCTGAACTCACAGAGATCCACCTTCCTCTGCCTCCCAAGTGCTGAGATTAAAGATGTGTGCCACCATGTCCTGCCCTTTCCTGGCTTTTTGACACAGAGTCTGGCTATGTGGCCCATGCTGGCATTGAACCCTTGCTCTTCTGTCTCTGCCTCTCAGTGGCTGGGATTACAGGTGTGCTTCACACCTGGCCTCGATGTGTACTTATGAACCACCTTTACCTCTGGTTACATATGTGCTACTTATGTGGACCCATCTTTTGTTGTTGTATTTAGTCATAATTTCTGCATGCTACAATTTGGCTTATACATGATTTAACTTTTTAACTCCACCCTGAATGTGACTCCAAATGTCTAATGCTCTTAATATCAACTCACCTTTATTTTTGAGTTCTATTAATTCAATTATCTCAAGAGTATGTAATTGGCCCAAACCACATATCTGCTCTTAAGTCAAATAACTATCTCATCTTCTTCTACCTGTAACTAGAAAGAACAGATTCCCATAGTATAAAAATGGCCACAAATCTCATTGTTCTTAGAGTGGTCGTTTGATTGGGAGAGTTCCTCCCTACTCATAACACATCCAGATACTCTATGACATGTTGTCTACATGCTTAATTTGAATTGTTTTATATGTTAAGAAAATTTGAATTATCTCCCAATAAAAGTATTATTTTCTCCTTTTTGCATATTTATCAAAGTAAGATTATGTAACAAAATTATTTGAAAGTATACAATTCAATGGCACTTCATACATTATAAGATAGTCTCAAGCCTTCTATAACTAAGTTAGCATGCAGATTTTCCAGTTATTTAATAAGTAGTTGATATAGTCTTGGAATCTAAGTGAGAATTAAAATAAATCAACTGTACTATAGTACTTGTAATTTCGAAGAGGTTCAATGTGAGATACTTCGGCTGGTGAATCATTTAGAATTAGCACCTTGACCGCCTAAGAGAGTCCCTGGGTATGTTGAATACTTACACCTGGGCTCTGCCTGCAGAAGGTGCAGCTGGTTCGGCACATGACTCTGGCATCAAAGACTTTGACTATATCTCGAGGTGATGCTGATGTGAGGCTGTGATGAAGCCTGTAGTTGGAGATGACGGCATTGTCATAAATGCGTTTCTGGAAAGGACACATAGGAGCAAACTCTGACCCAGGGACAGAAGCCACTTCAATGGAAACAGGAGACTCTGAGGTGAAGGAAGTATGGCAATGCTGGGAGCTGTGGACAGGGAAAAGGCACACAGACCTGCTGCTCCCAAGTGATCCATGACCGGTAGTCTCCAATGGCTGAGGGGTCTTATTAGAAATGTGCGCTTCTTGCCCACCCCAGACCTGACTACTGCACTTAATAACACACGCAGGAAACTCACATGCACTTTAGAGTCTAGGTTCTCAGAGAAAGACAACAGAGTAATTGATAAGAACAAACTCCCTCCTGTGAAAGGATGTGTCAATGGCAGAGGAAAGCTGGTCTACCTCAGCTCCTCCCCAACCCTGCTCTGGGGCTGTCCAGCTCCTCCTTCCTCCATGGTTTTTCAGTCTGTGGTGACTGTCACTCATAACAGTCATATGGCTTGAACTCTACTCTGTCCAGGTCTGTAGTTTGAAGAATGTAAGCACAAGGGTGGACAGGGACATAGTCCCCAGGGTGCTGCTCCAGGACGGCTTTTCTTTTTCATTTTTAATAGGATATTGACAAGTTAGAACTGCATATTGGACAAAGTGATACATGATATGTGTGTCAAACCATGCTATGATGTCTCAGCAAAACTGGTTCCAGGACCTTCAAAAATGCCCAAATCCAGATGTCCAATTCCCTTATATAATGTGATGCAGCCTGCATATAACCCATGCATATTCACCCTATGCTGTAAACCAACTCCAGATTGCTTGGATTGCTTGTAACACTTACAACAATGTAAACTATGTTCATACTTGTATACTGTGTTGGTTAAGGGCTGGGGACCTAGACCAGTGCTAAAGTGCTTGCCAAACATGCACAAAGCCCTGAGCTTGTGCCCCAGTACCACACGTGTTATAGAATATTAGTTTAAGATGTGTTATATTTGTTTATGCTGTGGAATGTTTGTTTAATGATGCAAAGATGTGTTGCAGTGTTTTATGTTGCATTTGTTTAACTCTGCGAAGCTATGTTACTTTGCCTGTCTAAAACACCTGATGGTCTAAAAAAAAAAAAAAAAAAAAAAAAAAAAAGAGCTGAATGGCCAATAGCAAGACATGAGAAAGATAGGCAGAATTGGCAGGCAGAGAGAATAAATAAGAGAAGGAATCTAGGAGGAGCAAGAAGGATGAAGAAAGAGCAAGAGAACAAGGAGAAGAGGACTTCAGGGGCCAGCCACCCAGCCACCCAGCCACCCAGCCACCCAGCCAGACACCGAGTAAGAAGGAAAGAAAAGGTATACAGAAACAGAGAAAGATAAAAGTCCTGAGGCCAAAGATAGACAGGATAATTTAAGTTGGGAAAATCTGGCAAGAAACAATCTAAGCTAAGGCCAAGCATTTATAATTAAGAATAAGCCTCTGTGTGTGCTTTATTTGTGAGCTGGGTGGTGGGCCCCCCAAAAGAACAAAAGGGCAAAAATCAACCAACACACACACATACATACACATACACACAGATATACACACACATATACACGCATACACACACACACACACACAAAGGCTCTCCTCATGCTGTGTAGCTGGAAGTGACCTTGAACATCTGATCTTCCTGCCTCCACCTCCCTATTAGCTTTTTCTTTTATTACCTGAATTTTTTAGGTCAAATCTCAAAACCTGTTTACCAGATGGTATGTATTTAGAGAAAGCTTTTCTTTCTATTAATTTTTTAAGATTACCTTTATTAGGGCAGGCATGGAGGCACACACCCTTAATCCCAGCACTCAGCAGGCAGAGCCAGGCAGATCTCCGTGAGTTCAAGTTCCAGGACAGGCACCAAAACTACACAGAGAAACCCTGTCTTGAAAACAACAACAACAACAACAACAAAAAATTGGAAATAAAAAAAAACATTACACGCCGGGCGGTGGTGGCGCACGCCTTTAATCCCAGCACTCGGGAGGCAGAGGCAGGCGGATCTCTGTGAGTTTGAGGCCAGCCTGGGCTACCAAGTGAGTCCCAGGAAAGGCGCAAAGCTACACAGAGAAACTCTGTCTCGAAAAAACCAAAAAAAAAAAAAAAAAATTGCACACTGAAATTAACAAAATCCAAAGTCTATACATCTCAATGAACGTCTCTACAGTTAGGATATCCATTTATGATTGACGCTGTGGATCTTCACAATGGTTTTTACACTTTCATTATCAATTATATTCTATACACTCACCCACCACCACAAGAGTTAGAACTAGAGAAACAATTAGCTATATATCCTCTTGCATCCCTCCTGCCCGTTACCAGAACTCAGTCCTCCCTCGTCTTCTACCTAGCTTCTTCTGTTCTCCTCCCTACCCGTCAGTCTGCACCCACACACACATTTATTTACACATATATGTACACCACTGACTAAGTCCCACATGTGAGGGAGACCATGCAGGTTTTTTCTTTTTGCAATTGTGTGACCACACTTAATAGTATACATTCTAAGTCCATCCATTTTCCTGGAAATTTAGTGATTGCCTTTTTTTCTTTAGAGCTGAATAGTATTCATATACATAGACATCAATTTTTCATTACCCATCCATCGTCTGTTGGGCGTGCCGGTTGATTCCAGTTCCTCACCATGGTGAATATCTTTATGGAAGGGTGTGGAGTTCTCTGGGAAGGTAGCCAGTGTTTAAATAGCCAGGGTTTATGGCAGTCCTAGTCTTATTTTTTTTTTTTTTGAGGAATCTCCACACATTTTGTAGGCTAGTATACAGAGTAATGGGTCTCCTCATGGAATCTTCACACAGGTGAGTCATTAGGCTTGTTCTTCTCCTCCCCCCACTCTCCTCTGCTCCCCCCACTGCCCTCTGCTCTCCCCCACTCTCCTCTGCTCTCCCCCACTCTCCTCTCCTCCCCCCACTCTCCTCTGCCCTCTGCTCTCCCCCACTCTCCTCTGCTCTCCCCCACTCTCCTCTGCTCCCCCCCACTGCCCTCTGCTCTCCCCCACTCTCCTCTGCTCTCCTCCACTCTCCTCTGCTCTCCCCTACTCTCCTCTCCTCCCCCCACTCTCCTCTGCTCCCCCCACTCTCCTCTGCTCTCCCCCACTCTCCTCTTCTCCCCCCACTCTCCTCTGCTCTCCCCACTCTCCTCTGCTCTCCCCCACTGCCCTCTGCTCTCCCCCACTCTCCTCTGCTCTCCCCCACTCTCCTCTGCTCTCCCCCACTCTCCTCTGCTCTCCCCCACTGTCCTCTGCTCTCCCCCACTCTCCTCTGTTCTCCCCCACTCTCCTCTGCTCTCCCCCACTCTCCTCTGCTCTCCCCTACTCTCCTCTTCTCCCCCCACTCTCCTCTGCTCTCCCCCACTCTCCTCTGCTCTCCCCCACTGTCCTCTGCTCTCCCCCACTGTCCTCTGCTCTCCCCCACTCTCCTCTGCTCTCCCCCACTGTCCTCTGCTCTCCCCCACTCTCCTCTGCTCTCTCCCCCACTCTCCTCTGCTCTCCCCCACTCTCCTCTGCTCTCCCCCACTCTCCTCTCCTCCCCCCACTCTCCTCTCCTCCCCCCACTCTCCTCTGCTCTCCCCCACTCTCCTCTGCTCTCCCCCACTCTCCTCTGCTCTCCCCCACTCTCCTCTGCTCTCCCCCACTCTCCTCTGCTCTCCCCCACTCTCCTCTGCTCTCCCCCACTCTCCTCTGCTCTCCCCCACTCTCCTCTCCTCCCCCACTCTCCTCTGCTCTCCCCCACTCTCCTCTGCTCTCCCCCACTCTCCTCTGCTCTCTCCCACTCTCCTCTCCTCCCCCACTCTCCTCTGCTCTCCCCCACTCTCCTCTGCTCTCCCCCACTCTCCTCTGCTCTCCCCCACTCTCCTCTGCTCTCCCCCACTCTCCTCTGCTCTCCCCCACTCTCCTCTCCTCCCCCACTCTCCTCTGCTCTCCCCCACTCTCCTCTGCTCTCTCCCCCACTCTCCTCTCCTCCCCCCACTGTCCTCTCCTCCCCCCACTGTCCTCTGCTCTCCCCCACTCTCCTCTGCTCTCCCCCACTCTCCTCTCCTCCCCCACTCTCCTCTGCTCTCCCCCACTCTCCTCTGCTCTCCCCCACTCTCCTCTGCTCTCCCCCACTCTCCTCTCCTCCCCCACTCTCCTCTGCTCTCCCCCACTCTCCTCTGCTCTCCTCCACTCTCCTCTGCTCTCTCACACTCTCCTCTCCTCCCCCACTCTCCTCTGCTCTCTTCCACTCTCCTCTCCTCCCCCACTCTCCTCTGCTCTCCCCCACTCTCCTCTCCTCCCCCACTCTCCTCTGCTCTCCCCCACTCTCCTCTGCTCTCCCCCACTCTCCTCTGCTCTCTCCCCCACTCTCCTCTCCTCCCCCCACTGTCCTCTCCTCCCCCCACTGTCCTCTGCTCTCCCCCACTCTCCTCTGCTCTCCCCCACTCTCCTCTGCTCTCCCCCACTCTCCTCTGCTCTCCCCCCACTCTCCTCTGCTCTCTCCCACTCTCCTCTGCTCTCCCCCACTCTCCTCTGCTCTCTCCCCCACTGTCCTCTGCTCTCTCTCATTCTCCTCTGCTCTCCCCCACTCTCCTCTGCTCTCCCCCACTCTCCTCTGCTCTCTCCCCCACTGTCCTCTGCTCTCCTCCACTCTCCTCTGCTCCCCCCACTCTCCTCTGCTCCCCCCCACTGTCCTCTGCTCTCCCCCACTGTCCTCTGCTCTCCCCCACTCTCCTCTGCTCTCCCCCACTCTCCTCTGCTCTCTCCCCCACTCTCCTCTGCTCTCTCCCCCACTCTCCTCTGCTCTCCCCCCCCACTGCCCTCTGCTCTCCCCCCCACACTGTCCTTTTCTTCCTGCTTAGCCTCCTCTGCTTGCTCCATTTGGCCCACTACACACTCTGGTCCCCTCCTCCCTTGACATTGCTACCTCCTTTCTTACTTTCCAGTTTCATGACCTACACGTGTACATGTAAAAGCACACAAATACATGTAAGGGAAAGTATTCAGTGTTTGTCTTTCTAATTCTGTCTTTTTATTTACTAAAATGATTTGCATTTGTACCCATTTTGTAGCAAATATTATGATTTCACTTTTCTTTATGGCTCCAAGGATTCTGTTATGTATCTGTCTTGTGTTTTCATTGTTGACTCAGCACCTGATGGACATCTAGGCTGGCTCTGCTTTCTCACTATTGTGAAGAGAGGTGTAACACACAGGAGTGCAGGTATCTCAGCATAAGGTATGGAGTCCTTTGTTATGTGCCCAGGAGTGATATGGCTGGGTCATATGATGGCTGCCTTTTCAGCTTTTTGAGGAACCTCCACTCTGATTTCCTACCGAGGCTGTACCAGTTTACCCTCCCACCAACGGTAAATAAGGGTTCCTTGGCAGGACTTTTCTTATATTTGAACACACACATAAGGCAAGTGAGGGTTAAGGGCCTGTGAATATCTGTTTACAACTGAAAGAGCTGGGAAAAGAAAACAGGAAAGAAAATAATGTACAGGCTCATCAGAGAAGGTTAAGTACATTTTAGCCAGTGAATTCACAGGATAAATATTCATGACATTAGCTTAATTTCTGATAGGACTCAAATACTGGGAAGATTTCCTTAATAACTTCTTGAGTTGAAACAGGGCAAATGTTTAATTTTATTGATATAAACATTTGTGTGGAGGGGCAATGTATATAAAGATAAATATGTAGGATGGTGGTCACAGAACCTTCACAGTGGTGTTTTTTCAGATAGACACTCTAATAAATTAACTGGGGATATGTATTGCCTTCCCCAGCACAATGAAAACATTACAAAAGAAGGGACTTAATGTTGCTTACAGCTTCATTCCTGTCTGGTGAATGTGCACCGCTCACATGTGTGTATTGAAGGAATGAGTTAATGAGCAAAAGAAAGAAGTGCAGTGTCTATGCAGGACTAAGCCACAGTTCAGACCCATGGAGCTCAGGGGTGTCGGGGGAGCAAGTCACTCAAGCAGATGGGAATGCACACAGCCTTGAGTCTCGGCTTCTCCAGTACCAAGGTAGCCCCGCTTATGATGAAATAGATGATGAGTATTGTGTGATTTCACACTGCTTCCAAGCCTAGAGGATGCTTTCGTCCACCTCCCGCTACAATAACTACGATAGATAATAATGATAGTGCTCTAGTGAATAAACAAGATATGCAGGCATCTTCCTTCCCATAGGCTCTTAATGAAAGGTTTTAAACCAGCTGAGACTCTAGAGCAGCAGTTCTCAACCTGTGGGTCACGACCCCTTTGGGGTCAAACAACCCTTTCACGGGGGTCACCAAAGACCATAGGAAAACACAGATATTTACAGTTAGGAAGTAGCAATTAAAAATAATTTTATAGTTGGGGGTCATAACAACAGGAGGAACTGTGTTAAAGGGATGCAGCATTAGGAAGGTTGAGAACCGTTGCTCTAGGGTTTAAAGCTCACTTGCTGGTGATGGAAGCCCAGAAAAGAGAGCAGAAAGGCTTCTGCTTTCCCATTGCCTTCCGAGTACCACCATCTGCTGTGCTGACTCCCAGGGTGACCGTCCTGGAAAAGAGTCAAGAAAGATGGCATAGGAAGCCAGAGACTTGTGGATACCAACACAAAATAGATTCGGAGACCCTGATGTGAGAAGGAATCCTCCCATCATTCAGCAATGCTGAAACTTTCCACTCTTCATGCTGAGGACTAATGTGTGCAAGCACAGGCTGCTAAATGACCTCCTTTGCCCAGCCTTCTGGTCCGGCATTATGGTATTGTTGTCTCAAAGATTTCTCTGGAGAAACCCTTAATTACTGTTGATGAGGTATTTTATCATCTGCTCCATTCTCTTCAACCTCACCCCATTGACAGATGGAGGTTAGTCTTTATATGCAAATGCTATCTCTTAATTCCTGTCCTCAGCCTTTGTTGGTTCTACACTGAGCTTAAGGTAATGACCAGACCAGGGATGATGGCACACATTTTTAATCCCAACACTTGGGAGGCAGAGGCAGGAGGATCTCTGTAAGTTTGAGATCATTCTGGTCTAAATAGTGAGATCCTGGAGAGAGAGAGAGAGAGAGAGAGAGAGAGAGAGAGAGAGAGAGAGAGAGAGAGAGAGAGTCAGCCACTCCCACCTTGCTCCAGCCTTCTGATGTCCCAACAACTCAGAAATATGTTCCCTTCCAACTCAGACCTTTCATGCTGTAGGTCAATTCTGGAATTGCACTCATCCTTCAGTCACTGACACTTCACATTGTAGTAGAGTGTCACCTCTCAAAGGACGCCCTTCTGTTTTGTGCTTTAAACAAACTAGGGTGTCCTAGTTAGGGTAACTATTGCTGTGATGAAACACTGTGACCAAAAGCTTCGGGAGGAAAGAGTTAATTCGGCTTACACTTCCACATCATAGTCCATCCCTGAAGGAAATCAGGACAGGAACTCAAGCAGGGTAGGAACCTAGAGATAGGAGCTGGCAGAGGCCATGGAAAGGTGCTGCTAACTGGCTTTCTCCTCATGGCTTACTCAGCCTGCTTTCTTATAGAACCCAGGACCACCAGCCCAGGGATGGTACCACCCACAATGGGCTGGGTTCTACCCCATCAATCACTAATTAAGAAAATGCCTATGGAGCCGAGCGGTGGTGGCACACGCCTTTAATCCCAGCACTCGGGAGGCAGAGCCAGGCGGATCTCTGTGAGTTCGAGGCCAGCCTGGGCTACCAAGTGAGTTCCAGGAAAGGCGCAAAGCTACACAGAGAAACCCTGTCTCGAAAAAACCAAAAAGAAAAAAAAAGAAAAGAAAATGCCTATGGGCTTGTCTACAAGGGATCTTATGGAGGCATTTTCTCAATTGAGGCTCCTTCCTCTCTGATGACTCTAGCTTATGCCAAATTGACATAAAACTAGCCAGCAGACTTGAGTAAATGTAAGTTTCTCAATATTCACCTAGCTCTTCTCTATTACGGCACACAATTCCATTATAATTAAATAACTATTGAGCAACTATTTGTGTAACATTAGTTTTCCTCACTGGAAAGACCATATCAGTCATAGCACTGTGATGGCTGGTGTGACTGACTTACAATTTCTTCTTCAGGACTATTTTTATTTTACAATATTGGGGGAATTATATGTGTGTGGAGTGAGAGAGGAGATTACATATCTCAACTGGTTTATTTATAAAGGGTAACAAGAACTAGGGCAGAAGTTGGAGGGATTTGGGGGTTATACTGGTAAGCATGTGCTGATATAACTGAGTAACAAGGCAGACTGGATCAAACCACAGAAATATGGTTCTTACTCTTGAGGCCATATGGTCCAGACCACAGTGCCAGGGAAACTGGCCTCCATGAGAACTCTCTTCCAAACTTGGAGATGATTTCTTGTTGTGTCCCCTCAGCGTGGAAGCGTGGATGGGAGGGCTCTGGTCTCTTTCTTCTTCTTCTTCTTCTTCTTCTTCTTCTTCTTCTTCTTCTTCTTCTTCTTCTTCTTCTTCTTCTTCTTCCTTTTTCTTTTGTTCTAAATTACATTGATTTTGTGTATGTGTGTTTGCACATGTGCATACACATGACAAAGCAGTCAGAGGACAACTTACAGGAGTCGGTTTTCTCCTACCATGTGGGTTCCAGGGATCCAACTCAAGTGCTCAGACTTAGCAACAGGTGCCTTTATCCACTAAGTCATTTCGCCAGCCCCCTCCTTCTTTTCTTATCAATGGCACTAATCCTACCATGTGAGCCCCATCTTCATGGCCCTTAATTACCACCTCAGATGCACATTTCTAAATGCCATGGCATCGGAGGTTAGTACTTTGTACACAGTGAGGGTAGGGTGTCCCGGTCACAACTCAGTCAACGGTAGGGCTATGAAAAGATTTCTAATGGTGGGAAGTCTTAAACAGTGATGGTAGACCCCATGAAAAAGGGACCACTATAAAATTCCAGAAGAGAGGGGACAATTGTAGGAGTTCAAAACAGAAAGAGGGCATAAGGTAGCCACTGCCATTTTAGTCAGAGTGGTGTTGGTTTCCCATAGGAGACTCTCAACAAGATCGGGGCTGTTGATAGTCCCTCATAGAAGAGAGGGAGACTCATTAGAATATCATCTAAGAGTTCCACTGGTAACAGCCTTCTGTAAACACACCCCGATGTATACAACCTTCCCAACTGTTCTTGGTCTCAGGAAGTGTCTTTTCAGAGGCACTGCTCCCAGATAAGAGAGGAGAGGACATGGTCAGCTCCCTGTGGCTTCTTCCACACAGGGAAGGATAATCTCTGATGATATTTTATTCCTGTTATAAAATACAAGGCAAGTGTGTCCGCTGAGGCCAGGGAGTTGTTCAGATTATTACATGAAGAACAAGAAAGAGCTGCTACAGTGTGTTCCTTCCCCTCAAGTTCTTCACTCAGATCCAACACCCAAGGTGACAGCATGATGACACAAGGTCCTTGGTAAGTGATGATGGGATGGATTTGCCATGACTGAGACTAGAGACCACTTACTGACCACAAAGAGCTAACATATTCTTCCCCGCTACCATCCTGGTTCATAGGGAAGAAGTAGAGACTGAAGAACTTCTGTGTGGAAGGAACGGCAGTTGAAAGCTCTAGAATGAGAGAGAGATGAGAGAGAGTTGTGGTCTTAGAATGAGATACTGAAATGAAAACGTTCAGAAGAGCTGCTTCTGGTAAAGCCCACATGCATCACACAGGATTGAGTAGCTGACATGCAGGAGGGAAAGGTACCTGGAAACAGGAAACAAGTCAATCTACTAACCTGCCTCAGGGTTCTAGCTACTCAGGCATGTCCAGTCTCCTTGCATCCCAGGACAGCTATGAATGTAGCCGTAACACAATTGTGGGTGACAGTGTTATTTCTTACTACCGAATGGCTGGACACACCCCGGTAGTGCTTAGAAGGTGCTGTGCCTGGTAACCAGCCTCGCTTATAACTTTGTCTTAACAGGGCTGATCCTCTCACCCTGGGCTTCCCGTGCCCCAGCACTGTTCCCTTTCAGCTTTCAGAGGTGGAAAATGGCCAGTTTCTCACGCTCCTCTGCTCTTTCTCCTCCTATCAAGGCTTCATATCTGGAAGCTATTTGGGACAGATACAAAGATAAAAAAGACAGAGGAAGCAAGGAATGATAACGAGTCATCACAGGAGCCACAGAAATCACAGACGACAGTTGACATTTATCTGATATCGGAGGCTTGTTTTTGGCTCCTGAGACTAAATGAAATCCTTGCTTTGTAACAACTCTGTTAGGGAAAGATGGCTCTGGGAACCAGGCACTGCCAACACTGCCTCATGAATGGTTTCCTAAAGAAGAGGCTGGGATTAATGATTGTAGCAATTAGTGTCTTTATGAAGAACTGCTAAGACCAGGAAACGGTTAAATTAGGAAACATGCCATCATTCAGAGAAGACATTACTAACAGATTGGTGGTAGTGGCAGTGATATTGGTCATGATGATGGTGATGGTGGTGGTGACAGAGGTAATGATAATGGTGATGAAAGTGTTGGTGGTTATGGTAGTGGTGATGGTGATGATGGTGTTGGTGGTTATGGTAGTGGTAATGGTGATGATGGTGTTGGTGTTATGGTAGTGGTGATGGTGATGATGGTGTTGGTGTTATAGTGGTGGTCATGGTGATGGTGGTGGCAGTGACATTGGTGGTGGTGGTAGTGATGATGGTGATGGTGGTAGTGACAGTGACAGTGGTGGTGGTGGTGATGGTGGTGATGATGGTGATGGTGGTGACAGTAACATTGGTGGTGGTGGTGATGATGGTGATGATGGTGATGGTGGTGATGGTGGTGATAGTGACAGTGGTGGTGGTGATGATGGGTGAAAAAGACCATCTCCACGTAGTACCATAAGTCCTCCTATGATCTTCCTGGGCCTATTTAACCATCTGCCCTGTCACTGCTGTAGATTGTCCCTGTGCCTGCAACTCCCCAGACACACGACACGCTCCTCTGCCTACGTCTCCTTAGTCCCCAGAGCCTAACCAGCTCATTAGGACTTCACTTACGAAGTCAGATGGTCACTTTTGTAACAATGATCACTTTTATGTGAAGACACAACTTTTCTTCTCTTTAGATGACCTTTCTTAGCCCAACAGCTCTCCTCCTCTATACCCTGACTAAATCTCAGCATTCTCACCATAGGATATACGTTCAGACATCTTCTTGTGTGTCTTCCTTTCTGGGTACTGTTAGCTAAAGGGCCAAGACTGCATCTTGTGTGCTGTTTATTCCCATAATCCTCAATCTGCAACTGATGAAGTCGAGAACACCCTTGAAGTCCTTTGGTAACAATCTGGCCAAACTGTCTACACGAAATTTTAACACCCCCAGCTTTTCTCACATCTCACCTCCAAGCCTCAGTCAGGTGGCGTTGAAGAGTTTATCTCTGTGTTTTGCCCAAGAGGGATGATTAGCTCAGATGCCTGTTCATATTCTTACACACTCTGCCTTTCAAAAGTTCTCCTCAAGTGTGGTAGAGGATGGATGCGCCTCTGATAGCCTGAGTTTGCGTGCTAGTGTCCAGTGACTTTCTTCTGGTGTCACCTGCCCTGTTCACAACAGGTGAATGGGATAGTCAAAGAGAGCAGTGGGTCTAGTCAAATCTCTGCTCACCACAGTCTCTAGCTATATAGCTTTGGATGACTCAAAATTTGTTTCCTCAAATTAACCTATAAAATAGTCTAGTAGTTCCCCACTAACACTCTTGCGGTCCCTAACCCCAGTTAGGCGCCAGGAAGATGTCTTCCACTCTAGTGAGGAATTAGGACACACCAAGTGGTTTCTGACCATGTGAGTGCCATAGCCGTTTGATTTATTCTGTCTTGTCCCTTTCGAGCCCTGCAACCCATGCTTTTCATTGTTTTTTTGCCTCTACACAGTATTAGTTCCATGAGGGCAGAGTTTTTATTTCTTTGAGGTGGGAAGCCATAGCACCTAGTAATGTATAAGTTAGGCCCTCCATAAATATTTGCTGACTTTTGTAAAGTGTGAAAAGAAAAATACAGTTTTGAAATAATAAAAATATAGATGAATGAGCCTATAATGGATGATTTCCAATTCTGTATTTTAAAACACCACATTATAATAAAAAAATAAAAAAATTCATTGTGGCCCAGCTGCAGCTGGGGTCTGTGTTGAAGTCTGTGGCTCAGGTTGCCACTAGGGCCTACACAGAGGCCCAGGATCTGGGCTGGAGCCTGTGGCTTTGTTGGAGTCTGAGAGCCATGCCATAGCAGTGACCATATAGATATGGGTAGCCTGTGCTGCCACCCTGGGCCACGGGGTTATCCAGGTCCAGGCTGCTGTCGAAGGTCATGTCTGGGTCCATGGCCCTATAACGGCCAGAGTCAGGGTTGGTGTATTCTCGAATATTATTAATGGACCAGCCTTAATAATATTCTTCCCAGGGGCCCAGAGAAATTACAAATGGTGAGAATTGTTTTCAGGAAAAGAATCTAAGTAAACCATGCTCTTTGTCCATTTACTTTATTCCTCTATGACAAAATTCTATCTATATAGCTTCAGCTCCATCCTCACATTCAGCTCCTCTCTGTGCCCCCTTTCCCTGTCCTAATAGTTTTAGTAAGCTCCTATGCTTTTGACCTCATCTTCATTCTCTGTTCCTTCATCCTCCATCTTTCTTTCCTTGCTCCTTCCTTACCCCTGGCTCTGAGAAAACTCTACAAGAGATCTGCCTTACCATCTACTGAATCTCTGCCTTTCTCTCTTTTCTCTGGCCATGCAACTCTGTCTACTTTCTACAGAAAAGCTGCCTTGTTCTTCCTCTCCTCACCACGTGACTCTCTGTCTTAGGAATTCTGCCTTACTCTTCACTCCACCTGGATATGCAAAAACCTCCTTTGTTCTGGGTCAATTGTTCTGGAATGCCACTAGGCCTGAAGGCAAGGGATAGACTGAGCTTTATTTGCACAAGAAACAAAGCTATGCATCTACAGCCTGCTTGTCTCCTAGGCTCTGCAGAGGGTTAGTTATCTAGAGAGAGGATTAGCATCTGAGAAGCTTACACTGTTTGCCAATATGGTCTAGTAGTATATGGGCCCACAGAATTTCATAGCAGAAGAAATATTAAAAACAGAATAACACCAAATATTTCATGATAAATGGCTTCCTCTAGAAAAATACCTTGAAATTTCTAGGTATTGCTTTAATACACAGCTGAATCTCTATAATATATTCCTGAGGCCCACAAGAGCATATGTGGCTCCTGTTGCCACCAAGGGCCACGACACCCAGGGTCAGATTAGCTACCTGAATCCAGGTTGGTATCTCAGGGCCAGGATGCATGCAGATCTGAATGGCCTGTGCTATTTAATGTCATGGTGACCTCTGGCCAGAGCTGCAGCTGAGGGCCATGCCAGGGTTCTGTGCTGATGTCCGAGGTGCCTGTTACCACCGAAGGCCATGCAGACAACCTAGATCGAGGGACATGTTAGTGTCTGAGAGCCATACTGCCACTGAGGCCTGTGCCGATCTGAGTGGTCTGCACTGCCACCTCGTGCAGTGGTGACATCCAGAGACAGCTGCTGCTAAGGTTGGGGTCTGTGCTGAAGTCTGAGTCCCATACTGCCACCAAAGGTCACACCCCAGGCTTGGGGCCACAACCTGAGGCCTTGGTGGTGTCTGGTGGCCATGTGACTGCCAGAACCATCCCAACTTGAGTGGCCTGTGCTTCCACCCAGAGCCAGGATGTCATCCAGCCCCAAGCTGCTAGCAAGGGCTGGGTCTGGGTCTATGATCCAGCTGAAGCTGGGGTCTGTGTTGATGTCTGTGGCCTGTGTCACCTCAGGAGGCCTTAGGTACCATGCAAGATGAAATCAGAGGGCCATGCTGAGCAGGCTCCGCCCTTCACTGTCTGTGGGAAAGCCGGCCTTGCCTCTCACTGGACACTGCAAGAGAGCTGGCCCCTGCACTCAAGAGACATGGCCCCACCCCTCACCACAGGCAAGGCTGAACTGACCCTGAGGGCATGGATTTAGGGGACCCGATTCTGCCCCCTCACCTTAGGGTGGCCCCAGTGGCTCAGACTGGCCAACTCAGCTACCACCCAGGCCCACACCGGGCCTTGGGTTGGCCTGTGCTGACATCTACCCCATCTAGACCTATTGAAGCTTGTGA